>NC_056739.1:1778527799-1778637799 GCF_019279795.1 Protopterus annectens | reverse complement strand
ATACTATATATATTTATATATATATATATATATATATATATATATATATATATATATATATATATATATATATATATATATATATATATATATATATATATATATATATATATATCTATCTATCTATATATATATATATATATATATATATATATATATATATATATATAAATAATGATGTTACTATATATATATATATATATATATATATATATATATATATATATATATATATATATAAATAATGATGTTACTATATATATATATATATATATATATATATATATATATAAATAAATAATGATGTTACTATATATATATATATATATATATATATATATATATATATATATATAAATAATGATGTCACTATATATATATATATATATATATATATATATATATATATATATATATATTTTTTTTTTTTTTTGCGGTGAAGAACTTTTCTCAGAACCTAAAGCTTTACTACAAACATTGCCTAAGATATTGTTCTCCTCTTGCAGCTGATGTTTACTTTTACATAGATTTCTTTCTTTTTTAAGGACGTACAGAATATTACATTCATAAAATAACATAAAGTATTCCAAGAGCTAAGCCAGCGCAAGAATGTAGACAGGAGATTTTGCCAATATGGATGACAGCAATTAGGAGTACAGAAAATAGGCAAGAGGCATCTGGAATTTTTAGGAGGAAACTGGCAAAGAGACCCAGGTATTGGGAGCGCATAACTAGAGAGGGAAAGGTATTATAATGGGAAGAGGTCAAGAAGGCATTTGGACTGCAGGGTACAGATTGCCTTCCATATCAGGGACTGATATCAGAGTAGAGGCAAAAAGAAAGGTATAGGGGAATCCAAATGTGCGAGATATTCTTTGGAACAGTTTTTTTGTTGAACTTAGAAGAGAAGCTGCTGTTAAAAATGGGATAATTAGTGGAGGATATAAAATATTAATTATAGTAATCAGTCAGAGGATGTTAGAAAAGATTGGGAAGAGAGATTGCATAAACAGTTATTATAAAGCATATGGTTCTGTGCTGGGACCACTCCTGTTTGGTGTCTACTTTTCCGAAGTAGAGGCCAATACCAAAGTGCTCTGGCTGACTAAGTTTACAGATGACTGTAAACTAGGAGTAGTCATTGAATCTCCAGATGAGCTAGCAGTCATGCGGGTAGTTTTGTATCAAATAAATAACAGATGTCAAAATCACTGTCTGAAACTAAATGCCAAAAAATGCATTATTGTATTCTTTGGGAAGCCATCTACTCTAGAGAAATACCACACTGACAATACACCCCTACGAGCTGACCCAGTTGTTTATGATTTAGGAACTTATCTGGACAGTGACCTAATTTTTGACCAGCATGTATCTATTGGATGAAGAAATTCCTTGTATATTACACAGCTTATAAATAAAAGTATTGGGTCTAGATCTAGGGGTGTCATTGCCCCCCTTTACTCATCCATCATTAGGTTAATCATTGAATATAGCACCTCCTTTGCCATGTATCTGTCCAGACACAAGCAACAACTACAACTCCCACAGCGATACCTTACTAAAAGGATACAAGGCCTAGATGGCATGTCCTACATGGGATCGGCTTAAAGCCCTGCCACAAAACTCAGTATCTTACAGACTGCTAAGATGTGACCTGTGTCTGGGATACAAGACATATCTGACCTTTTACTGATGCATTTACTGCACACCAGCAAGTGAAATGGTATCAGAAATACTTGGCCTAGGGATATAAACCTCTGCTGCAAGATCAGCAGAATGGTTTGGAGGGACATGTATATTTCACAGAGGGTACCGCTACTGTAGAACAGGTTCCCCATCCACCAAAACAAGGTTAATCTCTGCCCGTTTTCAAGTGCAACTTAGCTGCATAGATGGGAACCTGAAAATTTACACCAGGACTGTCCCCTGTACTACTAATGGACAGAGGCAACTGCAGAATGCTTTACCCTATGCATGGGTCCCCTCAAATTAACTATGGTATTATTTCAGTTATTCTGAATAGGGGTAGTGAAGCCTTGAGGTACCACAGTTCCTTCTGTAGGTGGAGTGGTGAATGCAGGTGTGATGGCCCTAATTGCCCTCATGGCTGCATTCACCATGACCATGTCCAAGAACAGGGATGTAGAAATGAGGCTACTTACCCCTCCAGGGAATAAAATATGTTTTCAAAAAGCACTCAAATGAGTTGTTGGAGGAGTCTGAAGGAGAGCTTGCACTAGCAGTACAGTGTATGCATAGCATGTGGTCCCAGGCAGGCTCTCTCCATTTCTAATGCCTACAGTGCAGCTCCACCTGTATGTAGAACTAGATACTGCAGACAGTCTGTGTTTTTTTTTTTTATACTCAGTACTGCCTGCAATACCGACTTCCACGTACAGATGGCACACCCACCTCACCAAGAAACTGATTTCTCTGGGTTTTGTCACCGATTTGGCCTTGTACATTGTCTAGCTTAGACAAATGTACAATACTGAAGTATATCGATATGCCAAATATAATTCCTTTTAGAATCAGGAATTTGGCACTGACATGTCCCATTAGCATTGGCAGAATAGGAGTTGGGTGAGCCTTATCTTTTGGAAATGGGAGTTGAGTAACATCAACTGAACGTATACCATAACCACTTGCAGATGATTTTATCAGTCTCGTCTACATTAAAAATAACCCAGTTAACAACTGTACAAACAAAACTTTCTAACCTCAGAAAAATTAGGATACTTGTTTGAACAAACAGATTCAACCAAAAAAACAGCTCGGTTTTACTAACCACATTTATTTCTATACACGTCAGCTACTGTTGTGGTATACCATAACCACTTGCAGAAGATTTTATCAACCAAGTTAACTGTACAAACAATTCAAACTTTCTAAAATCGAAATAAATAGGATATCTATTATTCTAACACACAGACTCAAAAACAAAAAGCAACTCAGTTTTACTAACTACTTTTCCATACACACATAAAATATAACAACCAATATAGAAAACGAGAATTTACAAAAAAATTAAAGTTTAACTAATTTTAACCAAATACCGCTCTGTGAAACACCATATCACAGAACTCCAAAAAACTTTCTCGGTGCCGGTCCCAACGGCATCCGACGTAAAACTTTTGCCAAATTATAATTTCAAACCCCACGAAAAAATAATTGTATATTTCTAATATTTAATGAAATTGCTACAGGTGCTTTTTTTTTTTTTAATCATCATCATTAGCAGAAATATATAGAGCTGCTTTCACTATCATTTCATTTTATGAGACTATGTGAGTCCACGAAGCCTTAACTCCATTCGAGACCGCTTAGGATTGTAGGTATTCCAATAGGCTAACACGTCACCTTTATCTGCTTTGCATGAAAAAACCCTAAATTGCCACATTCCCGATAATAGGAGGCGGTGCATTTTCTTTTCCTTCTCCGCGCATGCGCACGCATTTAAACAAAGGGGCGGGTTACGTACTTTCGTTTATTTATTTATTTATTTATTTATTTAATGAATGGCAGCTGCACAAGACAGTATAACAGACATAATATTCAAAGCAGTTAGTAGACAGTAACAGTATTATACAAAAACAAACAGTGATATACAAAAACAAAACAAGATGGCGTGTAACATAACAATTTGTACACGTTACTACAGTTTAAGGAATTTAAGCAATCATATTATTATACAGTTAAAGAAAATATAATTATTTATTTAAAATTTGTTAACGGAGAAAGTCCGACTTGGAGCAAAGCCAGTTTTCTGCAGAGGACCGGGGAGAAAAGTTCCAGATGTATGTTTTGTATTGTAATGTGGGAGGAAACTGGAGCACTCAGAGAAACCCCACATAAATGCATGGAGGGCAAGCAGACTCCACGCAGAATGCATCCTAGCTAAGAATCAAACCCAAAAAAACTCTTGCTGGGAGACAACAACACTACCGCTGCTCTACTACACTGTCTTTGTGGTTGCAGCTCTAAGAGCAGCAGACCAAATACTGGTGCTCCACAATGTGCATAAAATAATTTCCTGATAGTTAGGCATAGATAGATATCTTATACATGTTTTAATTAATGGTAAAGGAAGATTAGAAGGGGTGAATATGTAAATAAGGGTGATATGACTTCATCAGGGATGCTTAAAATACTAGTATTATTAACTTCAACAGTGATAGAATAAGGTAATGGGAATTAGTATACATTTTATGAAAACGAAGATGTCTATAACTCTGATTATTATCGTTTTGTATTAAGTGATTTTTTAAGAATAAGGGTGATGTGCAGAGCTGTAGTAATTACAGAGGGATTAAATTGATCAATCACAGCATGAAGTTATGGGAAAGAGTAGTGGAAGCTAGGTTAAGAAGGGAGATGATGATTAGTGATCAGCAGTATGGTTTCATGCCAGGAAAGAGCACTACAGATGCGATGTTTGCTCTGAGAGTGTTGATGGCGAAGTACAGAGAAGGTCAGAAGGAATTGCATTGTGTCTTTGTGGATTTAGAGAAAGCATATGACAGAGTGCCTAGAGAGGAGTTGTGGTATTGTATGAGGAAGTCAGGAGTGTCGGAGAAGTATGTAAGAGTGGTACAGGATATGTACGAGGGTAGTGTGACAGCGGTGAGGTCTGCAGTGGGAGTGATGGATGCGTTTAAGGTGGAGGTGGGATTACATCAAGGATCAGCTCTGAGCCCTTTCTTATTTGCAATGGTGATGGACAGGTTGGCAGATGAGATCGGACAGGAGTCCCCGTGGACTATGATGTTTGCAGATGACATTGTGATCTGTAGTGAGAGTAGGGAACAGGTGGAGGAGACCCTGGAGAGGTGGAGATATGCTCTAGAGAGGAGGAATGAAGGTCAGCAGGACTAAGACAGAATATATGTGTGTGAATGAGAGGGAGGGCAGAGGAATGGTGAGGATGCAGGGAGTAGAGGTGGTGAAGGTGAATGAGTTTAAGTACTTGGGATCAACAGTTCAGAGTAATGGTGAGTGTGGAAGAGAGGTGAAGAAGAGAGTACAGGCAGGATGGAGTGGGTGGAGAAGAGTGTCAGGAATGATTTGTGACAGATGAGTACCAGTGAGAGTGAAAGGGAAGGTCTACAAGAGGGTAGTGAGACCAGCTATACTATACGGGTTGGAGACAGTGGCTTTGACAATAAGGCAGGAGTCAGAGCTTGATGTGGCAGAGTTGAAGATGTTAAGATTTGCACTGGGTGTGACGAGGATGGACAGGATTAGGAATAAGTATATTAGAGGGTCAGCCCAGGTTGGAAGCTTTGGAGACAAAGCCAGAGAGGCAAGATTACGTTGGTTTGGACATGTGCTGAGGAGGGATGCAGAGTATACTGGGAAAAAGATGCTAAGGATGAAGCTGCCAGGTAACAGGAAAAGAGGAAGGCCTAAGATAAGGTTTATGGATGTGGTGAGAGAGGACATGCAGGCAGTTGGTGTGACAGAGCAAGATGCAGAGGACAGGAAGAAATGGAAACGGTTGATCTGCTGTGGCAACCCCTAACGGGAGCAGCCGAAAAAAGAAGAAGATTAAGTGTAATGCATCTCCTTTTCTCCAAATGTCAACAGTTTTAGGTGGGATTAAGAGGGAAGGAGTTAAAGTCATACTTTTCAACCTCTTACAGAAAGAAATCTGGACAAAGCCATAAATAACGGGGTGGGGGCTGACAAAGGCCCAAAAATAGGGGCAGTTTTTAAATAAAGAAGTTATGTCTTACCATAACGTTCCATCTGTGTTGTAGATCTTTCTTCATTCATTACCATTAGAACTTCGGTTCCATCCTCAGAACCAATACAGCCATTTCCAAGCTTGCCCCAGCCAAAATCTCTCATCTAAGACATACCCACAATGCCCCTCTCCTAGTTACTCCAGATCAAGTTTGCCTGCCCCTATATAATAGAGGTAGTAATACAAAAATAGTAGAAGGCTCTGTCTGAGCAAGTACCCTAACCAGGAGTTCCTAAAGTCCACCTGGAGTCCAGGCAGGGAGAAGGAGGGCAGCAAGTAATGAAAGAACAAAGATCTGCAACACAGATGTAACGTCATGGTAAGACATAACTTCTTTATCTGATGTTGTAAATCTTTGTTTATTCATTACCATTAGGACTGATTCCACAGCTTCTTCCATCCTGGGTGGCTCTCAGGAAGGATATTCTTGAGCACCATAGAACCAAAAGATGCTCACCCCCGGAGGCCAAATCCAATTTGTAATGAGATATAAAGGTATGAGGTCTTGCCCAAGTGGTTGCTGCACAGATATCATTCATAGAGGCTCTGGAATGAAATGCTACAGAAGTAGCCATAGATCTGGTAGAATGAACCTTTCTTCTCAAAGGTAAGGATAGCTAATTATGTTGGTAGATAAGGGTAATGAAGTTTCTAAGCCAGGACGATAAAGTCACTTTGGAAACAGGTTTACCCAATCTGGGTCCTGCAAAGGTTACATACAATTGATCTGTTTTCCTGAAAGATTTAGTCCTGCCCAAATAACAACAAAGCTGCCGATGCACATCAAGGGTGTGCAAAAGGTACTCCCCTCTATTAGAATGCTGAGGGAAGAAAACAGGCAGGTCAATAGATTGGTTAATGGAAAATCCAGAAATGACCTTGGGCAAGAAAGAAAGGTCAGTACGAAGGGACACCCTATCCATGTGGAAGATCAAGTAAGGTCTCTTGACACTCAAGACCTGCAGCTCAGTTACTCTTCTTGCTGATGTAAGTGCAACTAAACTTGCTGCTTCTCACTAAGTTGCATTGCTCACTCCTCTCTCCCTTGCTTTCTCCTCCTCTTATCTAACTTTGTATCTTGTTCATGCTATCTCTATCTTTTACCACCTAGCCCTACTCTAGATTCTCTTTCCCCACTCCCTGGACCGCTCAATCCTTTTTGCGTGTCAACTCCTCTCATACCGCAGAAGTACAGCCCTTCCGGTCTGTTCCTGCCAACACACATCCCTGCTCCACCCCCTCTTCCTTTACATCTGCCTGGAAGTGATAAAACTCCTCCTAACCTTCGGGCGCCATCTTTAAACCTTGCTCGTCCTTGGCTGCTGTATGTTCCTGGTTAGGAGTGTGCTCCTACACTTTTTTGCCCTGCATTCCCCTTGGGACTTTGCCTGGGTTGGCACCTACACCCAACTAAAGTAACTAAACTCATCCAATTGCTCAAGCAACATAACTACTCTGCTGCCTCAACCCCCTTTCTGGAAATTGAACCAGGAGTCTCCCAGAAGAATATAAGGAATTTTTTTGCCCTGCATTCCCCTTGGGACTTCGCCTGGGTGGACACCTACACCCAACTAAAGTAACTAAACTCATCCAATTGCTCAAGCAATATAACTACTCTGCTGCCTCAACCCCCTTTCTGGAAATTGAACCAGGAGTCTCCCAGAAGAATATAAGGAAGTATGTGCATCTGCTGCTAACTTAAACTTCTGTATTTCTTAATCTTAAACTTCTGTATTTCTTAATCTCAGTACGCACCCTGCCAGTAAAGCCAGCAGCCTAAACCCCTCTTATTTCTGTCTCTCCGATCTCACCCTCATCTAGCTCCCTGAGTTACACTAGCTCCCTACTCCCTTCAGTCCAATTTAGTCCATAGACTGCCCTGGTGGGCTAAGTGCACTTCAGCATTTGTCCACTAGATGGCATCCCCTCCCCACTGTTATTGACTTAAATTCACTCACTTCTTGTATTCTCTCAGGTTTTACATTCATTTCTCACTTTCTCTCCTATAACTTATAGCCCACTCTACCTATTACATCCAGGTCCCCTCTACTTACCCTTCTATAACTTACCCTCCTGCAAACAATGCTTCACTGATTGGCTCTCGATCTTCTCCTGGTTTCTTCCCGCTCCGTTCCCCCTTCGGGCTCACTCTGCTCCCCTACCCTGCCCCCAAATCTCACCCGCCCCTAGCACCTCTACCTATATCCCTCTTTTAACCACACCCACTTCCACTCTACACCAATCGGTCTCCAATACTCTTGATACACCCTCTACCTTCTACCACCCAAATTTCTTCTTGTAACCACACCCACTTCCATTCTACACCAATCAGTTTCCAATACTAAAATATCTCACCCAGACTATAGGTCTCCATTCTCCCTCTAACACCCACTCCCAAAACCTCACCCCCTCCAACCCTACATAACTCTATACTCCCCCACTACTAATCAAGCTTCTACCAGCGTATCTTTATAAAATAATCTCTCATATACATATATAATACAACTACAACATTACACCACTAAGCAACCTTATTCAACATGCTCTTAAAACCTTCATCTATCTCCATTTTACTACTACTACTTCTTAAATTTTCCTATCTTCACTACCTCACCCAACCCATTACTTCCTACCATTCACAATTCTTCCATGTAACCAACCACCTTAATTCCCCTCTCCCACACTCACACTCATCTATTTCCCCCCATCTATATCCTATAAAAAACCTCCTATCTTTCCCATATAAACTGTTCACCTCTCAGAAATACTCTATCCCCATAGCAACCATAAACTCCTTCACAATCACAATAGAACCCATTCCTTTTACTAAACTGCTCAATTACCTCTCTAACCCAATCCTTCATCTGATTACCAGTCTTTTATCAGGTGATATCCATCCCAACCCTGGCCCCCCCACCTCAACCACTATACACAAGCCTATATTACTTACTTCTTTAAACTCCCAAAGTATAGTCAACAAAGTCGCAACCCTCCATGCCTGGCTCATGCATAATAAACCTGACATCCTATCTATCTCAGAAACAAAAAAAAATCTTGCTTTTTTCCCCACTTTTCTGAGAGTTAAAAAAGTTCAGTTACAGGCTTGCTGTTCCTGAACTATTTGAAAGTTTCTGTGAGGCCATTTTTGCTTGGGCTAAAGGAAAGTCTCTCTGTTGATCAGTGGCAGTGAATAACATTGAGCAGCTTCCCTGCCCCCGTAGAGGTGGTTACTGACTTGAAACTGTAGTTTTATTGTCCGTTTTGGGTCTATTCCTTCTTCTTTCCAGCCCCTGCTATCAAGCACGCTTTAACGTGCTTTAGCATGATTTAGCGGAGATGCCACTAGAGCAGCATCGGGCAGTGCCGGTTAAACAAGGTTAAAC
The DNA here is from genome assembly GCF_019279795.1 of Protopterus annectens. NCBI lineage: Eukaryota > Metazoa > Chordata > Ceratodontiformes > Protopteridae > Protopterus > Protopterus annectens. The sequence goes on along the minus strand of NC_056739.1, from coordinate 1,778,628,670 downwards.
TCTTTCTGGCTCCAGAAAGTCTGTTCTTCAATTTTTTCCTTAGAACTGCTCTGTTAGGAACCTAAACAGTTTACACCTTCACTAAAAAGTGCAGCACTTGTTCCAAATAGCTTTTTCTTCTCAAAGAGCTCAGCACTTGTCTTATAAGCATATCCCTTGTCTTATAAGCATTCTCTTTGCAGGTCAAGCACTCCTATATTATACAAATCTCTCACTAGCAAAACCCCCAGGAGTGCCCACTTCCCTGCTAAGCCCACTACTTTTCTGTCTCATACCAACTCATAAATCTTTCTAGCATGTCGAAGGGTCAGATGCTGGCGTCCTCTCCTGCCCAGTTTGTGAATCTGGGAATTCTGAGACAATGTTACAATTGCCTCATGTACACGGACAACCCTCTCCTCTTCCCACGTAACACTAACACTTGCGAGAGATGCAGCTATTTAGCCAAACTGGAGGCTGAGCTCTCTCAACTCAGGACTGGCAAGACCAGGCAGGAGGAGAAGGCAACTACACACACCACAATACCAGTCTCACATAACTCAACCACACCACTGAATCAAACACATAAACACACTAAGACATACTCGGAGGCTCTGAGTAAAAATTTACCTAAACAGCAGAGACCTCCAAAGCAGACACCCAAGCAACTGCAAACTCAATACACCACACAAACAACACATAAACAACAAAATCAGTGTGCAAAGCAGTCACTGCCCTTAAGGCCAAATACAACACCAAACATACTTGTCATAGGTGACTCCATAGTCAGACACACTGACGTCCCACTCACCAGGCTGAACAAGGAGAAGGTCACGGTAAGCTGCCTATCGGGCGCTAGAATCTGCCACATAACACAAGCACTCAAGTCACTCCACGGCAAGTACAAGTATGACACAGTCATTGTCCATGCTGGTGTGAACGACCTGAGATGTACCTCCCTGGACTACATGAAAAGAGACATAGAGGAGCTCTCTGATTATGTAGCCCAGGCAGGTATGACCCTGACCCTGAGCAGTATCCTTCCTTCACCAAGAATGATGCCACAATATAGTGACAAGATGATCAGCTTTAACAATTGGCTTAATTTCTGGTGTCATTCAAAGGGGATCCAGTGCCTGTCTGCCTGGGATGACATGCTCGACAAGCCACGCTGCTTCGCAAGGGACGGCTTGCACCTGTCACCCCTGGGATTCCGGATATTGGCTAAGGCTCTTGCCACCCCATAGTGCCTTTTTTAGGCAAGGCTCAAATTCTAAACCTACCACCCTAGAAAACAAAAACGTGAAGAAACTAAGGGTAATGCTGCTCAATGCCAGAAGTCTAAATCTCAAAATGCACGCACTCGAGGCCCTTCTCAGTATGGAGAACATCGATGTCTGTGCTGTGACTGAAACCTGGTTCAAGGCTCCTGAGAGCACCCCGGCACTATCAGGTTTCATCTCATATCATGCATTCCAGCCCCAAAACCCGGACCACACCACAAAAGGAGGGGGTGTATCCATATTCATCAAGGATACCCACACCTCCAGGTTGGTGGCTACGCATGAAGCATCGGAAACCATCCAGGTGCAATTAACCATAGGCAAAACTGCTCTACATTTTGTAGCATGCTACAGGCCACCCTCTCAAACTCAGGAAACCCACACAGCCTTCCTGAAGACACTGGAGGGTATAAATGTATCACCAAACACCATCATATTGGGTGACTTCAACTACCCGAATATAGACTGGGAACATTACGCAAGCCCAAACTTTCTAGCCCAAAGGTTCCTGGAGTTCATAAATTCAAATGCCATGGAACAACTAGTCACCGTCCCCACAAGAGGAGAAAATATACTAGATCTCATCATCACGAACATGGGGACAAAATGCTCCACACCGAAGTATATCCCTCATTGGTGAGATCAGATCATAAACTAATCTCACTAGAAACCCACATCCCGCCCCCGCCCCAAACAAAAAAGACCACAGTGAAGAACTTCTCTAAAGCAAACTTCACACTACTCAAGACAGGTGTGGTATCCTTCAAGGCCCCGAGCCAATGGAAACCACAACCCAAGCTGCGGAAGCCCTTACAAATGCCTTCTATGAACACCTTCAGGACTGCATGGATCAGGCAATCCCAAATAAAACCAAGACTCTTTCCACCAAGGGCAAACGTCCAGTCTGGTGGACCCCAGCCATAAACAAACTTTACAATAAGAGGAGAAAGCTATTACATGATAGAGCAAAATCCCAAAAGGGAAGGCATCTTTGATCAGCACTAGCAAGAAACTACGATCCCTCATAAAATCATCCAAGGCCAACTTTGAGAGAAAAATTGCCATAGATTCAAAAGACAATCATAAGGCCTTCTTCAGCTATGTCAGAAACCTGGGTGGAAACTCCCAGATATGCTCAGAATTAGTCCAAAATGATACAAAAATCACTGAACCCACAGACATTGCCAACATACTGGCAGACAGGTTCAGCGCAAACATCACCCCCCCTCCCCCTACCAAAAGGAGAGATAACTATCCCAACTGAGAGTAGCCTCCCAGACATCTCAAATGCGCAGGTGAAAGCTGCTCTCTAAAGCTAAAACACAGCATCAATGGGACCGGATGGGGTCCCCGGCTGTGTGCTACATGAACTCAATGAAGAACTAAACCCGCACATAAGGCAGCTGTTTAATCTTAGCCTCACCACAGGATATGTGCCCAAGGAGTGGCGTCGGCAACTGTGGTCCCACTCCACAAAGGCGGTGCCTCTACGGACCCTGGTAATTACCGCCCCATAAGCTTAACAAGCCTGGTCTGCAAAGCTATGGAGAGGATCATAATGGAACTCATAAACAAGGACATAGGGGACTTGCAGACCTTGGACCCAACCCAGTTTGGCTTTGTCAACGGCAGATCTTGCCTTTTGAACTTGGTCGACTTCTTCGAAACAGTCACCAAGGCCATTGATGAGGGAAAGGCAGTCCATACAGCCTACCTTGACCTTGCAAAGCTTTGACACAATACCCCACTCGGGTATTATAGAGAAACTTACCAGCTTAAATGTAAACCCATATGTCACAAGATGGGTTGCAAACTGGCTAAAGGACAGAACCCACAGGGTTAGAGTTGCTGGAGCCATGTCAGACTCCAAGCCGGTTACAAGTGGAGTACCACAGGGCTCAGTCCTTGGCACCCTATTGTTCGGCATCTACTTCTCAGAAGTACAGGCAAACATAGGAGGACTATGGCTGACAAAGTTTGCGGATGACTGCAAACTGGGTGCCATAGTGGATAGTACATCGGACACAGACATCCTTCAGAGGGGTCTCACGGAAACTGATAGCTGGTGCCAGAGCCATGGCCTGAAGTTAAACGCAAAAGTGTATAGTCATACCCTTCGGGAAAAACAAGGTAACCCCAAGCTACCATATAGGTGGCAACCCACTAAGCACAGAAGAGGTTATCAGGGACCTGGGGACCCAGGTTGACAGTGGCCTCTCGTTTGACGCCACGTTGCTAAAGTGGTTGAAAGACCTTCTACATTGCCCACCTGATCATGAAGGGATTCACATCCAGATCAAGTGAGGTCATTGTTCCCCTGTACTCTTCACTTATCAGACCAATGATCGAGTACAATGCCCCATTCCGGATGTATCTCACCCGACACCTGCAGCAATTGGAGAGATCCCAAAAGTTCCTCACCAAAAGGATAAAGGGACTCCAAAACCTGTCATATGCTGCCAGACTGAAGAAACTCCAACTCTATTCAGTTGCATACCGTCTGCTCAGAGGTGACCTGTGCCTGACATACAAGGCCATGACCAACCCGGAATTAATGGACATGCTCCACCTCAAAAAATCCAAATCCACCAAAACCACTAGAGCAAGAGACGTAAACCTTAGCACGGATATAAATAGGACGTGCTGGAGGGATAGATTTATCACCCAGAGACTCCCCATGCTGTGGAATAAAATCCCAGTCCATGTGAGGCAGAGCACCTCGCTGGCTCTGTTCAAGAGAAATCTTGACCGGTGGATGGGAGATCGTAGGTTTACCCTGGGAATCATCTCTGTGTCACTACTGGACAGAGGCACAACAAACTAATGGGCACAGTATTTCTAACATAAGGGGCGGCGTATGCCACATAACTTTGGGCTAGGCTTATAAATGCCCTAGGGCAGTTAGCCTAGTATAAACCTATGAACCTATGAACCTATGGTTAAAACCTTATATAAAAGACTCTGAAATAATTCCACCTAACTATTCTATCATTAGAAAAGACAGGTCCCACAAAAAAGGCGGAGGAGTAGCTCTCCTATATTCATCCTCCTTGTTAGTTACTCCCTACAACAAACCTATTCCACACTTTAGCAACGCCGAACTACTCCTCACTCTCCTTCAAGTAAACAAGCACAAACACATATGTCTAGCATCCCTCTACATCCCCCCAGGGGATAATATTTCCACACTTTAAGATATCCTCTCCTGGCTCTCCAATAACATTAGCAATGAAACCATAATCTTAGGAGATGTAAACATTAACTGGGCCTCCATTCAGTCTCCAACTAACTCTCTTAACATCAACCTCTATAATTTTTCCCAGCTAATCAACTCTGTAACACGCCCCTCAAAAAACCTCTCTAGCGGCAGTATTCTAGACTGGATTCTCGGCTCACATCCCCACTATTTTTCTGACAGTGGCACTCTTCCCAACCCCCTAAGTGATCATATGCCCATCTTCACTCACCGACTCCCCTCTATCCCATATCGCACCCATAATTATATTACTACCCGCAACCATAAAAACTTTAACCCAACAACCTTTTCAAACTCTCTAAAAGCAATAAACTGGCATTGTCTAAAAACATTATCCTTAGATAATGCAGTTGCCCACTTCAGCTCAACATTCTTAAAACTACTAGACTCTCACGCCCCTTTAAGGACAAAGAGAATAAAAACTAATTCCGCCCCTTGGCTTACCAAAAACACGCTAGCAACCATGCGCCATAGAGATAAAGCCTGGGCACTCTATCAGAAAAACAAGACCCCCCGACTCCACAATGAATACAAAACACTTTGAAATAAAGTAAAAAAGCTTATTATCTCTGATCGACAAAATTACTTCTCTACACTCCAAAACAATAATAAAACAAACCCTCAGAAATTCTGGAAAGGTATCTCTACTCTCCTTAACCCCAGCAAACCACACACACCCACCCCAGACCCAAATGCTCCAGATTTAGACTTAGCTACTCAAGTTAACTCCTTTTTCATTGAATCCATTGGCAAACTAACCTCCTCATTCTCTAGTACCACCTCATTCTCTAATACACCCCACCCTCCCCTACCAACAATCTACCCTGCACTGCTGATCCTCCCTCATTCCCATATACTAACTCTCTATCCCCCACCTCTTCTCCTACTCTAACTTCCACATCATCTTCACCACCCCCTAATACCCCCTCTCCCCACTCTCCTCTATTCTCATTAAAACCTATACCTACTTCTACTATAAAGAAACTCCTTCAGAAATTGAAGCCATGCACTAACGCACCTGATAACATCCCTTCTTACTTTCTAAGCATAGCTGCTGAAGCAATTGCCTATCCCATAAGCATTTTAATCAACCGCTCCATCCAAGAATGTACAGTACCCCAAATCTGGAAACAAGCCTTTATCATACCTCTGCATAAAGGTGGCAACAATAGCAACGTCAACAACTTCTGACCCATTGCTATCCTGTCTCCCATTTCTAAACTTCTAGAAAAGTGTGTCCAACTTCAACTCTTACCACATCTCTTAGATAATAACCTTCTAACTCCCACACAACATGGATTCAGACTAAATCATAGCACCATGACAGCCCTCCTCTCCTTTCTTGAAACTGTAAATAAAGCTTGTGACTCTGGCCAAATTGTTTCTACCCTACTACTTGACCTCTCTAAGGCCTTTGACACTATCTCACACAACCTGCTCTTAACTAAACTCTCAAAACTTAACCTATCTCTCTCCTCTTTGAACTGGTTCTCCAGCTACTTATCCAATAGATACCAAGCAGTAAAATGGAAAAAGGCAACCTCCTCATTTCTTAGTACCCCCACCTGAGTTCCCCAAGGCTCCATACTAGGCCCCCTTCTCTTCAATATATTTATTAATGATTTCCGCAAATCTATTCCATTCTCAAACATCATCCAATATGCAGATGATTCTACCATTATCTGCTCTGCCACATCTACCCCTATACTCCTAAAGCTTACACAATAAGCTTTTTCAATCACTGAGCAATGGATGAAAATAAACCACCTAGCACTCAATGCTTCCAAAACTAAATTAATGGTATTTACCCCCTCTAAAGTTACTCCTTTCGATATAAACACATTCTCGATTACTAGTCAAAATAACTCACTTCTGGAACTGGTGTCAGAAGCCAAGTTACTTGGGGTCCAAATTGACAGCCAGCTTAATTTCAACTCCCATCTACAATTAAATATCAAAAAAACCCCATCAAAAACTAGGTATGCTCCACCGACAAAATCAGTACCTTACAACCACCTCTAAAATCACTCTCTCTACTTCCTTTCTTATCCCCTCCCTTCTCTATGGAGCTCCACTCCTAACTAATCTTCAGTCCTCTCTAAAAAAACAACTTTCCTCTTGCTACAACAAAATTGCCAAGTTCGCTAACAGCCATAGGCCCTCCACCCACCACTGTTCCTCTCTCCAAAAACTTAAATGGCTAGAACTACCCAATCATCTCAGCTATACTCAGCTAACTCTTGCCCACAAGCTCATTTTCAACCCCTCTCTCTGTCCCTCCCTGTCTTCTGCCTTTAAGATGCACCTACCTGATAGAGTTTTAAGGTCAAACAATCAAAATCTATTAGAAGTGCACAAACCAACTCGTCCCCCAGGCAAAAACCTACTATCTTACAACCTAGCTCGTCTTTGGAACTCACTACCACCATCCATTCGCACCACCTCTAACCATTATATGTTCAAAAAATCTCTTCACGTACATCTAGTGTCCCAGTGGGAATGCTCTTGCTCCCACCCCTCATAACTAATAATGGCAATTTTCATCTTCCTTTCGCTCTCATGTTACTCCAGCAATTTTTCTTTATTAATTCCCATAACTCACATTATTATTCCCATGGTATCTGCAAAGAATGTATTTGACTGCACCTTTTAAGCTTATGCTTCTTACGTAATAACTACTCTGTATCACTTTGCAATATTAATTTTCATAGCCTATAACACCTCCAAGTTTCATCACTAGTCTGTATTGTTTTAAATGTTTCCTGAACTTTTGAAATTAATTGCTTGTATCTTTTACATTTGTATAATTATCATTAGTAATCTACTGTATGTACCTAGTTTGTTTGTTTTTGGAGCTTTTGTCCCCAGGACTCCATTGAAAACGGGTTCATTTTGGCCCAATGGACTATCCTGGTAAACCAACTGCAAATAAATAAATAAATAAATAAACTAAAAGTAAGGATTTCCATGACAAAAACTTTAAATCACATGAATCAAAGGGCTCAAAAGGAGGACCTGTGAGAGACCGGAGGTTTAACGTGTAATACTCCTTTCAAAAATGTCTTGCATAGGCGGTGTGACATAATCAAAGAATTATCAAATCCATTATGAAAATTGGTGATAGGTGCTAAATGTACAGTGATCGTTGATGCTGAGGCTCCTGCATGTAAAAAAGTTGTCAGGTATTGAAGGATCTTTTGAATAGACATAGAGAAGGGATCTATGTTCTGATCTGTGGCCCAAATAGAAAACCCAGTCCATTTACTAGAATAAACTTTCCTGGTGGAAGGTTTGTGTGAAGCCAGAAAAATTTCACGGGCAGGAGGTGGGATGTCAGGCAGCCTGGTAATCACTGGACGTGGAGGAACCAAGCGGTGAGATTGAGACTGTGGATATTGGGATGAATCAGTCCCTGAGGAAGAGATAACAGGTCTTGGGAATGTTCCAGGATCCATGGGCTGTGATTCAGATGAGGCCATAGAAACGGGAACCAGACTTGATGGGGCAATAGGGGCAATGAGGATCACTCTGCTTCTCAAATTTTGGAATGAGGGGAAATGGGGAAAGGCATACAGAAGACCTGGGGGCCAATCAAGTGTTAGAGCATCCCTCGGGGGTTCCTCCTGAGTGGGGATCAGGGCAAAGTAACTTTTGCATTTGTTGTTTTGGGGGAAAGCAAACAGATCACAGCAAGGCTTGCCCCAGCGTCAGAAGATCTGATCCGCTGTTACAGAGTTGAGGGACCAGTAGTGAGGTATCAGGATATTCCTGCTCAGATTGTCCGCAATAAGGTTGGAACTCCATTGGAATGTGTGTTGCTACAAGAAAGCGGTTGGAAGCTATCACTCAGTGCCAAATCCTCATGACTTCCCAACACAGGGGGTAAGACCTGGTTCTGTCTTGCTTGTTGATATACCAGACAACTGACATGTTGTCTGACTGAATTGCAATGGTCACAGAAGGCAAGGATGCATGGAAAGCTTGTAACGCTAAGAGAATTGCCCTGAGTTCCAGGACATTTATGTGCAAATTGGCCTCCATGGGGAACCAGGTACCTTGGACCGTCTTTCCCTGTAAATGCCCCCCCAAGCATCCATGGTCACAGTGGCCGTGGGCTGGGGAAGACAGAATGGTCGACACCAAAGAAGCGTTTGTGGCTTCATCCACCATAGCATTTTTTCCTTGCAATGGTTTGTAAGATGTATCATGTGGTCGAGTGGGTGAGTTAAAAATGACCATTCTGCGGAAAAGGAGCCACTGCAGGATTCTCATTTGCAACCTCGCCAGTGGTATTAACGTAATGGCAGCCACCATGGAGCCTAAGAGTTGCAGTGCAATGCATGCTAGTACATAGGTCTGAGGAAGAAGGTCTTGGATTTGGTGTCTTATTTTAGAAAGCCTGTGAGGGGGGAGAGAAGATTGACAGGATATTGTGTTGAATACTGACCCAATAAATTCCAGTGTCTTTGCTGGGGACATTTGTGATTTGTCCTTGTTGATTGTAATTCCCAAGTGGACAGCAAGACCTTGAGTGTAAGAGAGGTTGCAGACTAGGAGATTCCTGGTCAGAGCGGTAAGGAGCCAATTGTCTAAATACGGAAACACCTGGAATCCTTGTAGGTGAAGATGAGCTACCACAACTGCCATACATTTGGTGAACACTTGGGGGGGGCTGTCGAGAGACCGAATGGCAGTGCCCTGAACTAGTAGTGATTGGCTCCCAGCCGGAAGCGGAGAAACCTCTAGGAGCGGTGATCCATCTTTATGTGGTAGTACATGTCCTGGAGGTCTATAGAGCACACCTAGTTGTCCCTCCCTAGGAAGGGAAGAATGGACTGTACCGTGACCACCCGGAATTTTTGAGGTTTGAAAAATTTGTTCAATAGGCTGAGATCCAGGATTGGTCTCCAGTCCCCTGTCTTTTTTGACACTAAAAAGAACCTCGAGTAAAACCCAGATCCTGTCTGGTCTGGTGGGACTGGTTCGATGACTTTTTCTTAGCAGCTTTTCTATTTCTAAGGCTGGTAATTCCCCCTGATTGAGTGGTACATCAGGGATTCATTTGACAGTCTGGGAGTTAAATCGAATGATATTTGGTAGCCTGTGGATATTATTCTCTGCACCCAAACATCAACAGTAATAAGTTGCCGGGCTGGTAGAGAGAGAAATGACACCTGACTGCTTCCAAAGGAAAGCAATTGGGCTGCTGCTCAGGAGTGCTGGTAGGGTCTGCCATAGAAAGAATCTCTAGCACCCTGGTTATGCGGACCCCCTCTACCCTAAAAGGGGCATCTTCCAGATGAGTTGCCCCCTCTGCCCGGGAGGATTGCTCACCACGAGTGTCACAAACAGATCCCTGGGATTTCTGTAGGACCTCTGGGGGTTGGAAAAGCATATGCCCACAGCAGACGAGATCTTTCCATCTTCTTCACTTCGTGCAAGTGGGTCTCATGCTTTAGATCCAAAAAGTGCAGATTCTTCGACAGGTGCATTGATGAAGGAAGACTTAAAGGGGTCTGCGAAGTCACACAACCTCATCCAAGCATTACGTCTCATGACTTTGTTTTTCCTTATGTTTTTTGGTCTTTGGATTGGGTGAGACCTTCAACCCAGATCAAGCCTCCAAAAAAGGTGTCTTAATCAAACCTTTTGAAATAAGCTTATTTTTACATTCTGCTAGTGTATGATTACTAACACAAGCACAAATGTCACAGTCAGCTTTAATATGGTCCACGCCCAAATAGTAGACACAACGAGCATGTCTCTCTGAGTTGGGCATCTTACGCCCACACTTGTCACACTGTTTAAACCCCAACTTAGCTTTGTCTGACATAGTAAGGCAACAAGGCTATCCTAATATAAAAAACAAAAGAATGGAGAGAAAAAAAGTGAGAGAATACCAACAATAGTATTTAAAAAATACCACAAATTGTAAGGAAGGGCGTACCAAAGGCTGGAGAGGGGGACAGTACCCACAATGGTAGAAATGTGATTACCAAGGTAAAGGGTAGGGAATCGAAGTAGGTTATAAGCGACAGTCAGAAAAAGTTAAATTGGCTAAAAAATAAGAAATTTTGAGGAGAAACTATATTAAAAATCACAATTTTCCAGTTAGCTTTGAGAGAGATGGCTATCACGTCTGATAAGGAATGCGGCAAATGAGATCTGGAGTAACTAGGAGAGGGGCATTATGGTAGGTCTTAGCTGAGAATTTTTGGCTGGCGCGGGCTTGGAAACGGCCGTATCAGTTTTGAGGACAGAACCAAAGTCCTAATGGTAATAGATAAGTGAGTGTGAAAGGGGTGGCGTAATGGTTAAGGTGTTGTACCTTACAGACACAAGGTGGAGGGTTTGATTCTCACATGGGGTAATTGGCTAAGTTTAAAAAGGCAGTCTAGGGCACTTAGCCCAATTCTAATCTATGAACATCAGATATTGCTCTTACAAATGTAGAAAGTTGTGTGATAACTGAGGAACACTGGACTGAACGAGTGCTGTTCATAAAGTTACGTCAGAACCATAGTTTTGCACATGCGCACTACTGTCTTAACATTTTAAATACGGTCTTGGTGTTTTCTGTTAATGCCATACAAACATTTAAAATACTTATTTATTGTAATACACAGGCCTGCATGGCTGTGTTTTAGAGTTAGCTCAGTCTTTTTCGAAGAAATAGTACAGTTGTGTAAAATCTTACCATGACAGTAGATGTCCCTGCCTTCACTGCTGCAGTATTCCTTACAATTCAGATTCCCTGCTGTGAAGCCCACTGTCTGACCAGTTTACCAAAGTCTATGGTTGCTTTAAAGTATGCTGAACATCACCTACACACTCCTTGTGTAGCGTAGGGCATAAAGGTGATGTTCAGATGTACCATCCTCATAAATGATTGTCCCAGCAGGAACAGCAGTCCAAGGATAGCCAAAGAGAATCTGCACATCCAGGAAGGAAGAAAGAGTAGTAGGAGGGAGGGAGTGTATTCTGCAGTGATGAAGGCAAGGACATCTACTGTTATAGTAAGATTTTACACAACTTACTATGTCCTTACATTCACCCCTGTAGTATTCATTTCAAACTGAAGAGTGCCAAAGCTCAAGAGGAAACTTGGGAGGAGAAAGCAGCAGCAGAACCCTCCAAGAAGCTATGAAGAATGGCATCGGCAAAATCCAGCCCTAGATCTGGAGATACCATCCAACTGGTAATGTTTGGTAAGGGTATGCACAGAAGTCCAGGTAGCAGCTTCAAGAATGGAATTAGTGTCTAAGCCTTTGAAAAAAGCACCAGAAGAAGCCACAGTTCTAGCAGAATCAGCCTTTACAGAAGAAGGAATGCTCTCACCATGAAAAGCATAACAAAAGGAAATAGCTTTTGATATCAAAGTGGAAATAGTTTGCTTGGAAACAGCCAAAGCTAGACCTAGGATGAAAGGAAACAAATAACTGGTCAGATTTTCTGATAGCTTTAGTTTTATCCAAAGAAAATCTGAGCTGTCTGTGCACATCTAAGGTAGGCAGCACCCTCTCACTGTCTGAGTGTGGAGAGGACAAAAAAGTAGGGAAATTAATAGACTGATTAAGTGACAACTCATTAACCACCTTGGGCATGAAAGAAGGATTAGTACGGAAGGACACCCTGTCCTCATGAAATATCAAAAAAGGTGGACAAGCCCTAAGGGTCTGCAACTCAGACACCCATCTGGCAGAAGTAAGAACTAACAAAAGAACTGTCTTCCAAGAACAGTGTTGCAAGGAAGTGAAACAGCAGGCTCAAAAGGAGCCTGAGGCAATTTTTCTAGAATGAAACTAAGATCCCAGGGAGGAGGAACAGACCTCCTCAGAGGTCTAATATTAAGGACACCATTACGAAATTGCTTAACCTGAAATCTAGAAGCTAATGGGGGAGTTAAAGCAGACAAGCAGAAAGAGCTGATAAGTGGGCCTTAATAGAAGTATAGGCCAAACCAGCACTGAGCAACTCACACAAATAAGAGAACCAAAGGAACATCCACAGAAAGTGGGTCAAGGTCATGAGAAATATACCAAATAGAAAACCTCTTCCATTTAGACAAGTAGGATTTCCTAGTAGTAGGTTTACTGGCCTTTTACATGACCTGCAGCATGTCCTCAGAAAAAAGGTGTCTATGAAGTATCAAATCCGTATAAATCACAGTGTCAGTTGAAGCGTGGGCAGGTGGGGATAGATGAGGGACCCCTTGTCTTGTGTGAGGAGATCCACCCTGTGAGGAATCTTGTGATGATTGCCCTTGACTAGATGCAGAAGTAGAGGGAACCAGTGTTGTCGCTGCCAAAAGGGAGTCACCAAGATTTTGGGAGCATCTTGCTGAATCTCGAACAGGATTCTCAGAATGAGAGGAAGGGGAGGGAACACATAAAGAAACATCTCCTTCCAGGAAATTGAGAGGACGTCCACCTTCCATATCAGAGGACCTAGGACTCTGGCACAAAACAGAGGAAGTTGTCTGTTCAGAGGTGAGGCAAAGAGATCTACTTGTGGAGTACCCCACTGGTGAACAATGTCCAGAAACACATCCCTGTGAAGCATCCATTTGTGGGATTGAGTGAAAGACCTGCTCAGATTGTCTGACACAATGTCTGATCTGAAGGAATATAAACTGCCTGAAGAGTCACTTGAAATTGGACATCCAGATCCCATACCAGAAGTGCCAGCTGACAAAGGCGGTAAGATTTCCTACCCCCCCTGTTTGTTGATATACTACATGATGGTGGTACTGTGTGTGAATATCTTCAGAGGCCCTGGAGAGAAGAGAAGATGAAAGGCATGAAGATCCAGCATAACAGCCCTCATCTCTTTGACATTGATGTGCTCCTTCTGCTGATGAGGTGACCAGACTTCCTGAACCCTCAGGGAACCAAACGTTGTTCCCCATTCTACATCAAAGCATTTGTGAACTGATCCTGAGAGGGAAGAGCAGGTTGAAAAAGCAACCCTGGATTCAGAGACAACTGCTGAATCCACCACAGAAGTTCCTTCTTGAGACACAGGAGAAGAGGAACAGGAAAGTCTAGAGGATGAGCATGCTGAAGCCACACCGACTTCAGAAATCACTGGAACTTCCTCATGTGGAATTTGGCCAGAGGAAGCATCAGAATGGTGGAAGCCATAAATCCCAGAGCCCTCAGAAACTCCCTGGCTGTAGTGAAGGCCAAGGAAAGGGAAAAATGAGTTTGAAAGAAAAAAATGAGAGTTAATGAATTTGGAGGAGGAAGTGATGCCGGCACTGGCACCATTTGAATCCTGCATCCCAGAAAGACATGATCTTGAGAAGGAGTCAAGGAAGACTTTTTAAAGTTTATTGTGAACCCCAGGCTCTGAAGAAGAGAAATGGTAAAATTAATATTTTGCAAAAGGACCTCTGGAGAGGATGCTTGCATCAGCAGGTTATCCAAATAAGGAAAGATTTGGATTCCTTGAAGCCTGCAAAAGGCAATCACATAAGTGAGGTATTTGGTGAATACCCTTGGGGCAGTAGAAAGGCCAAAGGGCAAAGCACAAAACTGATAATGCCAGGAAGCAACAGTGAAATTAAAAAATCTCCTGAAAAGCGGGTGGATTGGAATAGGAGATAAGCATCCTTGAGGTCCAGAGACACCAGAAAGGTCTGAGGGAGCAAGAGAGGAAAAAAGAGACTGAAGGGACAACATCCAAAAGGAAGGCACCTTCAGAAAAGTGTTTAGATGGGAGAGGTCTAGAATAGGTCTCCAACTACCTTCTTTTCTGGGCACTAGAAACATTTTTGAACCCCTTTGGGACACAGGCACCTCTTGAATAGTACCCTGAGACAAGAGGTCTCGAAGAACCTCTGGGAAAAAAGGAAGTTGTTCTGGAGGAGTATGAGGAATTCCCATAAAAGAAGGGTGGGTAAACCAGACCATGAATTACCCCTGCCAAATGACTGATAGAGCCCAAGAATCCTGGGTGATTCAGAGCCAAACAGGAAGGGAAAGAGAAAGGCAAAGAGAAAGAGGGATGTGGCTGGAAACAGGTGGATAGTCAGACAGCACCTGGTTTGTCAGGAAAGGAAGACTTAAGAATCCCTGCAGTCTGATTGGCCTTAGCAGGAGGAGTCTGTTTACTACCCTTTTTACCTTTAGAAGGAGGGATAGATTGCCTACAAACAAAGGCTGGCTTAGAAGGGTAGTTTCCCTGACATTTAGACACAGGAGAAACAAAGACATGCTTAATCCTGTAAAGCCTTCCATTTGTCCTGAAGAGACTTAGATAAACCAGCAGCTGCTTCATCAAATAATAATTTATTATCCAGAGGAGCATCCATCAGCTTAGCCTTAATATCACTGGGCAAAGGTTGAAGCCTAGGCTAAGAATACTTCCTTAGAAGTGAACCAAAAGCAGCAGCCCTAGAAGAGGCACCTGCTGCATCATAACTACATTTGATAGAATGACAAACTACCTGAATGGAAGTCCCAAGCAAGGAAAGAGCCGAAGATTCAAAAAGAATCTGACAAGCCTGAAAAAATAGAGCCAAGACATACCCAGAGATATGGATCTGATAATTATTAGCCCTAAAAGCTAGGGTAGCAAAAGTATAAACCTTCTTACCCAGCCTGTCCATGGTTCTACTGCCCTTTTTGAAGGCAGTAACTTGGACGAAGGAAGCAATTGAGATGGCTTATCAGAGGCTACAAACACCACATAGGGGTCAGCAGAATGACATTTAAACAAAAAGGAACAATCCTCAGGCACCCTATAACACCTTTCACACTTCTTGGGAGCAGGGGGCAGAGAATCTGGCACTTTAGAGGCATTGGAAAAAACATCCAATTAAACAGCCAAGACAGGAGGAATGGCTGCAGGTTTAGGAGATTCCATCTGCAGTAACTAAGAGTGCCTCTTATGGATATCTGAGACCTAAGCACAATCCCACTTAAAAAATTCCATCATCCTAGAGATTATGTCCCAAAAGGAAATGTCCCCAGAAGGATTATCTAGAGTATGAGAGTCTTCCTCCTCAGACCCGTAGTCTAAAGGAGAAGGAATCTGGGTAGAATAAGCAAGGGAGTCATCATCAGAATCCAATTCTTCCTCAGAAAAATTCAATACTCTGGGCTTTAAGGGGAAGAACAGGACCAAGGGGGAGCAGGAACCAAAACCCCTTGAGGAGGGTATGAAGGCTGCCAGCCCAGGTAGCTGGAATTTTGTAAATAATTCTACGTCATTTGGGAATAGTAATATAATTTGTATGCTTGTCTTACAAAAGTAAGAAAACTATATGTTATGTATGTATTAAACTGCTGGTGCAGAAGTGGATGTTAAACTGTATGTTATGTGCTGAGCTTTAAGAATGTAACCACAGTGTACCCTGCTGGAGAAGAGCAGAAATGTACATGGACTATATAACTATGCAAATGTATGTTTTCATGGTAGTAGTTGGAGCATACAGCATTAACTTGCAAAACTCTAAGAAAATAAGTTGAAAAGTAAAGAGTTTTATGATGTGCTATAAAGTTAGTTAATACAGCAAAGAGATGGGATGTCCAGAGACAGAGGCTTTTCTGTTGTCAGGAAACAGAAATAATTACAAGTTTCAAATTTAAAAGTGTTTGGCTGTTTTATGACTTCCAGTTCCAGGCACACTTCTGAAAAATAAGTATTTTTGACACAGAAGTGACAAAGAATGATGTAATCTGAGATAGCCCAGCAGAAATGTTTGATAGTAACTTAAGAACTATCTCAAAAAGTGAGTCTGTGCATTTTGTATTTGTCTTTTTACATAGAAACATTCACCCAGCACTTCTGCCTGCATGTTGCTCTGTAAGTAAAACTTAGATTACAGTGATTTCTCTTAGAGATAGATAGGAACTTAGTAAGATTAGTTTAGATGTTTTCTGTATTTACGTGAGACTGTCCTGCAATGTTGTTTTAAAATATTTCCTCTGATTCTGACCTCTGTTGTCACTGTGTTGAATTATTGCATATTGTCTTGTTCTTTCATTACTTATTATTAAATATATTTAAACCTTTCGATTGTGGCTGATTTGTCTAGAGATATTTAAGCTCTTAGCGTACTTGCATATGTATTTGGTGACACTGTACAGGCCACTCTTAAATAGCATTGCTGTAGGTCACACTTACCATTTGAATAATAGTAACATTGCACAGTAGAATTGGTCACCCTTTGTGAAAGGCCTTAGAGTAGCTAATAAATAAGGGTGGTTGGTGGCAGTGATTTCTACCTTATAGTCTGGGCAGAAGGGGGCTAGCTATTGAACTCTTGCTGGCCTTCCCCATGAGTGTCTGTGTGTTTGTATGTAAATCAAATCTCAAAGTGAGTGTGTGTCAGCTACAGTACTTTGGCAAGGACACAAAACACTGGTTGGACAGAGTAGGTGCTGGAGGGTTTGACTTGACCACTCAGCTGACATCTTAGCCCTACAGCTGTGCCAGTGGAGAGTCTTACTGGGGATCTGGAGAGAGAGGTAGAAAACAGCCCAAGACTGACTGTGATCTTTGTGTGCTCTTAATGGAAATTGTACTTGACTGTGTGTGTACTTGTCATCCTTCCAATGTGCATGTCCCTTACTTGTGTTAGTGGTGAGGACTGAGGCCCCATGATTACTGGGCCAGTGCAGGGGAATCACATATTAATTTCTGGCAGTGGTGGAATAGCCACATCACATATCAATTCTTTGGCAGTGGTGGGATAGTCACATCACATATTAATTGGTTGGTAGTGGTGAGATAGTGACATCATATATTAATTGGTTTGTAGTGGTGTGGATATTGAATTCCTGTAGCTTGTGTACAATAATCACTGAAGGTGCTTGTACTCTTAATCAGCCAAGAAGTGAACATTCTAAGTTCATATCTCAATTGTTTTATTTATTTTTTTTTTGTTAGCTTAGTTAGTCAAGGAGCGCAGACAGCATATCAGCAGAAGAGTATGGCAAGCTGACAAGGAACCAGTTGGCTGAGATGTGCCAGGCTAATGGAATGGTGCATGCCAACCTGACTAAGGCAGACATGATTGCAGCTTTAGTCAGAGCTCCATCAGGGAATAGCAACCAGGAGGATAATCAGACTGGCCTTGCAGATGTACACCTCTCAGAAAATGGACAACTCAACCTTTCCACAGATGATTTAAAAATCTGACTGGAGTTGAAGAGATTTGAGTTAGCGGTCAAGTATTCGGAAATAGAGGCAGCAGAGAGACTGAGGCATCTAGAGACTGAGGAAAATGAGAAACTGCTATGCCTGGAAGCTAAAGAGAAGGAGAGGCAGAGACAACATGAAAAGAATATGCTGACTCTTCGCCAGTGTCATGCAGGTAATGGGGAAGGGAGTAAATGAACCCCAGAAGCAACAAAGGTCAGTAAATTTCTTCCACAATTTACAGAGGGGGTAATTTTGGTAGTTTCGTTCATATGTTTGAGAGGGTATGTAAACAGTATGATGTTGACCAAGGGCTCTGGGTACAGTTCCTGATCCCCTTACTCCATGGTAAAGCTGTAACTGTTCTTTCCAAACTGTCTGATAATGACTGTTTAAATTATAATGTTGCAAATAATTGTTTGCTATAATGTTTTAAGTTAACACCTGAAGCTTATAGGAAAAAGTTTTGTGAGCATAGACAAAAGGCAGATGAAAGTGTGTGTGAATATGTTGCTGAACTAGGCAGTTATTTTCATAGGAGGGTGAGTGGATGTCAGGTCATCATTTTTCATAGCCTGGCAGACATTTTGGTGAGGGAACAAGCCCTTAGCACATTGCCTGAGGACATGAGAATCTGGTTAGCTGATAGACAATGCCTTACTGTATATGAGTTGGGAAAGAAGAGAGACCTACTTAGCAAGCAGGGCATCCCTGCACATGATAGGGACACCCAGTGCTGCTCGTGGGGTTAAGGGAGCTCATGGTGAGCAGCACAGACTGGTCCAACAGAATCTGACAGTAGCAGGAGAAGCCACTAGTTCAGGTACATGTCCAGGATCAAGGGTTAAATATTTTAAATGTAACCAGTGGGGCCATGTAGCATATAGATGTCCACAGAGTCAAGGTGGGGGAACAAAAGGTGGGAGAGCCAGTAAGTAGAAATGACAAAATGCCATCAGTTAAGTTATCTCAAGACAACAACGGTATCAAACTACCACTAGAGGTTATATCCTATCTTAGTGAATGGCAAATAGACTTTTGCTGAGAGAGACACAGCCTCTGACATAACCATTGTGAAGCTGCAATGCTTACAGAGGAACACTACTGCCTGGACAGTCCACTCCAGTCAGAGATTTATGAGGGACCCCATTCCAAATACCTTTGGCTAGGGTTCATCTTGACTTAGAGGCTGGAAACGGAAGCCAGCAAGTAGGTGTGTTTGAGGATATCCCTGCAAATGTCCTGATAGGGAATTATTTTGATAATGCAGTACCATGTGCTCATGCAGTTACATGCAGTCAGGCTTGGAGACAAGCATGTGGGTCTGCTAGCCTGGGGGACAGCCAGAAAGACCACACACTTGTAGCCAGGACTGGTGAAGTGGTTACTTCAAAGAGGGAGCTACTCTGTAGCAGTTAGAGTGAAGGTGAGCCACAGGTTCTTGTGAGTACTGATGTTCCCTGGGACAGAGTAACTGCAAGGGCAGAGGTGAGTAGTAGTACCCAGGCTGACAGTGAGGCACTTCTGTCAGAGGACACCAGTCTTCCTGTGGAAGGGGAGCTGGGAAGGGTTACAAAGAGAGAGCTGAGTCAGGTTCAGGTCTCAAACCCTACATTACAAGGCCTGAGAGAGGTAGCTAGTGAGGCACCTGATTCTCAAGGAAAGGGGGAGTCTGTATACAGGGACAAATGGTTACTGTATATAGAGTGGACCCCTGAGGGAGGACTAGAGTGTGAGAGAATACAGCAGTTGGTAGTGCCCAGAGCCTACCATCTGGCACTTCTAGCCATAGTCCATGATATTTCCTTTGCAGGTAATATTGGCATAAAACTTACCAAACAGGATATTATGGAGAATTTTCATTGGCCTGGGATTTCCAGAGATGTAACAGGGTACTACAGGACCTGTGGGCAGTGTCAAAAAGTGGACAAGGCAGGAGACCATGTGAAACCTCTTTTTACGCCTTTGCCTGTGATTGAGCAGCCACTTCAGAGGGTCACTATGGATATTGTGGGGCCTCTGAGTACCCCAAGTTCCATAGGGAAAAAGAATCCTAGTGGTAGTATATTATGCTACCAGATACCCTGAGGCAGTGGCTCTGTCCTCCAACGAGGCAGAAAAGGTGGCAAATGCTTTGTTAGAGATTTTCAGCAGGGTAGCTTTCCCAAAAGAAATACTGACTGACAGAGGTGCTAATTTCATGTCAGACCTGCTGACTTGTTTGTGGAAGTACTATGGGGTGAAGCACCTAAAGACCACCTCTTACCATTGCCAGACTAATGGTCTTGTTGAGAGGTTAAACTCTACACTCAAGATGATTCTATGGGCATTTGCAAACCAGTTTAAGAGGGATTGGGACAAATATTTGCCTCATCTGTTGTTTGCTTACAGAGAGGTTCCCCAGGAATCCACTCATTTTTCACCCTTTGAGTTATTGTATGGGCATAGGGCAAGGGGACCTCTAGATTTAATATGAGATGAGTTGGAGGGTGAGTGTGGCATATGTCCTAAGCCTCAAGACAATGCTCAGGGAACTCATGGGCTTGGCCCAGAAGAACCTGTCAGAAGCCCGACAGTAGAAAAAGGTCTGGTATGACAGGAATGGCCAAGCTAGAGAGTATGCTGTAGGGCAGCAGGTAATGCTTCTCATTCCTGTCAGACACAACAAGCTGCAGTCTGCCTGAGAGGGACCCTACAAGGTGGTAGGGAAGGTCAGTGATGTTAACTACATGGTGGAACTGCTAGGCAGGAGGCAGGGGCGCAAAATGTACTATGTTAACATGATTAAACCTTATCATGATAGGGAGGCCCTTGTGCTGAGTATTTGCAGTGGATTGCAGGAGAAGTCTGAGGGAGAGCTGGTGACTGATCTCCTCAGTGTGGCTCGGACTGATGATTCACTGGTAGGAGTAGCAATGTCCCAGCAGTTATCCCTTACCTAGGTTTGATAAATCCAAGCAGTGTTACAGGAGGTTTGGGACATGTTCATTGGGAAACCAGGCTGCACCCACCTGGTGCAACACCGTGTGGATACAGGACCCCAAAGGCCTATTAAGCAGACCCCTTACAGGATGCCTGAGAGAGTCAAACAGACTCTGAGAGAGGAGATACAGAAAATGCTGGAATTAGGGTTAGTTCAGTAGTCCAGCAATCAATGGGACTCCCCATTGGTTCTGGTACCAAAGAAGGCTGGCAGCACCAAGTTCTGTGGGGATGACAGGAAGTTAAATAGTCACACAGAGTCAGATGGTTACCCCATGCCTAGGACAGATGAAGCCATAGAGCTGCTGGGTGAGGCTAAGCATCTTACCAAACTTGATCTTACCAAGGGTTACTGGCAGGTGCCCTCAACTCCCAATGCTAGATAGAGGTCAGCCTTTGTGACTCCTTTTGGCTTTTATGAGTTCACAAAGATGCTCTTTGGGATGAAAAAATAACCAGCTACTTTCCAGAGGCTGATAGATTACATTGTAGCAGGAGCAGGAGATTTTGCCCTTGCTTACCTAGATGATATTGCCATCTACAGGCATTCCTGGCATGAGAACCTTCAGCATGTCAGGGAGGTGTTAGGCAGACTACAGAGGGCAGGATTGACCATTAAGCACAGCAAATGTCAGGTGGGTATGGCAGAGGTCTCCTACCTGGGACAGAGTGTGGAGTGGTAAGATCAGGCCAGAACCAGCCAAAGTGGAAACCATTCAGGCATAGCCTGCACCTGTTACAAAAAGCAGATGAGGGCATTTTTAGGGACAGCAGGGTACTACAGAAAGTTTTTCCCCAGTTATAGTACCATAGCTGCTCACCTCACGGACCTGACAAGGAAAAACAGGCCAGATAAGGTAGTGTGGACCCCAACATGTGAGCAGCATTCCAGAAGCTTAAAGAAGTTCTAGGAGAACCCCCTGTGCAAGCCACTCCAGATTACAGCAAACATGGTGTTGTTCAGGTGGATGCTTCAAACCATAGGGTGGGGGCTGTACTGAGCCTGCTTTCTTCAGTGAGAGAAGAGCACCCAGTGGTTTACCTCAGTCAATAGACTCCAACCCAGGGAGGAATGTTATGCAGCTGTAGAAAAGGAATGTCTAGCCATAGTGTGGGCACTGCAGAAACTTCAGCCTTTTCTGTATGGAAGAAATTTTACTGTAGTTACAGACCAATATCTCCCAACATGGTTACTTTGAGCCATCTAGCAAAATGCCAAATTACTAAAGTAAACCTAGGGTTTTAGGCTTATGATTTGACTGTGCAGCACTGCAGTAATGTTAGCAATGCCAATGCAGATGGGCTCTTAAGACAGGGAATGGTGTAAGCTATTTGCAGATAGGCTCAAAATTCTCAACCAACATTTCTCAAGGGTCACTTGAAAAACTAGCTTGAGTTTTCAGGAGTGGAGAACTGTGAAGGCTACCACCCCAGCTAGATGGAATTTTGTAAATAATTCTATGGCATATGGGAATAGTAATATGATTTGTATGCTTGTCTTACAAATGTAAGAAAACTGTATGTTATGTGTGTATTAAACTGCTGGTGCAGAAGTGGGTGTTAAACTGTATGTTATGTGCTGAGCTTCAAGACTGTAATAACAGTGAACCCTGCTGGAGAAGAGCAGAAATGTACATGGACTATATGCCTATGCAAATGTATGTTTTCATGCTAGAAGTTGGAACATACAGAGTTAACTTGCAAAATTCTAAGAAAATAAGTTGAAAAGTAAAGAGTTTTACAATGTGTTATAAAGTTAGTTAATACAGCAAAGAGATATGATGTCTAGAGATGGAGGGTTTTCTATTGTCTGGAAACAGAAATAAGTACAGGTTTCAAATGTAAAGGCGTTTGGCTGTTTTACGATTTCCAGTTCCAGGCAAACTTCTGAAAAAATAAGTACTTTTAACACAGAGGTGACAAAGAATGATGTAATCTGAGATAACCCAGCAGAAATGTTTGATCGTGACTTAAGAACTATCTCAGAGAGGGAGTCTGGCCATTTTGTATTTGTCTTTGGACCTAGTAACATTCATCCAGCACTTCTGCCTGCATGTTGCTCTGTAAGTAAGACTTAGATTACAATGATTTCCCTTAGAGATAGATAGGAGCTTAGTAAGATTAGTTTAGATGTTTTCTGTATTTATGTGAGACTGTCCTGCAATGTTGTTTTAAAATATTTCCTCTGATTATGACCTCTGTTGTCAATGTGTTGAGTTATTGCATATTGTCTTGTGATTTTATTATTTATTATTAAATATATTTATACCTTTCAATTCTGGCAGGTTTGTTTAGAATTAAGCCCTTAGAGTACTTGTATATGTATTTGGTGACACTGTAGAGGCCATTCTTTAATAGTCTTGTTGTAGGTCACACTTGCATCTTGGGACAATGCAGCAATTGCCTCATGTACACAGACAACCCTCTCCTCCTACCACCCAACACTACGACCTGTGAGAGATGCACTTATATAGCCAAACTGGAAGCAAAGCTCTCTTTACCAAAGACTGGCCTAGACAGTCAAGAGGAGAAGGTAAACCCTTGCACCGCACCACACTCATCACATAGTCCCTCAAAGCCTACACCACCAAAACACACACACAGAACCACAAAACACACGCCTACATTCGCAGAGGCTCTCAGTACTAATCTACCCAAACAACAGAGACCTCCAAAGCAGAAATGCAAGCAACTTCCACCCCACCAACACAGCCCAAATGACACATAGCCCACATACTCAGTGTGCCACTCAACTACAGCCCATAAGGCATAACGTACCCAACACTCTAGTCATAGGTGACTCTATAGTCAGGCACACTGATGTTCCACTCACCAGGCTAAACAAGGAAAAAGTTACTGTCAGCTACCTGTCAGGTGCCAGGATCCACCACATAATGCACGCACTCAGGTCACTCCACAACAAGTACAAATATAACTCTGTCATTGTCCATGTTGGTGTGAATGACCTGAGACGTACCTCCCTGGACTACATGAAAAGAGACATGGAGGAGCTCTCTGATCTTGTAGCCCAGGCCGGTATGACCCTAGCCCTGAGTAGCATCCTGCCATCACCCAGAATGACACCACAGTACAAGGACAAAATGATTGACTTTAACAATTGGCTAAGCTTCTGGTGCCATTCTAAGGAATCCAGTATCTGTCTGCCTGGGATGACATGATCGATAGACCACGCTTCTTTGCCAGAGATGGCCTGCACCTGTC
This sequence comes from Protopterus annectens, assembly GCF_019279795.1. Classification (NCBI taxonomy): domain Eukaryota; kingdom Metazoa; phylum Chordata; order Ceratodontiformes; family Protopteridae; genus Protopterus; species Protopterus annectens. The sequence goes on along the minus strand of NC_056739.1, from coordinate 1,778,604,799 downwards.
GCCCTTGGGATTCCGGATACTGGCAAAGGCTCTTGTCACCCCTATAGTGCCTTTTTTAGGCAAGGTTCAAATGACAAATTCACCACCGTAACAGGTACAAGCAAGCAAAATCTGAGGGTAATGCTACTCAATGCTAGAAGTCTAAACCTCAAAATGCATTCACTCGAGGCACTCCTTAAAATGGAGAACATTGACATCTGTGCAGTGACAGAGACCTGGTTCAAAGCTCCAGAGAGAACCCCTGCATTACCAGGCTATAATACATACCACACCTTTCGGCCACCAAACCCGGACCGAAACACTAAAGGTGGAGGCGTGCCCATATTCATTAAGGATATCCACACCTCCAAGCTAGTTGCTCAGCATAATGCATCTGAGATTATCCAAGTTCAACTAACTCTGGGCAAAACCACAATCCAGATTGTAGCTTGCTACAGACCCCCCCACCATGCCCCAGGATTCCCACTCCTCTTTTCTTGATACACTGGAAAATATTAAGGTACATCCCAACACTCTAATAATGGGTGATTTCAACTACCCTACCATTAACTGGGAAAACTACTCATGTACCAACTCTTTTGCTCAACGTTTTCTGGAAATCATCAATTCCAATGCTTTGGATCAACTTATCCACACCCCCACCAGAGGTAGCAATATCCTAGACCTGGTTATCACCAACATGGGTGACTGGTGTTCCACACCAGAGGTCAGCTCCTTGTTGGTCAGATCCGACCACAAGCTAATCACCCTAGACATCCACATCCCGCTTCCACCCCTCATTAGGAAAACAACCGTAAATAATTTCTCCAAAGGCAACTTCATGCTTCTTAAGACAGAAGTGGCAAACTTCATGACACCCATGCAGATGGACAATAGAGGTACGACTGCTGAATCCTACACAAATGCACTTTATAAGCACTTACATGAGTGCATGGATCGTGCTATCCCTAACAGAACCAAGATGTTATCCTCCAAAAAGGAAGCCAATCTGGAGGTCTTCTGCCATAAACAAACTGTACAACAGAAGAAAGAAACTGTTGCAAAAAAGAGTAAAATCCCACGATTGGAGGAACTCCCTGGTCAGCCTTAGTAAGAAGCTGAGATCCCTCATAAAATCCTCCAAAGCTAGTTATGAAAACAAAATCACCACTGATTCTAAAGACAACCACAAAGCATTCTATAACTATGTCAAAAATCTCAATGGCAACACTCAGATCTGCTCTGAGTTACAGCACAATGACACTAAATATACAGAACCAACTCATATTGCCAACATCCTGGCAGATAGGTTCAGTGCTAAATTTAACCCCCTCTCACCCCCTAAAGGGCCCATCTTTATACCGGAAGAATGCAAAGTTCCTGTAATCACGGCTGCACAGGTAAAAACCACACTCTCCAAAGCCAAGAACACAGCATCCATGGGATCTGACAACATCCCAGGCTGCCTTCTGCATGAACTACAGAATGAACTGGCACCCCACCTAAGTACCATGTTCAGTCATAGCCTCACCTCAGGCTTTATGCCCATTGAATGGCACACAGTGACATTTATCCCACTCCACAAAAGGGGGGGGGCACAACAGACCCCGGGAACTACCACCCCATTAGCCTGATGAGCCTCGTCTGCAAGGCCATGGAACGTATCATCATGGAACTCATAAACAAAGACATTGGAGATCTCCAAACCCTGGACCCCACACAGTTTGGGTTTGTAAAAGGCAGATCATGTCTCGTAAACCTGATAGACTTCTTTGAAGTAGTCACCAAAGCCATAGATGAGGGTAAGGTGGTTCACACAGCCTATCTAGATCTCGCCAAGGCGTTTGACACCATCCCCCACTCTGGAATTATAGATAAACTCACTAAATTAGGTATAAATCCCTATGTCACAAGATGGGTTGCCAACTGGCTTACTGACAGAACCCACACTGTGAAAGTAGCAGACTCCAAATCAGACTTCAGACCAGTGACAAGTGGGGTACCACAGGGTTCAGTCCTGGGTCTTCTCCTGTTTGGTATCTACTTCTCTGAAGTACAGGCTATCACAGAAGGTCTTTGGCTAACTAAATTCGCAGATGACTGCAAACTAGGAGCCATAATTGAAACTCCTAATGATGTGGACATCCTACAAAAGGGCCTCACTAAGACAGATGCCTGGTGTCAAAGACATGGTCTCAAACTCAATGCCAAAAAGTGCATTGTCATCCCCTTTGGTAAAAATTCTGTACCCATGAACTACCACATATGCCGTAGTCTACTTAACACTGAAAGTGTGATAAGGGACCTTGGGACACATGTGGACAGTAGTCTCTCCTTTGATAATCACATTGCCAAAGTGGTCAGGAAATCCTTCTAAGTGGCACACCTCATCACAAAAGGTTTCTCATCCAGAAAAAAAGAGGTCATTGTTCCCCTCTACTCATCACTCATTAGACCCATTATAGAGTACAACGCCCCTTTTGGTATGTACCTCACAAGACATCGACAACAACTGGAAAGGCTGCAAAAATACCTCACAAAGAGGATTATTGGCCTCAGACAGATGCCTTCATGACCGTCTCAAAAACTCCAGCTTTACTCCGTCGCATATCGCCTACAGAGAGGCGATCTCTGCCTAACATACAAAGCTATGTCAAACCCAGAGCTGTTGGACATGCTCAACTTAAAGAAATCCCAATCCCTCCGAGCTACACACTCTAGGGACCTGAACCTTGTCACCACAATAAACAGAACATGCTGGAGGGATAGATTCCTGTCCCAGAGACTTCCCATACTCTGGAACAGACTACCTGTCTATGTCAAACAGAGCTCCTCATTAGCACTCTTCAAGAAAAATCTTGATGATTGGATGGGTAATAGGAAATTCACCCCGGGGATCACTTCTGTGGTTCTGCTTGACAGGGGCACAGGAAAATAATTTTCTTGGGTGGAGAAAGCCAGGGTACATTTTTGGCTAGGCTTGTATAGGCCCTAGGGCCAATAGCCTAGTACCTACCTATGAACCTATGAACCATTTAGATAATGGTAACATTGCACAGTAGATTTGGTCACCCTTTGGAAAGGGCCTTATAGTATCTGATAAGTAAGGGTGGTTGGTGGCATTAATTTTTACCTTATAGTCTGGGCAGAACAAGGCATAGCTTGTGAACCTGTGCCAGCCTTCCCCAGGAGTGTCTGTGTGTTTGTATATAAATCAAATCTCAAAGTGAGCATATGTGTCAGCTACTTGGGCAGGGACACAAAGCACTGGTTGGACCGAGAGGGTCTGGAGGCTTTGGCTTGACCACTTGGTTGAGATCTTAACCATATATTATAATTAATTGTGTGTGTACTTGTCATCTTCCCAATGTGCACATCCCTCACTGGTGTTAGTGGTGAGGATTGAGGCTTCTTGATTACTGGGCCAGTGTAGGGGTGTAACTGAGGCCTTAACAACAGTAAAGCACTAAACAACCCCTGAGTAAAGGTTTGCCACTCACTTTGTGGATCCCTAGGAACAGAAGAAATGTGATTAGTTTTCTGTTTCTTTTTTAGGGGGACCCCCATCCTAGAAACCTGAGAAGGTCCAGACTCAGGATGACAGTCAGTCCATAACTGTAGTTGGAACATTTTCTCTAAAGAGAAACTGCGGAACCTCTCTAGACCCCTTGGAAACAATCAACTGTGGTTACCACTGAATGCCCAAAATGGATGCCTGCAAAACCTCATTGGACATGCTGCCCACCAGATCCTCACTGGCCTCCAAACCCAGACACTGGAGAAGAATCTGACAAAACAACTGGGTGAGCCTATGGGTTCATAATAACCTCGGGAGAAACTTCCGACAAAGGCTGGACAGCAGAAGATTCCGGTCTTACCTTGCACATCTTCTTCTTCCCTGACGGCTGGCTCTTGGGGCAGGAAGTTCCAATCATAATGTCTTTCACAAGAAGCTTAAGATGCTGGTTCTCAAGATACAATTAAAGGGAAGAAAGCCTAGTATGAAGAGTTTTAAGGACAAATTCCTGACAAATTGGTTACGAGCAGCACCTAGGCAAAAAAGACACTTGTTGAGGCAGTCTTCATGGGGAATCAGTCTCCCACACTGGCATTTACCTTTCCTGGATGGCATTAACCCCAAACAACACAAAACAATAAAAAAGAACAAAAACCCCAACAGGGCACTTATCTGCAACAGTGGGGACTTCAGTAAACAGGAGAAATCACCGCAAAGCCAATAAACAGAAAAATGGCATGGTACACCTGAATGTCACCTTTATACCCTATGCTACCTTAAAGTAATGATAGACTTTGGTAAACTGGCCAGACAGTGGGCTTCATAGGTAGGTACTAGGCTATCGGCCATAGGGCCTATACAGGCCTAGCCAAAAAGGTACCCTGGCTTTCGCCACCCAAAAAAATTATTTTCCTGTGCCCCTGTCAAGCAGAGTCATGGCAGGGAACTCCACTTGTAATTAATATAATGTAACGACATCATTCTTAAGATCTACAGATCAGAATGGGAATACCTGCCAGATGTCCAGGTGTCCTGTAAAACTAGAAGAGCATTTCCATCTGGTTATTTCTGTTGCACACCGGTCTGTTTTGATACCAAGATGTGGTAGTGACTGACATGCTCTTAGTTTAATGAAATGTGCACTTATTTTTCTCTCTGTAGTCCTCGTACGATGTTTATTTATTCTCTTTAATACCCACTGATCTTTTGAAAAGTGCCCCTAGTATTGCTGTTTAACTTTTTAAGCTGCCCTATTCATACCTTTTAACCTCTGAGTGAAAGAAATCTGGACAAAGTCTGAAACAATGGGGTACAACGGTGAAAACATAGCATCAGATTTGAAATATTGCTCTTATAAACTTAGAAAGCTGCTAGAATAACATATTTTGTGTTTGCATGCATTTTCTGAATGTATAACATCTGAAACTCAAATGTGTATCATTATGTGGTGACTTCAGTTCTCTGTGATTTGCCAGAAAACCAAAACTTTGTGAGGAAAAGATGAAAAATATAAGGCAAAAATGTGGACATTCTGCAAAATTCTGGACAGTTTGGAGGTATGGCCCTATTAATATGTTAACTGAGTCCTTGTACTTATGTTTTGACATGGTCACAGTTATGGTTTTACAAATTTACCTCATACCTTGTAGTTACCCCCCCCCCACCTCCACCACACACAAATGCATGCCACTACCGAGAAGGAGGTTATACACATAAAGGTCATGCAGACTGCTGTGACACACACACAAAACAGCAAACACAATTCTCTTGGCCGACAGGCTTTTGATTTCATACCAACTCTTGCCATAGGTTGACTGTGGCTTACAGTGCTGCATCTGGCAACCATTGCCTCACAATGAATCATTTTGACAAGCTTCTGCACAACACCATGATGTAAAGTTTCACACAAGTCCATTTGCACTGTTAACATTATATTTAGCAGCCAGTACTTAACAATGCAAAAAGTATGAGAATTTTTGTTAGTATAGGTGAACATAAAAAAAAAAAAAAAAAAGCGTGACTCGGGGTCAGAATGTGTTAAGGTGTTGAGAATTAGAAGGATCCAGAAACCATTGTCAATGAATTACGGAAAAATTTCCACAGACTTTATAGGATCATAGGAGGTTACTGGGCTACTGGCCCTAGGGCCCTTAAAAGCCTAGCCAGGTTCCAACCCTTTTTTCTAGACAAAGTTTTAAGCAAAGCTAAATCAACACCTAATGCCTCTATCCAGTAGAGATGCAGGGGAGACTCCTGTGGTGAATTTATGGTTTCCTATCCAATCATCCAAATTACACTTAAATAGAGTCAACAAAGGGCTCCACTTCACCTGAATTGGAAGTTTGTTCCAGAAGGAAGGTAATCTTTGGTAAACAAATATGTCTCTCCAGCAAGTCCTGTTGATGTCACATTCTTGGTTAAGGTCCCTTGAGCGAGTGCATCGAGTACCATTTGACTTGTGGATGTGCAGCATTTCCATTAAAGCAGGATCTGAGATTGCTTTAAATACAAGGCACAGATCTTCTCTGAGTAGTCTGTAGAATGTCAACATATGACGTGTTGAAGGTCTTGAATTTTCTTTGTAAGGAGCCTCTGAGGTCTCTCCAATTTCTGCAAGTGCCTGGTAGGGTTCATACCCGAAGGAGCATTGTATCCCCCCCGTTGCTCTTGGAGAATACTATGATTGCCTGCCTGTAAGATGAGAAGTATCCTCGCATCCTCTTATTATTTCAGTAAAGATTCCAGCCACCTTTTTCATAGTCTTCTATCTTATCACCTTATGAAACATTTTGTAAATTTAAAGACCAAAATCCAAAGTGTAAAGCCTATTGTTTCCTTGATGGGCATCAGAGTATCACATTGTTGTTTCCTTTCAGTTATTAATACAATGATTCTGCAAGTCTTCTTGGGAGGAATTTGTAATGGCAGAGCAGTAGCATTTCTGCCTTGTATTGCTTTGTTCTCCAGTCTTGTTCCTGGCTGAGGCACTTCCTGTACTGACTCATCATGCACTTCCTGTCTCCACATGGGGCTTCATTGGGTGATCTGGTGTCATTCCATATGCCAGAGGGATACTGTAGGTGGACTGGTGATCCTCCAAACCACCTATAGGTGTGTGTGTGTGTGTGTGTGTGTGTGTGTGTGTGTGTGTGTGTGTGTGTGTGTGTGTGTGTGTGTGTGTGTGTGTGTGCATGTGCAACCTACCACAGACTCATATCTTACCCAAAAGTTGCCTCTCTGCCCTGTGCCCAATCAGTGCTAGGATAACATCCAACACCCTGTTACCCTGAGCTGGGTAAAGCAGATATTCGAATAATTAAGCCGTATTTTTACAATCCATGTTAGTTAACGGGTAAGATTGTATTTTAAGACATTAGAATACCTTTCTCTATTGCTGTTCTTGCTTGAAAGAAGATATTGTACACTTTGTATAATCAGTGTAAAATATCAATAGATTTATCTTTTAAAGTATTGTATGTGAGTTTTCATTTACAGTGAAGAGTCCAGCAGAATGCCTAGGCATTTAAAGTTAAAACCAGACACACATAACTGTTCTGTGAAGCAAAACCATTTTCAAACTTTCATTTCAAGTTACTGACAGGTACTTTAAGTATACTGTCCTTAGGCAGTTGTCAGTAATTAAAAAAATACAGATTATTAATGAATGATTTTAATATTAAATCAGTGGGTTTTTTACTATAACCAGTTTAGTACTTCTTGCTTGTGGCAGAGGAAGGGTTCCACCCTAGTTGTTTTGTACTGAATTTTCAATACTCAGTAGCAAGTTCACCCAAACTTTATCCTAATCAAACTGAACTCCAAGCAGTTATAGTCAACCCTGACCCCAGAGTCATTCCTGTTAGTGTACTGGGCCAACATTTCCCCTCAAAGTCTGTAGTCAGCCTGATTGAGTTGGTATCTTTAGACAGTGTAAGAAATGTCTGATGCTGTCTGACAGTCATCTATTACTCAAACAGCATAACACAGTGTGTACCTTGTTCCCCATTGGCCCTTTTTTCAATTATAAAGGAATTCCCAATACTATTCTAGCATGTCCAAAGGTCAGTTGTCAATCTCCACTCCGGTCCAGCTGGTGAATCTGGGAATCTTGAGGCAATGTTACAACTGCCTCATGTACACAGACAACCCTCTCCTCCTCCCAACAAATTCCAACACATGTGAGAGATGCAACCATATAGCCAAACTGGAGGCTAAGCTCTCTCAACTCAGTACTGGTGTAACCAGTCAGGAAGAGAAGGAAACCTCACTCACTACAATTCCAGTCTCACATAGACCTACCACAGCAGCAAACCAAACACATAAACACACAAAAACATACTTGGAGGCTCTAAATAAAAATCTGCCTAAGCAGCAGAGACCTCCAAAGTAGACACCCAAGCAACCGCTACCCCAAAACAAAACACGTGCAACACATATCTCACAAAGCCAGTGTGCCGAACAATCACAGCCCTTAAAGCTAAACAACACACCTGATACACTTGTAATAGGTGACTCTATCGTCAGGCACACTGACGTCCCGCTCACCAGGCTGAACAAGGAGAAGGTCACGATGAGCTGCCTGTCAGGCGCTAGGATCTGCCACATAACACAAGCACTCAGGTCACTCCAAGGCAAGTACAAATATGACTCAGTCATTGTCCATGCTGGTGTGAATGACCTGAGACGTACCTCCCTGGACTACATGAAAAGAGACATAGAGGAGCTCTCTGAGCATGTGGCACAGGCCAGTATGACCCTGATCTTGAGTAGCATCTTACCCTCACCAAGAATGATGCCACAATATGAAGACAAGATGATCAATTTCAACAATTGGCTTAAGTATTGGTGTCATTCAAAGGGGATCAATGCCTGTCAGCCTGGGATGACATGCTCGACAAGCCACGATGCTTCGCTAGGGACAGCTTGCACCTGTCACCCCTGGGCTTTCGGATATTGGCAAAGGCTCTTGCTACACCCATAGTGCCTTTTTTAGGCAAGGCTCAAAAGACAAACCCACCTCCATAGGTATCACAAGGGATAAGAAACTAATAGTAATGCTACTCAAAGCCAGAAGTCTAAATCTCAAGATGCACGCACTCGAAACTCTCCTTAGCATGGAGAACATCGATATCTGTGCAGTAACAGAAACCTGGTTCAAGGCTCCCGAGAGCACCCCAGCACTACCAGGTTATACCTCATACCATGCTTTTCGGCCCCAAAACTTGGACTGAACCACAAAAGGAGGGGGAATATCAATATTCGTCAAAGATATCCACACCTCCAGATTGGTGGCACAGCACGGAGCATCAGAGACTATCCATGTGCAACTAACAGTGGGTAAAACTGCCTTCCAGTTTATAGCCTACTACAGACCACTCTCCCAAACCCAGGAACCCCACTCGGCCTTTCTGCGAACACTAACCAAAAGTGCAGATTCTTCGACAGGTGCATTGATGAAGGAAGACTTAAAGAAGTCATGCCAGTCACACAACCTCATCCAAGCATTACGTCTCATGACTTTGTTTTTCCATGCGTTTTTGGTCTTTGGATTGGGTGAGACCTTCAACCCAGATCAGAAAGCCTCCAAAAAAAGGTGTCTTAATCAAACCTTTTTGAAATAAGCTTAGCTTTTTACATTCCACCCTTGCTGAGTGTAATGATTACTAACACAAGCACAAATGTCACAGTCAGCTTTAATTGATGGTCCACGCCCAAATAGTAGACACAACTGTGCATGTCTCTCTGAGTTGGGCATCTTGTAGCCCACACTTGTCACAAGCTTAATTGTTTAAACCCCAACTTAGTTTCAGTTCTGACATAGTAAAGGCAACAAGGCTATCCTAATATAAAAAAACAAAAGAATGGAGAGAAAAAGTGAGAGAATACCAACAATAGTATTTTAAAAATACCACAAATTGTAAGGAAGGGCCCTACCAAAGAGGCTGGAGAGGGGGACAGTACCCACAATGGTAGAAATACTTGATTACCAAGGTAAAGGGTAGGGAATCGAGGAAGTAGGTTATAGTTTACAGTCAGAAAAAGTTAAATTGGCTAAAAATAAGAAATTTTGAGGAGAAACTATGGTAAAAAATCACAATTTTCCAGTTAGCTTTGGAGAGATGGCTATCAAGAGTCTACGATAAGGAATAAGGCAAAACAGAGATCTGGAGTAATCTAGAGGGGCATTATGGTAGGTCTTAGCTGAGAATTTTTTGGCTGGCCTTGAACTTGGAAACGGGCCATTATCAGTTTTGAGGACAGAACCAAAGTCCTAATGGTAATAAATAAGTGAGTGTGAAAGGGGTGGTAGTAATGTGGTTAAGGTGTTGTACCTTACAGACACAAGGTGGAGGGTTTTGATTCTCACATGGGGTAATTGGCTAAGTTTAAAAAAGGCAGTCTAGGGCACTTAGCCCAATTCCTAATCTATGAACATCAGATATTGCTCATACAAATGAAGAAAGTTGCGTGATAATGGAGGAACACGGGACTGAACTAGTGTTTTTCGTAATGTTCATAATGTTACGTCAGAACCGTAGTTTTGCACATGCACGCTGCTTTCCTAATATTTTAAATCTGGTCCTGGTGTTCTTTGGTAATGCTATACAAATGCCGTACAAACATTTAAAATACTTATTTAGTGTAATACACAATGCCTGCAGTGCTGTGTTTTAGAGTTAGCTCAGACTTTTTTGAAGAAATAGTACAGTTGTGTAAAATCTTACCATGACAGTAGATGTCCTTGTCTTCACCACTGCAGTATTCCTTCAATTTGGATTCCCTTCTGTGAAGCCCACTGTCTGACCAGTTTACCAAAGTTTACAGTTGCTTTAAGGTATGCTGAACATTGCCTACACACTCCTTCTGTAGCGTAGGGCATAAAGGTGACATTCAGATGTACCATCCTCAGAAAATGATTGCCCCAGCAGGAACAGCAGTCCAAGGAAAACCAAAGAGAATCTGCACATCCAGGAAGGAAGAAACAGTAGGAAGAGGGAGGAAGTGTATACTGCAGTGGTGAAGGCAAGGACATCTACTGTTATGGTAAGATTTTACACAACTTAGTATGTCCTTACATTCACCCCTGTAGTATTCATTTCAAATTGGAGAGTGTCAAAGCTCAAGACGAAACCTGAGAGGAGAAAGCAGCAGCAGAACCCTCCAAGATGCTATGAAGAATGTCATCGGCAAAACCAGCCTCAGCTCTGTAGATGTCATCCAACTGGTAATGTTTGGTAAGGGTATGCACAGAAGTCCAGGTAGCAGCTTCAAGAACGGAATTAGTGTCTAAGCCTTTGAAAAAAGCACCAGAAGAAGCCACAGCTCTAGTAGAATGAGCCTTTACAGAAGAAGGAAGGCTCTTGCCATGAAAAGTATAACAAAAGGAAATAGCTTTTGAAATCCAAGTGGAAATAGTTTGCTTGGAAACAGCCAAACCTAGAGCTAGGCTGAAAGGAAACAAATAACTGGTCAGATTTTCTGATAGCTTTAGTTTTATCCAAATAAAATCTGAGCTGTTTATGCACATCTAAGGTAAGCAGCACCCTCTCACTGTCTGAGTGTGGAGAGGGCAAAAAAGTAGGAAAATTAATAGACTGATTAAGTGACAACTCATTAACCACCTTGGGCATGAAAGAAGGATTAGTACAGAAGGATACCCTGTCCTCATGAAATTTCAAAAAAAGTGGACAAGCCCTAAGGGTATGCAACTCAGACACCCATCTGGCAGAAGTAAGAACTAACAAAAGAACTGTCTTCCAAGAACAGCGTTGCAAGGAAGTGAAACAGCAGGCTCATAAGGAGCCTGAGTCAAATTTTCTAGAATGTAATTAAGATCCCAGGGAGGAGGAACAGACTTCCTGGGAGGTCTAATATTAAGGACACCATTAAGAAATTGCTTAGCATGAAATCTAGAAGCTAATGGGGGAGTTAAAACAGACAAGCAGAAAGAGCTGATTAGTGGGCCTTAATAGAAGAATAGGCCAAACCAGCACTGAGCAACTCACACAAGTAAGAGAACCAAAGGAACATCCACAGAAAGTGGGTCCAGGTCATGAGAAATATACCAAATAGAAAACTTCTTCCATTTAGACAAGTAGGATTTCCTAGTAGTAGGTTTACTGGCCTTTTAAAGGACCTGCAGCATGTCCTCAGAAAATAAGGTGTCTATGAGGGATAAAAACCCTATAACCCACAGTGTCAGTTGAAGCGTGGGCAGGTGGGGATAGATGAGGGACCCCCTGTCTTGTGTGAGAAGATCCACCCTGTGAAGAATCTTGTGATGATTGCCCTTAGCTAGATGCAGAAGTAGAGGGAACCAGTGCTGTCACCGCCAAAAGGGAGTCACCAAGATTTTGGGAGCATCTTGCTGAATCTCAAACAGGATTCTCAGAATGAGAGGAGGGGGGGGCACATAAAGAAACATCTCTTTCCAAGAAAATGAGAGGACATCCACCTTTCATATCAGAGGACCTGGGACTCTGGCACAAAACAGAGGAAGTTGTCTGTTCAGAGGTGAGGCAAAGAGATCTACTTGAGGAGCACCCCACTGGTGAACAATGTCCAGAAACACATCCCTGTGAAGCATCCATTTGTGGAATTGAGTGAAGGACCTGCTCAGATTGTCTGCCACAATGTTCTGATCTGAAGGAATATAAACTGCCTGAAGAGACACTTAAAATTGGACATCCAGATCCTGTACCAGAAGTGCCAGCTGACAAAGACGGTAAGATTTCCTACCCCCGTTTGTTGATATACTACATGACGGTGGTACTGTGGTGAATACCTTGAGAGGCCCTGGGGAGAAGAGAGGATGAAAGGCATGAAGAGCCAGCATAAGAGCCCTCATCTCTTTGACATTGATGTGTTCCTTCTGCTGACGAGGTGACCACACTTCCTGAACCCTCAGGGAGCCAAACGTTATTCCCCATTCCACATCTGAAGCATTTGTGAATAGATCCTGAGAGGGAAGAGCAGGTTGAAAAGGGAACCCTGGATTCAGAGACAACTGCTAAATCCACTACAGAAGTTCTTTCTTGAGACACAGGAGAAGAGGAACAGGAAAGTCTAGAGGATGTGCATGTTGAAGCCACACCAAATTCAGAAATCACTGGAACTTCCTCATGTGGAGTTTGGCCAGAGGGAGCATCAGAATGGTGGAAGCCATGAACCCCAGAGCTCTCAGAAACTCCCTGGCTGTAGTGGAGGCCAAGGAAAGGGGAAAATGGGTTTGAAAGAAAGAAATGAGAGTTAATGCCTTTGGAGGAGGAAGGGATGCCAGCACTAGCACCGTTTGAATCCTGCAACCCAGAAAGACATGATCTTGAGAAAGAGTCAAGGAAGATTTTTTGAAGTTTATTGTGAACCCCAGGCTCCGAAGAAGAGAAATGCTAAAATGAAGATTCTGCAAAAGGACTGCTGGAGAGGATGCCTGAATCAGCAGGTCATCCAAATAAGGAAAGATTTGGATCCCTTGAAGCCTGCAAAAGGCAATCACAGGAGCGAGGTATTTGGTGAATACCCTTGGGGCAGTAGAAAGCCCAAAGGGCAAAGGACAAAACTGAAAATGCCCAGAAGCAGCAGAGAAATGAAAAAATCTCCTGAAAAGAGGGTGGATCGGAATAGGGAGATAAGCATCCTTGAGGTTCAGAGACACCAGAAAGGTCTGAGGGAGCTAGAGAGGAAAAAGAGACTGAAGGGACAACATCCGAAAGGAAGGCACCTTCAGAAAAGTGTTTCAATGGGAGATGTCTAGAATAGGTCTCCAAGTACCTTCTTTTCTGGGCACTAGAAACATTCTTGAACCCCTCTGCGACACAGGCACCTCTTGAACAGTACCCTGAGACAAGAGGTCTCGAAGAACCTCTGGGAAAAAAGGAAGCGGTTTCTGAGGAGTCTGAGGAATTCCCATAAAAGAAGGGTGGGAAAACCAGACCATGGATTACCCCTGCGAAATGACTGACAGAGCCCAAGAATCCTGGGTGATTCAGAGCAAAACAGGAAGGGAAAGAGAAAGGCGAAGAGAAAGAGGAATGTGGCTGGAAACAGGTGGATAGTCAGAGAGCATCTGGTTTGTCAGGAAAGGAAGACTTAAGAATCCCTTGTCCTTAGCAGGAGGAGTCTGTTTACTAACCTTTTTAATTTCAGAAGGAGGGCGAGATTGCCTACGAACAAAGGCTGGCTTAGAAGGGTAGTTCCCCTGAAATTTTGACGCAGGAGAAACAAACACATGCTTAATCATGTAAAGCCTTCCCTTTGTCCTGAAGAGACTTAAATAAACCAGCAGCTGCTTCACAAAAAAAAAAGTTTATTATCCAGAGGAGCATCCATCAACTTAGCCTTAATATTATTGGGCAAAGGTTGAAGTCTAAGCCAAGAATACTTCCTTAGAAGTGAATCAAACGCAGCAGCCCTAGAAGAGGCACCTGTTGCATCATAACTACATTTGACAGAATGACAAACTATCTGAAAAGAAGTCCCAAGCAAGGAAAGAGCAGAAGATTCAGAAAAAATCTGACAAGCCTGAGAAACAAGAGCCAAGACATACCTAGAGATATGGATCTGATAATTAATAGCCCTACAAGCTAGGGTAGCTAAAGTATAAACTTTCTTACTCAGCCTGTCCATGGTTCTACTGTCCTTGTTGAAGGCAGTAACTTAGACGAAGGAAGCAATTGAGATGGCTTATCAGAGGCTACAAACACTGCACAGGGGTCAGCAAAATGACATTTAAACAAAAAGGAACAATTCTCAGGCACCCTATAAAACCAGTCACACTTCTTGGGAGCAGGAGGCAGAGAATTCGGCACTTTAGAGGCATTGGAAAAAACATCCAATTAAACAGCCAAGACAGGAGGAATGGCCGCAGGTTTAGGAGATTCCATCTGCAGTAACTAATAGTACCTCTTATGGATATCCGAGACCTGAGCACAATCCCACTTAAAAAATTCCATCATCCTAGAGATTGTGTCCCCAAAGGAAATGTCCTCAGAAGGATTATTTAGAGTATGACAGTCCTCCTCCTCAGACCCATAGTCTAAAGGAGAAGGAATCTGGGTAGAATAAGCAAGGGAGTCATCATCAGAATCCAATTCTTCCTCAGAAAAATTCAATACTCTGGGCCTTTCAGGGGAAGAACAGGACCATGGAGGAGCAAGAACCGAAACCCCTTGAGGAGGCTATGAAGGCTGCCAGCCCAGGTAGCTGGAATTTTGTAAATAATTCTATGTCATTTGGGAATAGTAATATAATGTGTATGCTTGTCTTACAAATATAAGAAAACTATATGTTATGTGTGTATTAAACTACTGGTGCAGAAGTGGGTGATAAACTCTATGTTATGTGCTGAGCTTCAAGAATGTAATCACAGTGTACCCTGCTGAAGAAGAGCAGAAATGTACATGGACTATATACCTATGCAAATGTAAGTTTTCATGGTAGTAGTTGGAACATACAGAATTAACTTGCAAAACCCTTAAGAAAATAAGTTCAAACATAAAGAGTTTTATGATATGCTATAAAGTTAGTTAACACAGCAAAGAGATAGGATGTCTAGAGATAGAGGCTTTTCTATTGTCTGGAAACAGAAATAATTACAGGTTTCAAATGTAAAAGTATTTGGCTGTTTAACAACTTCCAATTCCAGGCAAACTTCTGAAAAATAAGTATTTTTGACACAGAGGTGACAAAGAATGATGTAGTCTGAGATAACACAGCAGAAATGTTTGATAGTAAATTAAAAACTATCTCAGAAAGTGAGTCTGGTTATTTTGTATTTGTCTTTGGACATAGAAACATTCACCCAGCACTTCTGCCTGCATGTTGCTCTGTAAGTAAAACTTAGATTACAGTGATTTCTCATAAAGATAGATATAGGAACTTAGTAAGATTAGGTTTGATGTTTTCTGTCTTTACCTGAGACTGTCCTGCAATGTTGTTTTAAAATATTTCCTCTGATTCTGACCTCTGTTGTCACTGTGTTGAATTATTGCATATTGTCTTGTTCTTTTATTATTTATAATTAAATATATTTAAACCTTTCGATTGTGGCTGGTTTGTTTAGAGATATTTAAGTTCTTAATGTACTTGCATATTTATTTGGTGACACTGTACAGGCCACTCTTAAATAGTATTGCTGTAGGTCACACTTACCATTTGGAAAATAGTAACACTGCACAGTAGAATTGGTCACCTTTTGGGAAGGACCTTATAGTAGCTGATAACTAAGGGTGGTTGGTGATAGTGATTTCTACCTTATAGTCTGGGCAGAAGTGGGATAGCTAGTGAACCCGTACTAGCATTCCCCAGGAGTGTCTATGTGTTTGCATATAAATTAAATCTCAAAGTGTGTGTGTGTCAGCTACAGTACTTTGGCAGGGACATGAAACACTGGCTGGACAGAGTGGGTGCTGGAAATGTTGACTTGACTACTCAGCTGACATCTTAGCCCTACAATTGTACCAGTGGGGAGTCTTACTGGGGATCTGGAGAGAGAGGGAGAAGCCAGCTCCAGACTGACTGTGATCTCTGTGTGCTTTTAAGGGAAATCGTACTTCTCTGTGTGTGTACTTGTCATCCTCCCAATGTGCATGTCCCTCACTTGTGTTAGTGGTGAAGACTGAGGCTCCATAATTACTGGCCCAGTGCAGGGGCATCACATATTAATTGTTTGACAGTGGTGGGATAACCACATCACATATTAGTTGGTTGATAGTGGTGAGATAGCCACATCACATATTAATTGGTTTGTTGTGGTGTGGATATTGAATTCCTGTAGCTTGTGTACAGTGATCACTGAAGGTGCTTGTACTCTTAATCAGCCAGGCAGTGAACATTCTAAGTTCATATCTGAATTGTTTTATTTATTTTTTGTTAGCTTAGTTAGTCAGGGAGAGCAGGCAGCATATCAGCAGAGGAGTATGGCAAGCTGACAAGGAGCCAGTTGGCTGAGATGTGCCAGACTAAAGGAATGGTGCATGCCAACCTGACTAAGGCAGACAAGATTGCAGCTTTAGTCAAAGCTGCATCAGAGAATAGCAACCAGGAGGATGATCGGACTGGCTGTGGAGATGTACAACTCTCAGAAAATGGACAGCTCAACCTTTCCACAGATGATTTAAAAATCTGGCTGGAGTTGAAGAGACTTGAGCTAGAGGCCATGCATTTGGAAATAGAGGCAGCAGAGAGACTGAGGTATCTAGAGACTGAGGAAAATGAGAAACTGCTATGGCTGGAAGCTAAAGAGAAGGAGATGCAGAGACAACATGAAAAGAAGATGCTGACTCTTCGCCAGAGTCATGGAGGTAATGGGGAAGGGAGTAACTGAACCCCAGAAGCAACAAAGGTCAGTAAATTTCTTCCACAATTTACAGAGGGGGTAATTTTGGAGTTTCGTTCATATGTTTGAGAGGGTATGTAAACAGTATGATGTTGACCAAGGGCTCTGGATACAGTTCCTGATCCCCTTACTCCATGGTAAAGCTGTAATTGTTCTTTCCAAACTGTCTGGTAATGACTGCTTAAATTATAACGTTGTAAAGAATTGTTTGCTATAATTTTTTAAGTTAACACCTGAAGCTTATAGGAAAAACTTTTGTGAGCATAGACAAAAGGCAGATGAAAGTGTGTGTGAATATGTTGCTGAACTAGGCAGTCATTTTTATAGGTGGGTGAGTGGATGTCAGGTCACAACTTTTCAAGGACTGGCAGACATTTTGGTGAGGGAACAAGCCCTTAGCACTTTGCCTGAGGACATGAGAATCTGGTTAGGTGATAGACAATGCCTTACTGTAGATGAGTTGGTGAAGAAGAGAGACCTATACTTAGCAAGTAGGGCATCCCTGCACATGAAAGGGACACCCAGTGCTGCTCGTGGGTTTAAGGGAGCTCATGGTGAGCAGCACAGATTGGTCCAACAGACTCTGCCAGTAGCAGGGGAAGGCACTAGTTCAGGTACATGTCCAGGACCAAGGGTTAAATGTTTTAAATGTAACCAGTGGTGCCATGTAGCATATAGATGCCCACAGAGTCAAGGTGGGGAAGAAAAGTTGGGGAGCCAGTACGTATGAATGACAAAATGCCATCAGTTAAGTTGTCTCGAGACAACAACGGTATCAAACTACCACTAGAGGTTATATCCTATCTTAGTGAATGGCAAAGAGACCATTGCTAAGAGAGACACGGCCTCTGACATAACCATTGTGAAGCTGCAATGGTTACAGAGGAGCACTACTGCCTGGACCGTCCACTCCAGTCAGAGCTTTAGGAGGGACCCCATTCCAAATACCTTTGGCTAGGGTTCATCTTGACTTAGAGGCTGGAAAAGGAAGCCAGCAAGTAGGTGTATTTGAGGATATCCCTGCAGATGTCCTGATAGGGAATGATTTTGATAATGCAGTACCAGGTGTTCATGCAGCTACATGCAGTCAGGCTTGGAGACAAGCATGTGGGTCTGCTAGCCTGGGGGACAGCCAGACAGACCACACACTTGCAGCCAGGACTGGTGAAGTGGTTACTTCAGGGAGGGAGCTACCCTGTAGCAGTGAGACTGAAGGTGAGCCACAGCTTCTTGTGAGTACTGATGTTCCCTTGGACAGAGTAACTGCAAGGGAAGAGGTGAGTGGTAGTACCCTGGCTGACAGTGAGGCATCGCTGTCAGAGGACTCCAGACTTCCTGTGGAAGGGGAGCTGGGAAGGGTTACAAAGAAAGAGTTGAGACAGGTTTAGGTCTCAAACTCTACATTACAAGGCCTGAGAGAGGTAGCTAGTGAGGCACCTGATTCTGATGGGAAGGGGGATTCTGTATACAGGGACAAATGGTTACTGTACAGAGAGTGGACCCCTGAAGGAGGGCTAGAGTGTGAGAGAATACAGCAGTTGGTAGTGCCCAGAGCCTACCATCTGGCACTTCTAGCCATAGTCCATGATATTT
This sequence comes from Protopterus annectens, assembly GCF_019279795.1. Lineage (NCBI taxonomy): Eukaryota > Metazoa > Chordata > Ceratodontiformes > Protopteridae > Protopterus > Protopterus annectens. The sequence goes on along the minus strand of NC_056739.1, from coordinate 1,778,586,374 downwards.
TCTTTGCAGGCCATATTGGCATACAACTTACCAAATTAGGTATTATGGAGAACTTTCATTGGCCTGGGATTTCCAGAGATGTAACAGGGTACTCCAGGACCTGTGAGCATTGCAAGAAGGTGGGCAGGGCAGGAGACAACGTGAAACCTCCTTTTATGCCTTTGCCTGTGATTGAGCAGCCATTGCAGAGGGTAGCTATGGATATTGTGGGGCCTCTGAGTACCCCAAGTTCTATAAGGAAAAAGTATCCCAGTGGCCATAGATTATGCTGCCAGATACCCTGAGGCAGTGGCTCAGTCTTCCATTGAGGCAGAAAAGGTGGCAAATGCTTTGTTAGAGGTTTTCAGCAGGGTAGGTTTCCCAAAATAAATACTGACTGACAGATGTGCCAATTTCATGTCAGACCTGCTGACTAGTCTGTGGAAGTACTGTGGGATGAAGCACTTAAAGACAACCCCTTACCATCCCCAGACTAATGTTCTTGTTGAGAGGTTAAACGCTACACTCAAGATGATGCTACAGGCATTTGGAGACCAGTTTAAGAGGGATTGGGACAAATATTTGCCCTATCTGTTGTTTGCTTACAGAGAGGTTCCCCAGGAATCTACTGGTTTTTCACCCTTTGAGTTGTTGTATGGGCATAGGGCGAGGGGACCTCTAGATTTAATACAAGATGAGTGGAGGGTGAGTGTGGCATATGTCCTAAGCCTCAGGACAATGCTCAGGGAACTCATGGGCTTGGCCCAGAAGAACCTGTCAGAAGCCCGACAGTAGAAAAAGGTCTGGTATGACAGGAATGGCCAAGCTAGAGAGCATGCTGTAGGGCAGCAGGTAATGCTTCTCATTCCTGTCAGACACAACAAGCTGCAGTCTGCCTGAGAGTGACCCTACAAGCTGGTAGGGAAGGTCAGTGATGTTAACTACATGGTGGAACTGCTAGGCAGGAGGCAGGGGCGCAAAATGTACTATGTTAACATGATTAAACCTTATCATGATAGGGAGGCCCTTGTGCTGAGTATTTGCAGTGGATTGCAGGAGAAGTCTGAGGGAGAGCTGGTGACTGATCTCCTCAGTGTGGCTCGGACTGATGATTCACTGGTAGGAGTAGCAATGTCCCAGCAGTTATCCCTTACCTAGGTTTGATAAATCCAAGCAGTGTTACAGGAGGTTTGGGACATGTTCATTGGGAAACCAGGCTGCACCCACCTGGTGCAACACCGTGTGGATACAGGACCCCAAAGGCCTATTAAGCAGACCCCTTACAGGATGCCTGAGAGAGTCAAACAGACTCTGAGAGAGGAGATACAGAAAATGCTGGAACTAGGGGTAGTTCAGTAGTCCAGAAGTCCCTAAGACTCCCCAGTGGTGCTGGTACCAAAGAAGGATGGCAGCACCAAGTTCTGTGGGGACTACAGAAAGTTAAATTGTCACACATAGTCAGATGGTTAATCCATGCCTAGGACAAATGAAGCCCTAGAGCAGCTGGGTGAGGCTAAGCATCTTATCAAAACTGATCTTACCAAGGGTTACTGGCAGGTGCCCTTGACTCCCAATGCTAGAGAGAGGTCAGCCTTTGTGACTCCTTTTGGCTTGTATGAGTTCACAAAGATGCTCTTTGGGATGAAAAAACAACCAGAAACTTTCCAGAGGCTGATACATTACATTGTAGCAGGAGCAGGAGATTTTGCCCTTGCTTACCTAGATGATATTGCCATCTACAGGCAATCCTGGCAAGAGCACCTTCAGCATGTCAGGGAGGTGCTGGGCAGACTACAGAGGGCAGGGTTGACCATTAAGCACAGCAAATGTCAGGTGGGTATGGCAGAGGTCTCCTACCTGGGACATAGAGTATGGAGTGGTAAGATCAGGCCAGAACCAGCCAAAGTGGAAACCATTCAGGCATGGCCTGCACCTGTTACCAAAAGCAGATGAGGGCATTTTTAGGGACAGCAGGGTACTACAGAAAGTTTGTCCCCAGTTATAGTACCATAGCTGTTCCCCTCACGGACCTGACAAGGAAAAACAGGCCAGATAAGGTAGTGTGGACCCCAACATGTGAGCAGCATTCCAGAAGCTTAAAGAAGTTCTAGGAGAACCCCCTGTGCAAGCCACTCCAGATTACAGCAAACATGGTGTTGTTCAGGTGGATGCTTCAAACCATGGGGTGGGGGCTGTACTGAGCCTGATTTCTTCAGTGGGAGAAGAGCACCCAGTGGTTTACCTCAGTCAATAGACTCCAACCCAGGGAGGAATGTTATGCAGCTGTAGAAAAGGAATGTCTAGCCATAGTGTGGGCACTGCAGAAACTTCAGCCTTTTCTGTATGGAAGAAATTTTACTGTAGTTACAGACCAATATCTCCCAACATGGTTACTTTGAGCCATCTAGCAAAATGCCAAATTACTAAAGTAAACCTAGGGTTTTAGGCTTATGATTTGACTGTACAGCACTGCAGTAATGTTAGCAATGCCAATGCAGATGGGCTCTTAAGACAGGGAATGGTGTAAGCTATTTGCAGATAGGCCAACACTCTCAAGCAACGTTTCTCAAGGGTCACTTGAAAAACTAGCTTGAGTTTTCAGGAGTGGAGAAATGTGAAGGCTGCCACCCCAGCTAGCTGGAATTTTGTAAATAATTCTATGTCATTTGGGAATAGTAATATGATTTGTATGCTTGTCTTACAAATGTAAGAAAAATGTGTGTATTAAACTGCTGGTGTAGAAGTGGGTGTTAAACTGTATGCTATGTGCTGAGCTTCAAGATTGTAACCACAGTGAACCCTGCTGGAGAAGAGCAGAAATCTACATGGACTATATGCCTATGCAAATGTATGTTTTTATGGTAAAAGTTGGAACATACCGAGTTAACTTGCAAAACTCTAAGAAAATAAGTTGAAAAGTAAAGAGTTTTACAATGTGTTATAAAGTTAGTTAATACAGCAAAGAGATATGATGTCTAGAGATGGAGGGTTTTCTATTGTCTGGAAACAGAAATAAGTACAGGTTTCAAATGTAAAGGCGTTTGGCTGTTTTTATTTCCAGTTCCAGGCAAACTTCTGAAAAAATAAGTACTTTTAACACAGAGGTGACAAAGAATGATGTAATCTGAGATAACCCAGCAGAAATGTTTGATCGTGACTTAAGAACTATCTCAGAGAGGGAGTCTGGACATTTTGTATTTGTCTTTGGACCTAGTAACATTCATCCAGCACTTCTGCCTGCATGTTGCTCTGTAAGTAAGACTTAGATTACAATGATTTCCCTTAGAGATAGATAGGAGCTTAGTAAGATTAGTTTAGATGTTTTCTGTATTTATGTGAGACTGTCCTGCAATGTTGTTTTAAAATATTTCCTCTGATTATGACCTCTGTTGTCAATGTGTTGAGTTATTGCATATTGTCTTGTGATTTTATTATTTATTATTAAATATATTTATACCTTTCAATTCTGGCAGGTTTGTTTAGAATTAAGCCCTTAGAGTACTTGTATATGTATTTGGTGACACTGTAGAGGCCATTCTTTAATAGTCTTGTTGTAGGTCACACTTGCATCTTGGGACAATGCAGCAATTGCCTCATGTACACAGACAACCCTCTCCTCCTACCACCCAACACTACGACCTGTGAGAGATGCACTTATATAGCCAAACTGGAAGCAAAGCTCTCTTTACCAAAGACTGGCCTAGACAGTCAAGAGGAGAAGGTAAACCCTTGCACCGCACCACACTCATCACATAGTCCCTCAAAGCCTACACCACCAAAACACACACACAGAACCACAAAACACACGCCTACATTCGCAGAGGCTCTCAGTACTAATCTACCCAAACAACAGAGACCTCCAAAGCAGAAATGCAAGCAACTTCCACCCCACCAACACAGCCCAAATGACACATAGCCCACATACTCAGTGTGCCACTCAACTACAGCCCATAAGGCATAACGCACCCAACACTCTAGTCATAGGTGACTCTATAGTCAGGCACACTGATGTTCCACTCACCAGGCTAAACAAGGAAAAAGTTACTGTCAGCTACCTGTCAGGTGCCAGGATCCACCACATAATGCACGCACTCAGGTCACTCCACAACAAGTACAAATATAACTCTGTCATTGTCCATGTTGGTGTGAATGACCTGAGACGTACCTCCCTGGACTACATGAAAAGAGACATGGAGGAGCTCTCTGATCTTGTAGCCCAGGCCGGTATGACCCTAGCCCTGAGTAGCATCCTGCCATCACCCAGAATGACACCACAGTACAAGGACAAAATGATTGACTTTAACAATTGGCTAAGCTTCTGGTGTCATTCTAAGGGAATCCAGTATCTGTCTGCCTGGGATGACATGATCGATAGACCACGCTTCTTTGCCAGAGATGGCCTGCACCTGTCGCCCTTGGGATTCCGGATACTGGCAAAGGCTCTTGTCACCCCTATAGTGCCTTTTTTAGGCAAGGTTCAAATGACAAATTCACCACCGTAACAGGTACAAGCAAGCAAAATCTGAGGGTAATGCTACTCAATGCTAGAAGTCTAAACCTCAAAATGCATTCACTCGAGGCACTCCTTAAAATGGAGAACATTGACATCTGTGCAGTGACAGAGACCTGGTTCAAAGCTCCAGAGAGAACCCCTGCATTACCAGGCTATAATACATACCACACCTTTCGGCCACCAAACCCGGACCGAAACACTAAAGGTGGAGGCGTGTCCATATTCATTAAGGATATCCACACCTCCAAGCTAGTTGCTCAGCATAATGCATCTGAGATTATCCAAGTTCAACTAACTCTGGGCAAAACCACAATCCAGATTGTAGCTTGCTACAGACCCCCCACCATGCCCCAGGATTCCCACTCCTCTTTTCTTGATACACTGGAAAATATTAAGGTACATCCCAACACTCTAATAATGGGTGATTTCAACTACCCTACCATTAACTGGGAAAACTACTCATGTACCAACTCTTTTGCTCAACGTTTTCTGGAAATCATCAATTCCAATGCTTTGGATCAACTTATCCACACCCCCACCAGAGGTAGCAATATCCTAGACCTGGTTATCACCAACATGGGTGACTGGTGTTCCACACCAGAGGTCAGCTCCTTGTTGGTCAGATCCGACCACAAGCTAATCACCCTAGACATCCACATCCCGCTTCCACCCCTCATTAGGAAAACAACCGTAAATAATTTCTCCAAAGGCAACTTCATGCTTCTTAAGACAGAAGTGGCAAACTTCATGACACCCATGCAGATGGACAATAGAGGTACGACTGCTGAATCCTACACAAATGCACTTTATAAGCACTTACATGAGTGCATGGATCGTGCTATCCCTAACAGAACCAAGATGTTATCCTCCAAAAAAAGGAAGCCAATCTGGAGGTCTTCTGCCATAAACAAACTGTACAACAGAAGAAAGAAACTGTTGCAAAAAAGAGTAAAATCCCACGATTGGAGGAACTCCCTGGTCAGCCTTAGTAAGAAGCTGAGATCCCTCATAAAATCCTCCAAAGCTAGTTATGAAAACAAAATCACCACTGATTCTAAAGACAACCACAAAGCATTCTATAACTATGTCAAAAATCTCAATGGCAACACTCAGATCTGCTCTGAGTTACAGCACAATGACACTAAATATACAGAACCAACTCATATTGCCAACATCCTGGCAGATAGGTTCAGTGCTAAATTTAACCCCCTCTCACCCCTAAAGGGCCCATCTTTATACCGAAGAATGCAAAGTTCCTGTAATCACGGCTGCACAGGTAAAACCACACTCTCCAAAGCCAAGAACACAGCATCCATGGATCTGACAACATCCCAGGCTGCCTTCTGCATGAACTACAGAATGAACTGGCACCCCACCTAAGTACCATGTTCAGTCATAGCCTCACCTCAGGCTTTATGCCCATTGAATGGCACACAGTGACATTTATCCCACTCCACAAAAGGGGGGGGGGCACAACAGACCCCGGGAACTACCACCCCATTAGCCTGATGAGCCTCGTCTGCAAGGCCATGGAACGTATCATCATGGAACTCATAAACAAAGACATTGGAGATCTCCAAACCCTGGACCCCACACAGTTTGGGTTTGTAAAAGGCAGATCATGTCTCGTAAACCTGATAGACTTCTTTGAAGTAGTCACCAAAGCCATAGATGAGGGTAAGGTGGTTCACACAGCCTATCTAGATCTCGCCAAGGCGTTTGACACCATCCCCCACTCTGGAATTATAGATAAACTCACTAAATTAGGTATAAATCCCTATGTCACAAGATGGGTTGCCAACTGGCTTACTGACAGAACCCACACTGTGAAAGTAGCAGACTCCAAATCAGACTTCAGACCAGTGACAAGTGGGGTACCACAGGGTTCAGTCCTGGGTCTTCTCCTGTTTGGTATCTACTTCTCTGAAGTACAGGCTATCACAGAAGGTCTTTGGCTAACTAAATTCGCAGATGACTGCAAACTAGGAGCCATAATTGAAACTCCTAATGATGTGGACATCCTACAAAAGGGCCTCACTAAGACAGATGCCTGGTGTCAAAGACATGGTCTCAAACTCAATGCCAAAAAGTGCATTGTCATCCCCTTTGGTAAAAATTCTGTACCCATGAACTACCACATATGCCGTAGTCTACTTAACACTGAAAGTGTGATAAGGGACCTTGGGACACATGTGGACAGTAGTCTCTCCTTTGATAATCACATTGCCAAAGTGGTCAGGAAATCCTTCTAAGTGGCACACCTCATCACAAAAGGTTTCTCATCCAGAAAAAAAGAGGTCATTGTTCCCCTCTACTCATCACTCATTAGACCCATTATAGAGTACAACGCCCCTTTTGGTATGTACCTCACAAGACATCGACAACAACTGGAAAGGCTGCAAAAATACCTCACAAAGAGGATTATTGGCCTCAGACAGATGCCTTACGCAGACCGTCTCAAAAAACTCCAGCTTTACTCCGTCGCATATCGCCTACAGAGAGGCGATCTCTGCCTAACATACAAAGCTATGTCAAACCCAGAGCTGTTGGACATGCTCAACTTAAAGAAATCCCAATCCCTCCGAGCTACACACTCTAGGGACCTGAACCTTGTCACCACAATAAACAGAACATGCTGGAGGGATAGATTCCTGTCCCAGAGACTTCCCATACTCTGGAACAGACTACCTGTCTATGTCAAACAGAGCTCCTCATTAGCACTCTTCAAGAAAAATCTTGATGATTGGATGGGTAATAGGAAATTCACCCCGGGGATCACTTCTGTGGTTCTGCTTGACAGGGGCACAGGAAAATAATTTTCTTGGGTGGAGAAAGCCAGGGTACATTTTTGGCTAGGCTTGTATAGGCCCTAGGGCCAATAGCCTAGTACCTACCTATGAACCTATGAACCATTTAGATAATGGTAACATTGCACAGTAGATTTGGTCACCCTTTGGAAAGGGCCTTATAGTATCTGATAAGTAAGGGTGGTTGGTGGCATTAATTTTTACCTTATAGTCTGGGCAGAACAAGGCATAGCTTGTGAACCTGTGCCAGCCTTCCCCAGGAGTGTCTGTGTGTTTGTATATAAATCAAATCTCAAAGTGAGCATATGTGTCAGCTACTTGGGCAGGGACACAAAGCACTGGTTGGACCGAGAGGGTCTGGAGGCTTTGGCTTGACCACTTGGTTGAGATCTTAACCATATATTATAATTAATTGTGTGTGTACTTGTCATCTTCCCAATGTGCACATCCCGCACTGGTGTTAGTGGTGAGGATTGAGGCTTCTTGATTACTGGGCCAGTGTAGGGGTGTAACTGAGGCCTTAACAACAGTAAAGCACTAAACAACCCCTGAGTAAAGGTTTGCCACTCACTTTGTGGATCCCTAGGAACAGAAGAAATGTGATTAGTTTTCTGTTTCTTTTTTAGGGGGACCCCCATCCTAGAAACCTGAGAAGGTCCAGACTCAGGATGACAGTCAGTCCATAACTGTAGTTGGAACATTTTCTCTAAAGAGAAACCATGGAACCTCTCTAGAGCCCTTGGAAACAGTCAACCATGGTTCCCCCTGAATGCCCAAAATGGATGCCTGCAAAGCCTCATTGGACATGCTGCCCACCAGATCCTCACTGGCCTCCAACCCAGATATGGCAGAGTAATCTGACAAAACAACTGGGTGAGCCTATGGGTTCATAATAACCTCGGGAGAAACTTCCGACAAAGGCTGGACAGCAGAAGATTCCGGTCTTACCTTGCACATCTTCTTCTTCCCTGACGGCTGGCTCTTGGGGCAGGAAGTTCCAATCATAATGTCTTTCACAAGAAGCTTAAGATGCTGGTTCTCAAGATACAATTAAAGGGAAGAAAGCCTAGTATGAAGAGTTTTAAGGACAAATTCCTGACAAATTGGTTACGAGCAGCACCTAGGCAAAAAAGACACTTGTTGAGGCAGTCTTCATGGGGAATCAGTCTCCCACACTGGCATTTACCTTTCCTGGATGGCATTAACCCCAAACAACACAAAACAATAAAAAAGAACAAAAACCCCAACAGGGCACTTATCTGCAACAGTGGGGACTTCAGTAAACAGGAGAAATCACCGCAAAGCCAATAAACAGAAAAATGGCATGGTACACCTGAATGTCACCTTTATACCCTATGCTACCTTAAAGTAATGATAGACTTTGGTAAACTGGCCAGACAGTGGGCTTCATAGGTAGGTACTAGGCTATCGGCCATAGGGCCTATACAGGCCTAGCCAAAAAGGTACCCTGGCTTTCGCCACCCAAAAAAATTATTTTCCTGTGCCCCTGTCAAGCAGAGTCATGGCAGGGAACTCCACTTGTAATTAATATAATGTAACGACATCATTCTTAAGATCTACAGATCAGAATGGGAATACCTGCCAGATGTCCAGGTGTCCTGTAAAACTAGAAGAGCATTTCCATCTGGTTATTTCTGTTGCACACCGGTCTGTTTTGATACCAAGATGTGGTAGTGACTGACATGCTCTTAGTTTAATGAAATGTGCACTTATTTTTCTCTCTGTAGTCCTCGTACGATGTTTATTTATTCTCTTTAATACCCACTGATCTTTTGAAAAGTGCCCCTAGTATTGCTGTTTAACTTTTTAAGCTGCCCTATTCATACCTTTTAACCTCTGAGTGAAAGAAATCTGGACAAAGTCTGAAACAATGGGGTACAACGGTGAAAACATAGCATCAGATTTGAAATATTGCTCTTATAAACTTAGAAAGCTGCTAGAATAACATATTTTGTGTTTGCATGCATTTTCTGAATGTATAACATCTGAAACTCAAATGTGTATCATTATGTGGTGACTTCAGTTCTCTGTGATTTGCCAGAAAACCAAAAACTTTGTGAGGGAAAGATGAAAAATATAAGGTAAAAATATGGACATTCGGCAAAGTTGTGGACAGCTGTGAGGTATGGCCCTATTAATATGTTAACTGAGTCCTTGTACTTATGTTTTGACATGGTTACAGTTATGGTTTTACAAATTTACCTCATACCTTGTAGTTACCGCCCCCACTTTCACCACACACGAATGCATGCCACCACCGAGAAGGAGGTTATACACATAAAGGTCATGCAGACTGATGTGACACACACAAAAACAGCAAACACAATTCTCTTGGCCGACAGGCTTTTGATTTCATACCAACTCTTGCCATAGGTTGACTGTTGCTTACAGTGCTTCATCTGGCAACCATTGCCTCACAATGAATCATTTTGACAAGCTTCTGCACTACATCATGATGTAAAGTTTCACACAAGTCCATTTGCACTGTTACCATTATATTTAGCAGCCTGTACTTAACAATGCAAAAAGTATGAGAATTTTTGTTAGTATAGGTGAACATAAAAAAAAAAAAAAAAAGCGTGACTCGGGGTCAGAATGTGTTAAGGTGTTGAGAATTATAAGGATCCAGAAACCATTGTCAATGAATTACGGACAAATTCCCACAGACTTTATAGGATCATAGGAGGTTACTGGGCTACTGGCCCTAAGGCCCTTAAAAGCCTAGCCAAGTTCCAACCCTTTTTTCTAGACAAAGTTTCAAGCAAAGCTAAATCAACACCTAATGCCTCTATCCAGGAGAGATGCAGGGGAGACCCCTGGGGTGAATTTATGGTTTCCTATCCAATCATCCAAATTACACTTAAATAGGGTCAACAAAGGGCTCCACTTCACCTGAATTGGAAGTTTGTTCCAGAGGGAAGGTAATCTTTGGTAAACAAATCTGTCTCTCCAGCAAGTCCTGTTGATGTCACATTCTTGGTTAAGGTCCCTAGAGCGAGTGCATCGAGTACCATTTGACTTATGGATGTGCAGCATTTCCATTAAAGCAGGATCTGAGATTGCTTTAAACACAAGGCACAGATCTCCTCTGAGTAGTCTGTACAATGTCAACATATGACATGTGCTGAAGGTCTTGAATTTTCTTTGTAAGGAACCTCTGAGGTCTCTCCAATTGCTGCAAGTGCTTGGTAGGGTTCATACCCGAGGGAGCATTGTATTCCCCCCCCCTTGCTCTTGGACAATACTATTAAGTCTGATTGCCTGCCTGTAAGATGAGAAGTATCCTCGCATCCTCTCATTATTTCAGTAAAGATTCCAGCCGCCTCCTTCATAGTCTCCTGTCTTATCACCTTATGAAACATTTTGTAAATTTAAAGACCAAAATCCAAAGTGTAAAGCCTATTGTTTCCTTGATGGGCATCAGAGTATCACATTGTTGTTTCCTTTCAGTTATTAATACAATGATTCTGCAAGTCTTCTTGGGAGGAATTTGTAATGGCAGAGCAGTAGCATTTCTGCCTTGTATTGCTTTGTTCTCCAGTCTTGTTCCTGGCTGAGGCACTTCCTGTACTGACTCATCATGCACTTCCTGTCTCTACATGGGATTTCATTGGGTGATCTGGTGTCATTCCATATGCCAGAGGGATACTATAGGTGGACTGGTGATCCTCCAAACCACCTATAGGTGTGTGTGTGTGTGTGTGTGTGTGTGTGTGTGTGTGTGTGTGTGTGTGTGTGTGTGTGTGTGTGTGTGTGTGTGTGTGTGTAACCTACCACAGACTAATGTCTTACCCAAAAGTTGCCTCTCTGCCCTGTGCCCAGTCAGTGCTAGGATAACATCCAACACCCTGTTACCCTGAGCTGGGTAAAGCAGATATTCGAATAATTAAGCCGTATTTTTACAATCCATGTTAGTTAACGGGTAAGATTGTATTTTAAGACATTAGAATACCTTTCTCTATTGCTGTTCTTGCTTGAAAGAAGATATTGTACACTTTGTATAATCAGTGTAAAATATCAATAGATTTATCTTTTAAAGTATTGTATGTGAGTTTTCATTTACAGTGAAGAGTCCAGCAGAATGCCTAGGCATTTAAAGTTAAAACCAGACACACATAACTGTTCTGTGAAGCAAAACCATTTTCAAACTTTCATTTCAAGTTACTGACAGGTACTTTAAGTATACTGTCCTTAGGCAGTTGTCAGTAATTAAAAAAATACAGATTATTAATGAATGATTTTAATATTAAATCAGTGGGTTTTTTACTATAACCAGTTTAGTACTTCTTGCTTGTGGCAGAGGAAGGGTTCTAGCCTAGTTGTTTTGTACTGAATTTTCAATACTCAGTAGCAAGTTCACCCAAACTTTATCCTAATCAAACTGAACTCCAAGCAGTTGTAGTCAACCCTGACCCCAGAGTCATTCCTGTCAGTATAATGGGCCAACACTTCCCCTCAAAGTCTGTAGTCAGCCTGATTGAGTTGGTATCTTTAGACAGTGTAAGAAATGTATGATGCTGTCTCACAGTCATCTATTACTCAAACAGCATAACACAGTGTGTACCTTGTTCCCCATTGGCCCTTTTTTCAATTATAAAGGAATTCCCAATACTATTCTAGCATGTCCAAAGGTCAGTTGTCAATCTCCACTCCGGTCCAGCTGGTGAATCTGGGAATCTTGAGGCAATGTTACAACTGCCTCATGTACACAGACAACCCTCTCCTCCTCCCAACAAATTCCAACACATGTGAGAGATGCAACCATATAGCCAAACTGGAGGCTAAGCTCTCTCAACTCAGTACTGGTGTAACCAGTCAGGAAGAGAAGGAAACCTCACTCACTACAATTCCAGTCTCACATAGACCTACCACAGCAGCAAACCAAACACATAAACACACAAAACATACTTGGAGGCTCTAAATAAAAATCTGCCTAAGCAGCAGAGACCTCCAAAGTAGACACCAAGCAACCGCTACCCCAAAACAAAACACGTGCAACACATATCTCACAAAGCCAGTGTGCCGAACAATCACAGCCCTTAAAGCTAAACAACACACCTGATACACTTGTAATAGGTGACTCTATCGTCAGGCACACTGACGTCCCTCACCAGGCTGAACAAGGAGAAGGTCACAATGAGCTGCCTGTCAGGCGCTAGGATCTGCCACATAACACAAGCACTCAGGTCACTCCAAGGCAAGTACAAATATGACTCAGTCATTGTCCATGCTGGTGTGAATGACCTGAGACGTACCTCCCTGGACTACATGAAAAGAGACATAGAGGAGCTCTCTGAGCATGTGGCACAGGCCAGTATGACCCTGATCTTGAGTAGCATCTTACCCTCACCAAGAATGATGCCACAATATGAAGACAAGATGATCAATTTCAACAATTGGCTTAAGTATTGGTGTCATTCAAAGGGGATCCAATGCCTGTCAGCCTGGGATGACATGCTCGACAAGCCACGATGCTTCGCTAGGGACAGCTTGCACCTGTCACCCCTGGGCTTTCGGATATTGGCAAAGGCTCTTGCTACACCCATAGTGCCTTTTTTAGGCAAGGCTCAAAAGACAAACCCACCTCCATAGGTATCACAAGGGATAAGAAACTAATAGTAATGCTACTCAAAGCCAGAAGTCTAAATCTCAAGATGCACGCACTCGAAACTCTCCTTAGCATGGAGAACATCGATATCTGTGCAGTAACAGAAACCTGGTTCAAGGCTCCCGAGAGCACCCCAGCACTACCAGGTTATACCTCATACCATGCTTTTCGGCCCCAAAACTTGGACTGAACCACAAAAGGAGGGGGAATATCAATATTTGTCAAAGATATCCACACCTCCAGATTGGTGGCACAGCACGGAGCATCAGAGACTATCCATGTGCAACTAACAGTGGGTAAAACTGCCTTCCAGTTTATAGCCTACTACAGACCACTCTCCCAAACCCAGGAACCCCACTCGGCCTTTCTGCGAACACTGGAAATTATGAAGGTCTCTCCAAACACCATTATAGTGGGTGACTTCAACTACCCAAACATAGACTGGGAGCATTACTCTAGCTCCAACACCCTAGCCCAAAGGTTCCTAGAATTTATAAACTCAAATGCTATGGAACAACTTGTTACCACTCCCACAAGAGGGTAAAACATACTGGACCTGATCATCACCAACATGGGGACTCTATGCTCCAGACCAGAAGTGTATCCCTCACTGGTAAGATCAGACCATAAACTAATCTCACTGGATATTCACATCCCGACCCCACCCCCTGCCCAGAAAACCACAGTGAAAAACTTCTCTAAAGCAAATTTCACACTCCTCAAAACCGAGGTGGAATCCTTCAAAGCCCCCGGGCCTGTAGAAAATACAGCCCAGACCACAGAATCCTTTATAAATGCATTCTATGAACACCTTCAGGAATGCATGGATCATGCAGTCCCAAATAAAAGCAAGACCCAATCCTCCAAAGGCAGACGTCCTGTCTGGTGGACCCCAGCAATAAACAAACTATACAATAGAAGGAGGAAGCTACTACATGATAGAGCAAAATCCCAAAAAGGGAAGGCATCTCTGATCAGTATTAGCAAAAAACTACGGGCACTCATAAAATTGTCTAAGGCCAGCTTTGAGAGAAAAATTGCACAGGACACTAAGGATAATCACAAGGCTTTCTTTAGTTATGTTAGGAACCTGGGTAGGAATTCCCAGATATGCTCAGAATTAGTCCAAAAGGACAAAAAATACACCGAACCCACAGACATTGCTAACATCCTAACTGACAGGTTCAGAGCAAACCCCCCCCCCCCAACAAAAGGGCAAATATCTACATGTCCTACATGAACTCCAAGAAGAGCTAAACCCAAACATAAAACTGCTGTTCAATCTCAGCCTTACTACAGGATATGTACCCAAAGAGTGGCGTACAGCAACAGTGGTCCCTCTCCACAAAGGTAGTACCTCAACGGATCCTGGAAACTATCGCCCCATAAGCCTGACTAGCTCGGTCTGCAAAGCTATGGAAAGGATCATCATGGACCTCATAAATAAAGATATTGGGGACCTACAGACACTGGATCCTACCCAGTTCGGCTTTGTCAAGGGCAGATCCTGCCTCTTAAACATGGTCGATTTCTTTGAAATAGTCACCAAGGCCATTGACGAGGGGAAGGTGGTCCACACAGCCTACCTGGACCTCGCAAAAGCCTTCGATACAGTACCCCACTCGGGCATTATAGATAAGCTCACCAGCTTAAATATAAACCCCTATGTCACTAGATGGGTTGCAAACTGGCTCAAGGACAGAACCCACATGGTTAGAATTGCTGGAGCCATGTCAGACTCCAAACCAGTTACAAGTGGCGTCCCACAAGGCTCAGTCCTGGGACCTCTCTTGTTCGGTATATATTTCTCGGAGGTACAGGCCAACACGGAAGGACTGTGGCTGACCAAGTTCACAGATGACTGCAAACTGGGTGCCATAATTGACTCTCCAGCCGACACAAGCATCCTCCAAAAGGGCCTCATAGAAACAGACAACTGGTGCCAGAGCCATGGCCTCAAGCTAAATGCCAAAAAGTGTATAGTCATCCCCTTTGGCAAAAACAAAGTGCCCACAAATTACCACATAGGTGGCAATCCATTAAGTACAGAAGAAGTAATTAGGGGCCTGGGGACCCAAGTTGATAGCAATCTCTCATTTGACAACCACGTGGCCAAAGTGGTTAGAAAAACATTTTATGTAGCCCGCCTAATCATGAAGGGATTCACATCTAGATCAGGGGAGGTCATCATGCCTCTTTACTCATCCCTCATCAGGCCCATAATTGAGTACAATGCCCCTTTTGGGATGTACCTTACCAGACACCTGCAGCAACTGGAAAGACCCCAAAAGTACCTCACCAAGAGGATCAAAGGGCTCAAACAGATGCCATATGCTGCCCGGTTAAAGAAACTCCAGCTCTACTCAGTGGCATACGACCTGCTCAGAGGCGATCTCTGCCTGACGTATAAAGCCATGTCCAACCCGGAATTAATGGACATGCTGCACCTCAGAAAATCCAAATCCCATCGAGCTATGCGCTCAAGAGACTTGAACCTCAGCACTGAAATAAATAGGACATGCTGGAGGGACAGATTCATAACCCAGAGGCTCCCTTTACTCTGGAATAAAATCCCAGTCCAGGTTAGGCAAAGTCCCTTATTGACTCTCTTCAAGAGGAATCTTGATGAGTGGATGGGAGATCGTAGGTTTACCCCGGGTATCACTTCTGTGTCACTGTTAGACAGAGGCACAGTATACTATCCTCGAAAAAGGGCATAGCAAAATTAATTTAAAATGGGTGGCGAAAGCCAAATACATTCTGGCTAGGCTTATAAATGCCCTAGGGCAGATAGCCTAGTATGAGCCTATGAACCTATGAACTTATGACAGATGCACAAGTATAATATCCTTTAAAGAAAAAATCTCACACACAGCAAACTCAGATATCAAAATCATCAGCAGTACAGACCTTACCAAGGCCATCGCCATACAAATAATGCATCATATGCAGCATTCTAAAGACTGGTGTCATTGGAAGAGGGTCCAATACTTGCAAGCCTGGGAGGATATGATGGACAGACCATGCTGCTTCACTGGGGATGGTCTACATGTGTACTCTATAGGGTTTCTATTATTGGCAAAGACACTGTCCATCCCTCAGTGCTCCTTTTGGGTATTGTCTGCCTGATAAACCTACCAATAAAATGAAACAAACAAAGGAAAATATGAAGGTTTTACTGAGCAATGCTATGAGTTGAAACAGGAAGCTCCACTCCCTACAGGCCCTTCTCACAATTGGAGGATGCTGATGTCTGTGCACTGAGGGAAATGTGGCTTAAAATCCAGAGAGCACTCCAGCTGTGCAGGGCTATTTTGTAGGGTTGCCAGCTTTTCATGTCATAAATTCTGGACATGTACGTCAAAGCAAAATGCATGCAACTTATGTTCCTGAGTCAGATACCATGACTGAATAACAAAACAAAACAAATGAAATTCCTCATTTTAGTAATAGGTTCATAGGTTCATACTAGGCTATCTGCCCTGGGGCATTTATAAGCCTAGCCCAATTGTATTTGGCTAACGCCACCCCATGATTTGAGTTAACTGTGCCCTTTTTAAACTTTAGTTTACTGTGCCTCTGTCTAATAGTGACACTGAAGTAATCCCAGGGACAAACCTATGATTCCCCCATCCACTCATCAAGATTCCTCTTGAAGAGAGTGAGTGAGGTGCTCTGCCTAACATGAATTGGAATTCTATTCCAGAGTGAAGGGAGCCTCTGGGTTATGAATCTGTCCCTCCAGCATGCTCTATTTATTTCTGTGCTGAGGTTCAAGTCCCTCGAGCGCGTGGCTCTAAGGGATTTAGATTTTCTGCGGTGGAGCATGTCCATTAATTCTGGGTTGTACATAGCTTTATATGTCAGGCATAGATCGCCTCGAAGTAAGCAGTATGCAACTGAGTACAGCTGGAGTTTTTTTAACCGAGCAGCATATGGCATCTGCTTGAGTCCCTTGATCCTCCTGCTGAGGTACTTTTGGGGTCTTTCTAATTGCTGCAGGTGTCGGGTAAGGTACATCCCAAAGGGGGCATTGTACTCTATGATGGGCCTGATGAGGGATGAATAAAGGGGCACGATTACCTCTCTTGATCTAGATGTGAATCCTTTCATGATGAGGTGGGCTATGTAGAAGGTCTTTCTAACCACTTTGGCAATGTGGTTGTCAAAGGAGAGATTGCTATCAACTTGGCTCCCCAGATCCCTAATTACTTTCTCTGTACTTAATGGGTTACCACCCATGTGGTAATTTGTGGGCACATTGTTTTTGCCAAAGGGTATGACTATACACTTTTTGGCATTTAGCTTTATACCATTGCTCTGGCACCAGTTATCCGTCTCTGTGAGACCTTTTTGAAGGATGTTTGTATCAGCTGAAGAGTCGATTATGGCGCCCAGTTTGCAGTCATCTGCGAACTTGGTGAGCCATAGTCCTCCCACATTGGCCTGTACCTCAGAAAAGTAAATACCGAACAGAAGAGGTCCCAGGACAGAACCTTGTGGGATGCCACTTGTGACTGGTTTAGAGTCTGACATGACTCCAGCAACTCTGACTCTGTGGGTTCTGTCTTTGAGCCAGTTTGCGACCCATCTTGTGACATAGGGGTTTATATTTAGGCTGGATAGCTTATCTATGATGCCCGAGTGGGGTATTGTGTCAAATGCCTTTGCGAGGTCCAGATAGGCTCTGTGGCCTACCTTCCCTTCATCTATGGCCTTGGTGACTGTTTTGAAGAAGTCAACCAGGTTCAAAAGGCAGGAGCTTCCCTTGACAAAGCCAAATTGGGTAGGATCTAGTGTCTGTAGGTCCCCAATGTCTTCGTTTATGAGTTCCATGATGATCCTCTCCATAGCCTTGCAGACTAGGCTAATCAGGCTTATGGGGCGATAGTTACCAGGGTCCGTAGAGGCGTCACCTTTGTGGAGTGGGAACACTGTTGCTGTACTCCATTTTTTGGGCACATATCCTGTAGTGAGGCTGAGATTGTACAGCGGTTTTACTTGAGGGATTAGTTCATCTTGGAGTTCATGTAGGACGCAACCCGGGATGCCGTCTGGTCCCATGAAAGCAGTGTTTTTTGCTTTGGAGAGGGCGGCCTTCACCTGAGCATCAGAGATGTTTGGGAGGCTGCACTCTGCCGGGATAGATACTTGCTCTTTTGGGGGGGAGGGGGTAGAGAAGTTTGCACTGAACCTGTCTGCCAGGATATTGGCGATGTCTGTGGGTTCAGTGTATTTTTTTGTCGTTTAGAATCAACTCAGAACAAGTCTGGGAGCTGCATCCCAGGTTCCTAACATAACTGAAAAAAGCCTTATGATTGTCTTTAGTGTCCTGAGGAATTTTTTTCTCGAAGCTGGCCTTGGAGGATTTTATGAGGGGTCGTAATTTTTTGCTAGTACTGATTAGAGATGCCTTCCCTTTTAGGGATTTTGCTCTATCATGTAGTAGCTTCCTCCTTCTGTTGTACAGTTTATTTATGACTGGGGTCTACCAGACTGGACGCCTGCCTTTGGGTGATTGGGTCTTGATTTTGTTTGGGATAGCATGATCCATGCATTCCTGGAGATGTCCGTAGAATGCGTTTATATAGGATTCTGCTGTTTGGGCCGTAGTTTCCACTGGCCCTGGGGCCTTGAAGGATTCCACTTCGGTTTTGAGAAGTGTGAAGTTTGCTTTTGAGAAGTTTTTCACTGTGGTTTTCTGGGCTGGGGTGGGTCGGGATGTGGATATCCAGTGAAATTAATTTATGGTCTGATCTTACCAATGAGGGATATACTTCTGGTATGGAGCATAGAGTCCCCATGTTGGTAATGATCAGGTCTAGTATGTTATCCCCTCTTGTGGTAGTGGTGACTAGTTGTTCCATAGCATTTGAGTTTATAAATTCCAGAAACCTTTGGGCTAAGGTGCTGGGGCTTGAGTAATGCTCCCAGTCTATGGGTAGTTGAAGTCACCCAATATAATGGTGTTCGGAGAGATCTTCATGTTCTCCAATGTTTTCAGAAAAGTCGAGTGGGATTCCTAACTTTGAGAGGGTGGTCTGTAGGATGCTATAAACTGAAAAGCAGTCTTGCCCACTTTCAGTTGCACATAGATGGTCTCTGATACGTCGTGCAATGCCACTAACCTGGAGGTGTAGATATCCTTTATAAATATGGAAACACCCCCTCCCTTTGTGGTTCGGTCCTGGTTTTGGGGCCGAAAAGCATGATATGGGGTATAACCTGGTAGTGCTGGGGTGCTCTCTGGAGCCTGGAACCAGGTTTCTGTCACTGCACAGATATCAATGTTCTCCATACTGAGGAGAGCTTTGAGTGCGTGCATCTTGAGGTAAAGACATGTGACATATAATGACAGTGTGAAGCCAGAGACAGCTTTCTGAAGCCTGTTTTCTTTCTAACAATTTTTTGTGCAATTTTACTTTGCACTGTGCTGATGATGCATGTTCAGAGATTTTACTTCAGGAAACATATTTTCTAAAGCATCCAGAGCTAACACATAGATCCATAGAAAATGCTAACCTATTCATAACTTATAATGAACAGATTTAAGTGCATGGGCTACACTGACAGTTCCAGTCTTTACAGGAGAGTTTTTACATTTTGTAGTTCTGGTCTTGCTCCAGTAAAGGCAGGTTTGAGTTTTGGTATCCACAAAAGCAAGAGCATTAGGTGAATTAGGCTAATATAAAGGCCATTAAGCATTTTTGGATCTCTTGTTTAAATTGCCTTGAATAAGATGTCACACTGCACTTGGCATTTGCTCCCATCTGGCATGACATTTTGTGCAAACTGTGGCTGATTGCTTAACACAATGCCTGGGTATTTTTCAAGCATTGAAGCAGGCCCATCTTTTTGTTAGCCATTTGTATAACCTTATATTATTTTTATACTGAATGCTAACCTGGTTAGTTTTATGCTGGTGGTTACCATGTTTAACTATCCATTTATATGTGAAATGTCTCCACCTCTAGTCACAAATACCCCCGTCTTAATATTCTTAATGTATTTATTTACCCAGCATTTGTTATGGGTTGGAATAAATTACAAATGCCACATTGAATAATATTGGCCCTATAACAGATCCATGTGGTACATCAGATAGTATCCATTCAGAGTCACAGCCTTATACAACTACCCTCTGTGATCGACACCTGACCTACCTGTTACCCCATCTTATTATGTAGGAACTTATATTAGAACTGATTACACCAAGGGCTAGGGTATTTAAAAAAGGACATGTACTGGTTTACTAAATTATGCTCATAGAAAACATAAAGTCTCACTGCCAAAGGAGGCTGCCATGTTGAATTTATGAACTCTAACCTACCCATGATCTTCAAAACATTTAGGAAGCCTACACATGTAGCGAAGTAGAGGGTGGGTTGATATTTATGAAAATTATGAAATTAAATCTTATCTGTCAACTAATTTTGGCTCAAAACTTTACTCTGTGCCTCCTATAACTGGTGACGTTGGTAGAACTTTTAAGAAAAAAAACAATGTTTTAATCTCTGATTAAGACTGTGATATACATTTAGTTGAAACCCCATTACTCTGGAAATAAAATAAGTGAAGCAACAATGATTTTATTTTTTTTTTTACGGATAACACGCTGTCCAGAAAAGGCATTCTCCGTTTTCTGGACAGTGTGCCTTAATTTCTGACAGTTTGGAACAATTCTGGACAGTTGTCCACCCTAATATAAAGCCTTCTGGACATTTACACCAAGTAGTTTTCAGGAGGGGAAAAAAGGTGGAGATATGTCAGTCCTCATCCAGAAGTGACCACATAAAGACTGGTAAAGCATTGTGATGCAATAGAGTTTCTTCATGTCCAAATAACTATCAGAAAGGTTCTGTACCATATGTTAGCTAGCTATAGAACTCCCTCTATGACCCAAGATAGCCACAATGCGTTTCAAGAGGAACTGGAATCACTTAGTAGTAAATCCAGTACTAACTTTGTAGGTGATCTAAACTATCCAACTATAGACAGTGAAACCTACACCACTACTAGTGCACCAGCAGAGAGATTCCTGGGAAACCTACACCACTACTAGTGCACCAGCACAGGGATTCCTGGGAAACCTACACCACTACTAGTGCACCAGCAGAGAGATTCCTGGGAAACCTACACCAGTACTAGTGCACCAGAACAAAGATTCCTGGGAGACTTACACCACTACTAGTGCACCAGCACAGGGATTCCTGGGAAACCTACACCACTACTGGTGCACCAGAACAGAGATTCCTGGGAAACCTACACCACTACTAGTGCACCAGCACAGGGATTCCTGGGATTTGTCAGTACAAACACCCTGGAAACATTAGTCAGGGTACCTACTAGGGGTAATAACAGCTTCCATCTTGTCTTTTACTAATATGAGGGTATCTTGCACCATCCCCTGCATGTCTTACTGACTTGTTTAGTCTGACCATATAGCAGTCCCCTTCAAAATAAAACTGAAACCAGAGATCCCTTCCACACAAGGTGTTTAGAAATTTCTTTAACACAAGCTACATATTCCTTAGTGATACATTGGAGAGTTTCAAATCCCCACCAAACCCAGTTATCTCCACTGACTACATGGAAATGTACATCACCACACAAGAAGAGCATATAAACAGCTGCACAAATGCAGCTATACCTGTAGGGACAAGCTCAGGGCAAACCACACAAATAAACCCACATGGGGGAACCGTAATATCAACAAACTTTACAATAAGAGAAAAAGAATTTTAACCAAAAGTATGAAGAGTTATTTCCAGAAAGTGAAAGCCTTTGTTACTGCAATAAACAAACAGCTCTGGAGCTTAATAAAATCCACCAAAGCCAAGTTTGAGGCTAAAACAGATAAGCAAGCCAAAGACAATCACAAGGCCTTTTTTAAATATGTTCATAATCAGAAAAGCAGAATGTTAACTACGTTGAGGCTGGAGATATAGTGAACCTACTGACCAATAAATTTAGCTCCAACTTTACCCCTCCCTTCCATCTGACTGTCAATCAGGATAAACCTGAAACTGGCTCACCTCCAACTATCAGACAAGACCAAATCCTAAGCGTGCTATCAAAAACTAAAAATACTGCAACAATGGGTCCTGACAATATTCTTGGATGCATCTTAAATAGCATGACGTCTATCTTTTACATCTCCCTAACAACACTGTTCAGTCTCCACTTCCACAGAGCTTCTGTACGAAGCAAACAGAGAACAGCTACAGTCATTCTCTACATTAGGGAGAATCTTCCATGGACTGAGGGAAGCACAAACAGTTAAGTCTGGCCAGCTTCATATGCAAAGCCACTGAAACACTTATCATGGAACTAATCAATAAGAACATAATGTATCTCCAAATACAGGATCTCTCTCAATATGGTTTCATCAAGGACAGGTTATGCTTACTCAGCCTGGTGGATTTTTTGAAAAGGTCACCAAAGCAATGGATGAAGGCAAAACAACAGACACCATATACCTCAATCATATGTACATGTTGTAGTTCTATGTCCCTGGTGCAAGAGTCCTAAGGGCCCTTGGGATGTCTAAGATCCTGACACCTGAAAGACAGCTCACCATCACCCTGCATTTCCTTAGACTAGTGAGTAAGAACTCTGGGTGTTTCACTATGGAGACAACAGTCACTAAAACATTGGATGTGATGTTGTCTTATCTCGCCTTTATTCTGTACTTGTTAGGTTTGGAACCGATCCTCGGTTCTGACTCGGCCGTTTACTAAAGCTCGATGTCTTCAAGTAGCTTGTAGCTTATACCCTATCCCATGATGCTCTAAGGAATTCCCCAGATCTCGTTTGCCGCTGAAAGAGATCGGATGCTTCACATGGCTCTGGCTAAGTGTTTTTTTTTCCAAAACTGCTATTTTAAAAACTTTATATTTCCATTTCCCTTTACGATTCAGATGAGTAGTAGCTTAGCTTAACTTAGTTTACCTTTTAAATATCTTTGTGTGCTGTTTTTATATTGTGGCCGACATTTATATGTAGGCCAAACATTTTACTCCCTATCCCGACTTCCTTGTGTGTATTTGAATAATTCTCTTCGGACTCAATTATTGAGCAATTTAATATAGTTGTAGTTTAAAAGTTTAACTTAAAGGGTTGTTTCATGTAAACCCAGTTTTTTTCTATAGAGTGTTACACTCATTTTTTTGCTATTTTCACTTTGACGTGTGTTATATATTAGCTGTTTTTCTCACTTTAAAAAATTACTGTTTAAATAGTGTGTTTGCTTTATATTTCTTCAGCGAAGTTTATTAATCCAGCTCATTTTACTTAGAGAGCGGATAAACCATTTCAGTTAGATGGCCTTTTATTGACTGTGTGTTTTTTTCGCAGTGGTTAACATTGTCACCTCACAGCAAGAGGTTCTCCGGTTCGATTCTCGGCTGGAGCACCTTCTGTGTGGAGTTTGCATGTTCTCCCTGTGTTTGCGTGGGTTTCCTCCGGGTACTCCGGTTTCCTCCCACATTCCAAAGACATGCATCTGGAACATTTCTCCCCGGGCCTCCGCTGAAAACAGGCTCTGTGGAACCTAGTCAGACTTTCCCGGTCAACAAATGATAAATAAATATATATATATATATATATATATATATATATATATATATATATATATATAAATACACACACATATATATATATATATATATATATATATATATATATATAGGTTCAATACATAATCACAAAATTTTGAAATATCTAATTTCAAAATCTCGAGACCATATAGCTGAATCCCCTAAATACCGAAAGACTAGAGGCACGAATTTTAAAATCCCAAAATTCGGAGATGTTGAAGTAGTGCTTCTGGTGTTGTGGTTTGTGAATGGATTAGTGGAAGGTCAGGTAAGTATCTATGTTTGAGTGTGTTGGTTAGGGGCTTTCGTATGTGTGTAAGTGTGTGTTGTGACTGTGATGTGTGTGTGCGAGGGGAATGTAGGCGCGTGGTAGTGTTTTCGTGTGTTTGTCTGTGTTGTGCGACCTTGGAGTTAAAATATTTAAATAGGGGTAGTGTGGGGGTGCAGGTTTGTGTGTTTGTGTTTGTGTGATGGTGTGTATATGTGTGTGTGGTGTATGTTTAGTATAGTGTTCAGGATTTTAAATTTCGAGGTGCTGGTCTTCCGGTCTTCTCTTCTTTCGGGAATCTGGTCTCGGGATTATGGGCATCGGTATTATGGGTTTTCGGTCTTATGTAGTGAACCTATATATATATATATATGTGTGTGTGTGTGTGTGTGTGTGTGTGTGTGTGTGTGTGTGTGTATATGTATTGTTACCATGTCTAAACAGCCAAAAGATACAAAAGATACAAAACCATTGGGGTTAAAGAAGTGCTCAAATTGCACTCAAAAAATGTCTTTAACTGATGATCATAGTGTGTGCGTTTACTGCCCGGGAGCAGTACATTTGCAAGCATCTTGCTCAATTTGCCATTCCTTTAGCTCCAGGGTACTTCTCAAAAGTAGGAGGAAGCTAATTATATAAGGATTGTTGAAAACTTCTTTTTCAGAGGCCTTAGAAGAGGGTCACAGCCCTACAAAAAAGATTACTTCTCCCTCTTAAAAATCAGACAAAACACCCAAGAGATCATCCTCTTGTTGTGTTGTGTCTTTCGGCTTTTTCCCGGTTAGGGGTCGCCACAGTGGAACTCCGGTCCGCTAATGATTGGTAGTTGATTTTTACATGCCGAGTTACCAGCCCTGACGTGCAACCTTCAATGAAGGTACGCCCATTCACGCATGTCTCCACGCAGAAGATGCTCCAGCTGAGGATTGAACCGGACAGCGTCCTACTGTGAGGCGACAACGCTACCGCAGCACCACCACCGCGGTCTCCAAGAGATCATCCTCTATTTCTTCAGAATCAGAAATCGGAAAATTACCAAGGACATCTTCATCAGACCTGAAACCTGTTGGGCCCAAGAGACCATCCACCTTGGCTCCTTCTATTTCAGAACCATTGGTGCTTCATGCTCAGAGCTGGTATCCAGATCTGGTACCGGTCTCTCCGACACTAAGATCCCCTATCTTACAAGTTACAAGATCTGCAGCTCACTACTCTCAATCCTCCAGAAGCCTTTCTGATGACAATGTGGATTGGGTGGTCCGGAGATTTTTGAGTACACCAGTACTGGCCAAGCTTTTGTCGGAGCCAACCCAGAGGGGTTCAGAACTGACTAGACCTGCCCTTTCACCATCAGTTCTCCAACCTAACTCGAGATTTTGGAGCTGGAATGCATGGAGCTGATCTTAGTGGAACTGTCAGAGCCAAGACCTGCTCCAGAATCTTTGGCCCTGACTACTGCTCTGACTTTCTCAGTGCTGTCTGAGCTTGAGTATTGCAGGAGCTGATGTTCTCTGCTAGGGTCTGGGGAGGACAGTTGGATCGGAAAATTTTTGTATCTGAACTTGCCTCTGGGGGCTTTGGTGTGGGTGAGCTCAGCTCCTACATCAGCCTCAGAGCCAGCCCCCTTGGTGCCAGGGATGCCTTCTGGCTCTTCAGAGCCAGGAGCTTCCTCAAACCATGGGCAGGGAGCCTTTGAGACAATGAGGAGAGTGCTGTTCCCACGGAAACATACACTCTCAGTTCCAATCATTCCTCCCCTAAAGGCACCGGTGTTTGTCTCAGCACAAACACATCCACACAGACATGGAAACCCACAGCCTCAGGATGCCTCATTGGGTGAACCCCTCTCTTCCAAACTCTCTCCTGAATACCCTTCTGAAGAGGTCCCTTCTAAGAGGTTACATAAGAGGAAGCATATGGACTACTTGGAAGAGTCTCCCACATCTGACACAGACCTCGATGAGTCAGAAGGGTCCCCATGGTTACCCTCTGAGGATGTCTCCTTTGCAGACATCCTAGCAATACTTAAGCAGAGAGGTGGCTGGAATCCCATCCACCCTTCTGAGGAGGAGTCTGTTTACCTGAGGGCTTTTGGGTCTCGCCTTTCCACCACTTGGGAATTTCTGCCTTTTGACGAACATATGAACCTAGTTTGTTGAAAGGTGTGGAAGACTCCAGATTCAGTGGAGCCGGTCCCTCAGAGACCACATAAATACATTGCATCCCCTGAGGAGAAAACTTTCCTTACAAAAGGTGCCCTGATCGATGCTATGGTGGTGGCTGTGGCCACCAAAATGGAATTGTCGGAAACATCCATCCTTTGAACAAAGAGTATTGTACGATGGACAGGTACAGAAAATGCACCTTTTCTTCAGTGAACTTTACATTCAGGTCCCTGAATTATCTCACACATTTTACTAGATTACAGAGAGATCTCCTGAAGGAGCTAGGAGATACTCTCCAAGATTCAGTAGGTACTGGGGTATAAGACAAGGATGCCTCTCAGCTCTCCACCTTAAATTCAGTGGTAAACTCTTCCATGAGAGTCATTTCCTATGCAGCTGATGGAGCAAGTAGGGCAGCGGGTTCAGGAATTTCCTTACCAAGACATTCCTGGATGCGCTTGTGTAACTTAGTGGAGCCTTTTAAGTCTTTCTTTGTGAATGCTTCCTTCATCGGCTCGTCCTTGTTTGGGCAAAAGTAAAAGACACACTAACCAGCTGTGAGCAGGAAGGAAAAACTCTCTCTGTCATAGCAGTCCATTTTTCCGTGCCTTCTAGACCTTATCCAAAAGGTCAAAAGGGAGGAAAAATGTGGTTTCAAAAATCCCAGAGAGTTTTTCAAGACACGTGATGAGTCTTCCCCCAGGGGCAGAGGGGGAAACAATAAAGGAAGATGATGACCATGTGGCAGAGGGGGCCTGCAATCCAGGCAACAAGGAATCTTTCCATGGAAAGCACTTCCAGTGCTCCTGAAAGGTGGCCTGCCTGTCTATCTCTGGAGGCAGTTGGGGGTCATTTTGTAGCTAGAAGCCTGGCTAAAAATAGCAAAAGACAAATGGGTACAAAGCATAGAATCCAGAGGCTACACCATTCCCTTTTCCTTCCATGTCCCAAATATAAAAAATCATCCTGGCTGTTCCACCCAGTCAAAGGGAACAAGCAACTCTAGAAATACAAAAGTTGCTAGAAAAAAAGAGTTATCCAGACAGTCCCCACAGATCAAGTAGGATCTGGAACTTACTCAATGTTCTTTTTAGTTCCAAAGAAAACAGGGGACTGGAGACCCATTTTGGATATCAGCAGACTGAACAAGTCAGTAGAAAAATCAAAGTTCTGGATGGCAACACTGCAGTCAATACTCGCTTTTCTGGGACAAGATGACCGGATGTGCTCTGTAGACCTCCAGGATATGTACTACCCCATAAAAATGGACAGGTGATCCAGGAGGCATTTGTGCTTTTGGCTGGGAGCCAGTCACTATCAGTTTTGGGATCTGCCATTTGGTCTCACTACAGCCCCGAGAGGGTTCATCAAATGTATGGCAGTAGTCACGACTCACTCGAGGTGCCCAGGATTCCGAGTGTTTCCGTATCTAGACTACTGGCTCCTGACCGACACCATTGAGCATCTACTAAAAGAGGCAAGAGACACCACATTTAAACTCTGCTCCTGCTTAGAGATCATGATAAACTATGGAAAATCTGACATTGTCATCTCAACATATCATTTTTATAGGAGCAGAGCTAGACACTACAAAAATCATAGTGAAGCTTCCCCCAGAAAGAGTTTATGCCCTGCAATGACAGGTCTCAATCCTCCTGTTCAAGAAAAAGGTACAAGCAAGAACAGTTATAAAAGTGTTGGGGACCATGGCAGCAGCAATAAATTTGACTCCATTGGTGAGGCTCCATATGAAGATTCTATAGTGGCTTCTGTTCACTCAGTGATCCATGCAGGAACTCCCCATGTCTCACCATATCATGACAACAGAATCTTGCTGGAAAGACCTTTTATGGTGGCTTCACTCGACTCATGTGACTATAAGTCGATCATTTGTTCTCCACCAGTCAGTAGCCACAGTGACCACAGATGCTTTCCAGATAGAGTGGGGGGACATTATCTGGGAAGGACAGTCCAAGGCACTTAGCAGGATCATGAGGCCCACTTGCACATCAATGTTCTAGAGATGAGAGCAGTGCTTTTAGTGTTGCAAGCATTCCAGGACTCTCTTCCACTGGGAACTATAGCAATACAGACGGACAACACGTTGGTTGTCTGATACATAAATAAGCAAAGAGGAACCAGATCTTACCCCCTTTGTTGAGAGGCCCTGAAAGTATGGTAGTGGGCAATATCCTCCCAATGTTTCCTGATGACAAGGCACATCCCAGAGAAATCCAACGTGATAGCAGACAAACTCAACAGGGCAATATTGATGCCTCATGAGTGGTCCCTAAAACAACAAATAGCAGAAATGATTTTCCAAAAATGTAACCAGCCTTGCTGCAACTTCTTTGCCACACCCATGAATGCCAAATGCAGCAGCTACCTTTCCCTAATTCTCCCCTCCGAGGAAATCTCCAAGGGATGCACTTGGTCACAATTGGCCCCTGGGTCTCCTCTATGCTTTTCCTTCCTCCCCATTGAGACCCAAAGTTCTTCAGAAAGCTAGTGCATTGGGAAGCCTTAATACTAATCGCCGCTTACTGACCTCATCAAATCTGGTTCCCCTTCCTGTGGCCTCATCTTCAAGAGAAACACTGGATTCTGGACCCAGTTCCAGATCTCCTGACCCATCTGTCGGGAATGGTCCACCCATCCCTTAAAACCATCAAGTTGACAGCCTGGCTGTTCTGATTCCAAACATATCCAGGCTACCTGACCTTTCACCTTCAGTGCAGCATATTCTGATTTCCTCTCATAAGGCTTCTACAAGAAAACTATATGTCAGCAAATGGAAAAGGTTTTCCTCATGGGCCTCGGAAAGCCATATAGATCCTTTCTCTGCTCCTATATCTTCTATACTGCAGTTTTTAGCAAAACTATTTTATGATGGAACAGTTGCAACCAGTATTCGCTTAGAATTAGCAGTGATTTTGAATTTCTATATAGGAGAAGTGTGGCCAAACATTATGTCTCACAGGCTTTGCAAAGCCTTCTGGAGAGGTACCATGCTTTAAGGACCTCCGATCAAACCACCTCTATCCCTATGGAATCTGAATTTTGCATTATCCCACATGAATCTTCCCCCCTTTTAACCTGTTTCATCCTGTGACTTGAAGTTTTTGACCTGGAAAACAATTTTCTTAGTGGCTATAACTTCAGCTTGGAGAGTTTCAGAGTTACAAATATTCTCTATCAAATCTCCATATATGCTATTTCACAAGGACAGAGTCTCACTTTGTACAAATCCATCCTTTTTACTAAAAGTGTATTTAGAATCAAACTTAAACCAGTCCATAGACTTACTAGTTTTTCCCCCAAGTATGACAATAACGCAGAGTATATGTTACACCAACTAGATGTACACAGGCAATTACGTTTCTACTTGCACAGAACAAAGGAATTTAGAAAAAACTGACCAATTATTTGTGTCTTTTTCAGACTGTAAAAAAGGTGCTTCAGTTGCTAAGACCACTCTCTGCAGATGGTTGTCAGATTGCATTACATTTACCTCCAAATCACAAAACAACTTCCCAACAAAGTAAGAGGTCATTCTACTAGAGCTATGTCTACCTCTTCTGCTTTACAGGCAAAACTGCCAATTGATACCATTTGTGCTGCAGCAGCCTGGGCAAGGCCTCATACCTTTATTACTCATTACAAAATTGATTTGGTCTCCAGGGACAAGGCATCCTTTGGGTCCACTGTTCTGAAGAATATTCTCCCTTGAGCCACCCAAGAAATATGCTAGGAACACTGCCCCAACCAGTACAGAATGAAGGTGAGATAAGACAACATCAGATAAACAAGTTATGTACTCACCATAATGTTCCATGTGTGTTGTCCATCTCGCCTTCATTCGTACGTCCCACCCTCCTTCTCCTAGCCTTTGGCTCCTGAAAGACCGAGAGGTTTTATTTGGCATCTAATTTCTCTGACTCTCTTCGGGGTTTGTAAAGTGGTGAAATTATTTATGTATATATTAATAAACCAGCAAACAAGATCTGGGGAATTCCCTAGAGCATCATGGGATAGGGTATATGCCACAAACTACTTGAAGACCTTTAGTAAACGGCCTCAGTTCTGAAGCCAACCAGTACAGAATGAAGGTAAGATGGACAACACATATGGAATTTATGGTGAGTACGTAACTTCTTTTTTCACTGTAGACTCTCTATCTCACACTGACTCTTTCTTAAAAGTGATAGATTATGTGATACTCTATTTAATTTCGATTTTTGATGAAACTTAAATTTTACTATCCTAAGAGGCTTTGGTAAAGATTTCTCAGCAGTGTTATCGTGACACTGTATTATGTATCTGGGTGGGTACATAGTGTGTGGTGTGAGAATGAGGCACCCATATCTGTTAAATATTTGGACCGCTGATAAACAGAGTAATTTGTGTATAGTAAGAGGTTGTTATAGCTAAGCATAAGGGAGTTAGTACACTGCTTTAGGATACCTTGTGGTATGAAGCTGGAACCAGAGGTTAAACAAGAAGGATTACCTTCCATTTGGTCCAGTGTGAAATAAAACTTGATTTAATTTACATTAAGATGCACAGCTTAAATAAAACAGATATTTAATGTCTGTTGAGACAGTTATCAGTTGAGGGGTGAGTAGTGCAGTCATGCATGACTATTTAGCTAAATAAGTAACTTAGGTTTATATGTGACTGGATAAGCACATCCCGAGAACCTTCTAGAGGTAGTGTTGAGCTTATTTGGAGTGATTGTGGGCTATATTGCACAAGGTAGTGCCTTTAGGGGTGATAAGATGCCCTGTAGAAGATTTATTAAAAACATTCAGTTTTCTGTTTGGACTATATTAGAATAGCAGGACTGAGACATTGTCCATAAATAAGATTGTTATATTGAGTTGTACCTGAGACGGCTGATCACCTGGCAGATGACAAAAGAAAAGGAAAATAAAAACAGAGAAAGTGTTCCTGACTTCACCTGCATACACAATTATCTGTTTATAATGGACTGCAAGGCTTTTAAATCAGTAAACTAGGAAACACACTCTATTTTGTTTTTTAATGATTTCTTCTCTTGCTTAAGGTATGATCAGCCATTGTTACTTTTAATGTAGCACAATATTACAGGACTTACACAATATTCTCCTACCCTCATCAGAAATAGCTTGTTCTCACACAGACTGGATGACATCCCGGGCTGTGTACTACATGAACTACAATATGAACTGGCACCTCACCTAAGTGTCATGTTTAATCATAGCCTCACCTCAGGTTTCGTGCCCACTGAGTGGTGCAGAGCTACAGTTATCCCACTCAACAAGGGGGGATCCACCTTGGATTCTGGAAACGACCATCCCATCAGTCTGACAAGCCTTATATGCAAGGCCATGGAGCGTATTATCATGGAACTTATAAACAAAGACAATGGCAACCTTCAAACACTGGACCCCACCCAGTTTGGGTTTATGAAGGGCCGATCATGTCTCCTGAACCTGACTGACTTCTTCAAATCAGTCTCCAGAGCCATGGACAAGGGTAAGGTGGTCCACACAGCCTATCTAGACCTTGCCAAGGCCTTTGACACCATCCCCCACTCTGGAACCATAGACAAACTTACTAAGCTGAGCATTAATCCCTATGTCACCCAATGGGTTGCTAACTGGCTTACTGATAGAACCCACACTGTAAAAGTAGCCGACTCCAAATCCAGCTCCAGACAAGTGGCAAGTGGAGTACCTCAGGGTTCAGTCCTGGGACTGCTCTTGTTTGGCATCTACTTCTCTGAAGTACAGGCCTACACTAAGGGACTGGATAACAAAGTTTACAGATGACTGCAAACTGGGAGCCATTATTGAATCCCCAAATGATGTGGATACTCTACAAAAGGGCCTTACAGAAACAGAAGCTTGGTTCCAGAGCCATGGGCTCAAGCTCAGTGCCAAGAAATGTATAGTTATCCCCTTTGGGAAAAAAAATGTATTCGTGAATTACCATAAGTGCCAGTACACTAAACACCGAAAGTGTGATAAGAGACTTAGGGACACAGGTGGACAGTGGTCTCACCTTCGATAACCACATCGCCACAACAGTCAGGAAATCCTTCTATGTGGCATACCTCATCACTAAGGGATTTCATCCAGAAAAAAGGAGGTCATTGTCCCACTGTACTCATCCCTCATTAGACCCATTACAGAATACAACTGCCCGTTTGGTATGTACCTCTCAGGACATCTGCAACAACTGGAAAGGCTGCAGAAATACCTCACTAAAAGAATCACAGGCCTAAAGCAGATGCCCTACGCTGACTGCCTTAAAAAACTCCAGCTATACTCTGTCGCATATCATCTACTCAGAGGCTATCTCTGCTTAACATACAAGGCCATGTCAAACCCAGAGCTGATGGACATGCTACACTTAAAGAAATCCCAATCCTTCTGAGCTACACACTGTAGGGACCTAAACCTTGTCACCACAATAAACAGAACATGCTGGAGGAATAGATTCCTGTCCCAGAGACTTCCCATACTCTGGAACAGACTACCTATCTATGTCAAACAAAGCTCCTCATTAGCATTCTTCAAGAAAACTCTTGATGATTGTATGAGAAATAGGACATTCACCCCGGGGAGCACTTCTGTGGCTCTGCTCGACAGGGGCACAGGAAAATAATTTTCTTGGGTGGTGAAAGCCAGGGTACCTTTTTGGCTAGGCTTATATAGGCCCTAGGGCTAGTAGCCTAGTACCTACCTATGAATCTATGAACCTATGACTCAGGCCCAATCCCTCAGAGCCACACTCTCCAGGGATCTAAACCTTGTCATCACAATAAACAAAACATGCTGGAGAGATAGATTCCTGACCCAGAGACTCCCCAGACTCTGGAACAGATTGCCCATACATGTCAAGCAGAGTGCCTCTTTGGTCCTCTTCAAAAGGAACCTTGATGATTGGATGGGAAAAAGGAAATTCACCCTGGAGATCATGTCAGTCACCCTGCTAGACAGGGGTCCGGGGAAGTAAATAGTGTGGGAAGAAATAGCCAGGGAATTGTTATGGCTAGGCTTGTATAGGCCCTAGGGCCAATAGCCTAGTACCAACCTATGAATCTATGACTGTAGATTCAAGGTGCTCCTTGAATAACTTCCAAACTCAAGAATACTTTGAAATTATTTAGCATTGCATTGTTGTAATATAGAAAAATGTATCCTCCCTGACTAATTTAAGTACGAAAAATGCATAAACAATATAAGAATCTTATCAACACAGCTAAAATAGCTAAAAATGGATCCTTTCTTAAGAACCTCTGGACAAGATTAACTTTCTCACAGGAAGAAAGAAAATAATGATGTTACATTGTTACTATATATATATATATATATATATATATATATATATATATATATATAGATATATAAATAATGATGTTACTATATATATATATATATATATATATATATATATATATATATATATATAAATAATGATGTTACTATATATATATATATATATATATATAAATAAAAATAATGATGTTACTATATATATATATATATATATATATATATATATATATATATATATATATATACATATATATATATATATATATATATATATATATATATATATATATATATATATATATATATATATAAATAATGGTTACTATATATATGTATATAAATAATGATGTTACTCTATATATATATATATATATATATATATATATATATAAATGATGACGTTAATATATATATATATATATATATATATATATATATAAAATGATGTTACTCTATATACATATATATATATATATATAAATAATGATGCTACTATATATATATATATATATATATATATATATATATATATATATATATATATAAATAATGATGTTACTCTCTCTCTCTCTCTCTCTATATATATATATATATATATATATATATATAAATATGATGTTATATATATATATATATATATATATATAAATAATGATGTTACTATATATATAATGATGTTACTATAAATATATATAAATAATGATGTTACTATATATATATATATATATATATATATATATATATAAATAATGATGTTACTATATATATATATATATATATATATATATATATATATATATATGTATATATATATATATATATATATATAAATAATGATGTTACTCTATATATATATATATATATATATATATATATATATATATATATATATATATATATATATATATAAATAATGATGTTACTATATATATATATATATATATATATATAAATAATGATGTTACTATATATATATATATATATATATATATATGTATATAAATAATGATGTTACTGTATATATATATATATATATATATATATATATATATATATATAAATAATGATGTTACTATATATATATATATATATATATATATATATATATATATATATATATATATATATCAATAATGATGTTACTCTATGGGCAGGATTCAGGAAGGCTTACACGGAGTTTAAGAGTAGTGTAAGCCTCCGTGTAAGCCTCCCGATCCAGGAACAGCCCAAACCTCCGTGTAAGAGACAGTTAACACGTCTCTTACACGGACTGGGCGTGGAAATGCTCAATACCTCATTTGCAGCTGAAAAATATGCAAATTAGGTTTTTGAGCAATCCAAGAAGCCCAAACCAGTCCGTGTAACAGACGTGTTAGCTGCAGAAATGTACTCAGCTGACAACTGAGTACATTTCTGCAAAATTGACAACGGAGCTATGTCAGCTCCAAATAAAGGGTGCATATGTTTCATTTAGCATGCCAATGGCCAAATATGTGGCCATTGGCATGAAAAGGTGTTGCAAAAGTATTTTAAATAACTTTTTTTTCCGTGGGATTATGATGTTTAACTGCAGCGCACACCCGCGCAAACGGGGTGCGCTGCTCAAAAGTGAAAAACGAAGCTTATAAGCCCACAATTGTGGGATTTATGTATTACATGGAATGTCAATGGAGGGACTAGCAGACCAAAAACAATATGGCCTCCGTGTCGTGGTTGTCAAGGGGGGGAAGCTCCGTGTAAGACATGTAACTAAGCATTACTAGGCAATCCTATGTAAATGAGGGCTACAATCCTGAATCACACTGCCACATAGGTAATGAGCAGTTTCTGAGTAGTGTAAGAGTTACAGAAGGGGGAGGAACAGAGTAAGAGGTAGGTGACATCACGGGGGGGAATGATAGAAATAAATGTATCAGATTGGAGGGCAATGTAAGGTGACAGATGACAGACAGACATAAGGGAGAGAGGTGTGTCCCAACAGAACACTAGAAAAGTCAAGAAATAGAGGGTGCACACTATCCCTACACTGAAACTTTCTTGATATACGTGCATGTGCACGCGTGTAAGGCAAGTTCAACATGTGGGAGCGTGTTGCAAACCGTTTGCAACGGTTTGCGCGGGCGTGCACGTGTGTAAGGCAGTGTGCGCGCGTTTTACCGTGAATCAGCAAAGTTCACACCATGTAAGGATGTGTGCGCGCGTGTAACCCCGTGTAAGGATGTGTGCGCATGTTTAAGCAACTGTGAGCGTGCTTAAGCTGGTTTGCACATTGCTCCCCCTGAGGAAACAGAGAGGAAACAGGAAACAGCCAAAGTACAGGGAAACTGCCAGAGGATACTGCTGGAGTTAATTGGTGGAAACAATTGGAAGCAGGCAATTACACAGGAAGACTAGAAGCCCAACCCAGCACTTAAAACACTGCAAACAGCAGTGCAGGGTGTTTCTCACAAGAGATACTGCAAGAAAGTAAGCTATCAGAATTGAAAACTGAAAAAAGCTGAACTCAGAGCAGAAATGCTAGGGGCTGCCATAGCTGTTATAATCAGGCATAGGCGAATTGCTGAGGGTGGTGACAATGTAGATGCTGACAGACAACTCAGAGTGAGGAGAAGGAGAAGAGTATACAGGCCCAGGGTCACCTACCATGGGTTACATGAGCTGGAGATAGTAGAGCACTACAGAGTGGACAGAGACCTTCTGCAGCAAATTGTTGAGCTGTGCAGGCCACGCCTCACACACAGAACCAACAGAGGGGAACCCATCCCAGTGGAAACCAAGGTATGTGTTGGCCTAAGAATACTAGCAACAGGTACCTTCCAGAGACCAACTGGTGATATGATGGGGATATCACAGGCATCAGCCTCCAGGGTACTGCACCAGTTCCTGGATGCCATGTCAGCACATGTCGGTGATCATGTATATTTCCCCAATGCCCGTGAGGTTGTGGCCAGCAATATGCGTCTCTTCCAGCAAATAGCGGGATACCCTGAGGTATTGGGTGCAATAGACTGCACGCACATACGCATCAAAGCACCAGCCGGTGAGCGGGGTAGAGCCTACATGAACCGCAAGGGCTTCCCCTCCATCAACTGCCAGGTCGTGTGTGATGCCCAGGGCATAATAATGAATGTGTGTGCTGGCTGCCCTGGGAGCTACCACGATTCCCACATCTGGCATCTGCTGCAGCTGTACCAATCATTTGCCAGTGGGGACTTCCCACACGGACACCTAGTGGGGGATGCAGGTTATGCACTTGAGCCGTGGCTGATGACACCCATCAGAAATGCACACACACCTGAACAGGAACGCCATAATGAGGCACACGCACAAACACGTAATGTCATAGAGTGTGTGTTTGGGCTGCTCAAGTCACGGTTCCGGTGTCTGGACACATTTGGTGGAGCCTTGCAGTACACACCAACTACATGTACCCAAATGATCATGATATGTGCTATGCTACATAATATGATCCTGCGGAAACAGCTGCAGCATGACCAGCATAGGGCTGGGCCAAACATACCCCCACCATTGCCAAGGCCACCACAGGCAGAGGGTGACTCGGAGGAGGAACAACCTGACCTTGCCCCAGTAGGCAGAAGGAGGCATGCCCAGTATGCCCTGGCCTTGGCAAAGAGGCAACGCATAGCACATACACTTGGTCAGTAGGAACACTGGGACTGATACCGCTCTGACTCACTCATATAGTAACAGGGATGCCTAACATGACACAACCTGCTTCCAAACATGTACAGGGAGTGTAGTATGTGCATCTGACAGAGGCAGCCCTGCAGCACCACCTGAGGCATGAATGCCATGTGTTAAGTAATGTAACACCATGTACCATATGCACACCTGAGGACCCTGACTAACATCCACCCTCACCAATCACAAACCACAAAAACACAAACCCACATTCATAGGTACCACAAGGGATAGGAACCTAGATGTAATGCTACCCAATGCCAGAAGTATAAACAGCAAGATGCGTGCAGTGTAAACGCACACAGTATAGAGGATGTAGATATCAGTGCTGTAATAGACAACCGGGTCAAAGCCCACATCAGCACCCTAACACTACCAGGTCACACCTCATACAGTGATGTACATGTGCAAAAACATGGAACAAGCTACAAAACGAGGGTGACTAGCAATAAATGTCATGGATAACCACACCCCCATGTTGGTACCACAACAAGAAGCAACATGGATTAGCCATGGTCAAATGCCAATTGCTAAAACTGCCTACTACTATATAGCTTGCTGCAGACCACTGTCCTAATAGCAGGAACCGCACCAGGCCTATGTTCATAGGTTCATACTAGGCTATCTGCCCCAGGGCATATATAAGCCTAGACCAGAGTTTTGTGGCTTCCACCACCTCTTCAGTTTGAAGGATAATATGCCCATTATTTTGCTGTGCCTCTGTCAAGCAGTGACACTGATGTTATCCCTGGGGTATACCTGCGATCTCCCATCCATTGGTCATGATTTCTCTCGAACAAAGCCAGTGAGGTGCCCAGCCTCACATGTACCAGGATGTTGTTCCACAGCATAGGGAGTCTCTGGGTGATGAATCTGTCCCTCCAGCATGCCCTATCAATAGCCGTGTTGAGGTTTAAGTCTCTTGCCCTTGTAGATCTGATGGATTTAGAGGGTTTGAGGTGAAGCATGTTCATTAATTCCGGGTTGGAAATGGCCTT
Organism: Protopterus annectens; assembly: GCF_019279795.1. Lineage (NCBI taxonomy): Eukaryota > Metazoa > Chordata > Ceratodontiformes > Protopteridae > Protopterus > Protopterus annectens. Next base: position 1,778,548,390 of record NC_056739.1, on the reverse strand, counting down.
GTATGTCAGGCACAGGCCACCTCTGAGCAGATGGTAAGCGACTGAATAGAGCTGGAGTTCCTTCAGTCGGGCAGCATAAGACATACATTTCAGACCCTTTATCCTTCTGGTGAGGAATGTTTGGGGCCTGTCCAATTGCTGCAGGTGTCGGGTCAGATACATTCCGAATGGGGCATTGTACTCAATCATTGGTCTGATGAGTGATGAGTACAGGGGAACAATGACCTCTCTTGATCTAGATGTGAATCCCTGCATGATCAGGTGGGCAATGTAGAAGGTCTTCCTAACTACTTTGGCAATGTGAGTGTCAAACGAAAGGTTACTGTCAATCTGGGTGCCCAGATCCCTGATAACCTCTCCTGTGCTTAGAGGATTAACACCTATATGGGAACTAGGGGTAACCTTGTTCTTCCCAAAGGGTATGACTATGCATTGTTAAGTGTTTAACTTTAGGCCATGGCTCTGGCACCAGTTATCTGTTTCTATGAGACCCGTCTGAAGGATGTCTGTGTCAGATGGGTTTTCAACTATGGTTCCCAGTTAGCAGTCATCTGCAAACTTTGTCAGCCATAATCCTCCTGTGTTTGCTTGTACTTCTGAAAAGTAGATGCCGAACAAAAGTGGGCCCAGGACTGAGCCCTGTGGGACACCACTTGTGACAGGCTTGGAGTGTGACATGGCACCAGCAACCCTGACCCTGTGGGTTCTGTCACTTACCAGTTTGCAACCCATCTTGTGACGTATGGGTTTACATTTAAGCTGGTGAGTTTGTCAATGATACCCGAGTGGGGTATTGTAGCGAAAGCCTTTGCCAGGTCAAGGTAGGCTGTGTGGATTGCCTTGCCCTCATCAATGGCCTTGGTGACTGTTTTGAAAAAGTCAACCAAGTTTAAAAGGCATGATCGCCCTTGACAAAGCCAAACTGGGTTGGATCCAAAGTCTGCAAGTCCCCTATGTCTTCATTTATGAGTTCCATTATGATCCTCTCCATAGCTTTGCAGACCAGGCTTGTCAAGCTGATGGGACGGTAGTTTCCGGGGTCGGTGGAGGCACCTCCTTTGTGAAGTGGGACCACCGTTGCCATACACCACTCCTTGGGCACATATCCTGAGGTGAGGCTAAGATTAAACAGCTGCCCTAACTGCGGGTTTAATTCCTCATTGAGTTCATGGAGCACACAACCGGGGACACCATCTGTTCCCATGGATGCTGTGTTTCTCGCTTTGGATAGAGCAGTTCTCACCTGAGCATTTGAGATGTTTGGGGGGCTACCATCTACTGGTATAGATATCCCTCCCTTTGGGGGGGAGGGGGGGAGAAATCTGCACTGAACCTGTCAGCCAGTATGTTGGCAATGTCTGTAGGTTCATTGATTTTTACATCATTATGAACTAATTCTGAGCATATCTGGGAGTCTCCTCCCCCCAGGTTTCCAACATAGCTAAAAAAGGCCTTATGATTGTCTTTTGAGTCCTTAGCGAGTTTTTTCTCAAAATTTGCCCTGGATGATTTTATGGGAGATTTCAGTTCTTTACTTATAATGAGCAGGGGTGTCTTCCCTTCTACGGATTTTGCTCTATCTTGTAGTAGCTCCTTCCTTCTGATGTAGAGCTTGTTTATGGCTGCGGTCCACCAGACTGCATGCTTGCCTTTGGTACAAAGAGTCTCTGTTTTGTTTGGGATTGCCTGATCCATGCAGTCCTGGAGACGCTGGTAGAAGGCATTTGTAAGTGATTCAGTGGCTTGGGTAATGGTTTCCGCTGGCTTGGGGGCCTTGAAAGAGACCACACCAGTCTTTAGAAGTGTGAAGTTGGCTTTTGAGAAGTTCTTCACTGTGGTCTTTCTTATCTGGGGTGGGGGCGGGATGTGGACTTCCAGTGAGATTAGTTTATGATCTGATCTCACCAATGATGGGTATACCTCTGGTGTTGAACATTGTGACCCCATGTTCATGATGATGTGATCTAGTATGTTGTCTCCTCTTGTGGGGATGGTGACTAGTTGTTCCATGGCATTTGAGGTTATGAACTCTAGGAACCTTTGGGCTAGAATGTTGGGGCTTGAGTAGTGATCCCAGTCTATATTTGGATAGTTAAAATCACCCAGTATGATGGTGTTTGGAGATACATTCATCCCCTCCAGTGTTTTCAGGAAAGCTGTGTGAGGTTCCTGAGTTTGAGAGGGTGGCCTGTAACCTGCTACAAACTGCCGAGCAGTCTTGCCTACGGTTAATTGCACCTGAATGGTCTCCGATGCATCGTGTGTTGCCACCAACCTTGAGGTGAGGGTGTCCTTGATGAATATGGACACCCACCCTCCTTTCTTGATGTCGTCCGGATTTTGGGGCTGGAACGCATGACATGAAGTAACACCTGATACTGCCGGGGTGCTGTCAGGAGCCTTGAACCAGGTTACAGTCACAGCACAGACATCGATGTTCTCCATACTGAGAAGGGCTTCGAGTGCATGCATCTTGAGGTTGAGACGTCTGGCATTGAGCAGCATTACCCTTAGTTTATTTCCTTTTTTGTGTTCTAGGGTGGTAGGTTTAGAATCTGAGCCTTGCCTAAAAAAGGCACAATGGGGGTGGCAAGAGCCTTAGCCAAATTACGGAAGCCCAGTGGTGACAGGTGCAAGCCGCCCCCTGGGAATCAGCGTGGCTTGTCCAGCATGTCATCCCAGGCAGACGGACATTGGATCCCCTTTGAATGACACCATAGATTAAGCCAATTATTACAGCTGATCATCTTGTCCCTGTATTGTGGCATCATTCCTGGTGAAGGTAGGATACTGCTCAAGGTCAGGGTCATACCTGCCTGGGCTACATAATCAGAGAGCTCCTCTATGTCTCTTTTCATGTAGTCCAGGGAGGTACATCTCAGGTCGTTCACACCAGCATGGACAATGACTGAGTCATACTTGTACTTGCAGTTGAGTGACCTGAGTGCATGCATTATGTGGTGGATTCCAGTGCCCAATAGGCAGCTTACTGTGACCTTCTCCCTACTCAATCTGGTGAGCGGGACGTCAGTGTGTCTGACTATGGAGTCACCTATGACGAGTGTGTCTGGCATTGTGTTTGGCCTTAAGGGCTGTGAATGTTTGGCACAGTGACTCTGTGGTCTATGTGTTGCATGCGCTGTGCCCTGTGGAGGCAGTTGTTTGGGTGTCTGCTTTGGTGGCCTCTGCTGTTATGGTAGATCTGTGATCAGAGCCTCTGAGTATGTCTTTGTGTGTTTATGTGTATGATTTGAAGTTGTGATAGTGCTATGTGAGACTGGGTTTGTGGTGTGTGTGTGGTTACCTTCTCCTCCTCTCTGGTCTTGCCAGTCCTAGGTTGAGAGAGCTCAGCCTCCAGTCTGGCTATATAGTTGCATCTCTTGCATGTATTTGTGTTTTGTGGGAGAAGGAGAGGGTTGTCTGTGTACATGAGTCAATTGTAACATTGCCTCAATATTCCCAGGTTCACCAGCTGAGCAGGAGAGGACACTAGCAACTGATCCCTTGACATGCTAGAAGGAATAGACAAAAAACTGTTGGAAGACAGGAAGATGTCAAGCCCCCCAAATCACATTATATTGCTTGACTGACAATACCTACACATACACCATAGTTTCATAGTTTCATAGTTTACTACTAGGCTATCTGCCCTAGTGCATTTATAAGCCTAACCATAGTGATGTGGCTATTGCCACCCCTTATAGTGGTAATAAGTGTACAGAATAGATTCCGAATATTGTGCCTCTCACTTAGTAGTGACACATTATGACCCCCGTACATAATTGAATACCTTGACTGTGCCTCTGTCTAGTAGTGACACAGGGAGGACCCCTGGGGTAAACCTACAATCCCACATCCAGTTGTCCAGACTTCTCTTGAAGAGAGACAGTGAGGGACTCTGTCTAACATGAACTGGGATACTCTGCTAGAGTGTGAGAAGCCTCTGAGTTATGACTCTGTCCCTCCAGCATGTCCTATACATGTATGTGCTGAGGTTCAAATCTTTAGCTCTCATGGTTCTGGTGGATTTGGATTGCTTGCAGTGGAGCATGTACACCAAATCCTGATTGGACATGGTCTTGTATGTCAGGCATAGGTCACCTGTAAGTATGCGGTATGCCACTGAATAAAGCCGGATTTCTTTTAGTCTGGAAGCATATGACATGTGTTGTAGACCCCTGATCTCCTTGGTAAGGTACTTTTGGGGTCTCTCCAGCTGTTGCAAGTGCTGGGTGAGGTACATACCAAATGGGGCTTTGTATTCAATCATGGGCCTGATAAGGGAGAAGTATAGTGGTACAATGACCTTGTGTGATCTGGATGGAAAACCCTTCATGATAAGGTGGGCAAGATAGAAAGTATTTCTAACCACTTTGGCAACATGGGTGTCAAACGAGATGTCACTATCTACATGTGTCCCCAGGTGTCTGATTTGTTTTCTGTGCTCAGTGGGTTGCTGTCTATGTATTGATTTGTGGGTACTTTGTTCCTCACAAAGGGGATGACTACACATCAGTTGCAGTCAGTTTCAGGCCATGATTCTGGCACCAGCTATCTGTCTTTGTGATGGCATTCTGTAGGATGTGTGTGCCAGCTGATGTATTCACTATGGTGCCTAGGTTGCAGTCATCTGCAAACTTTGTCAGCCACAACCCTCCTATGTTTGCTTTCACATCTGAAAAGTAAATGCCAAATAAGAGGGGTCCCAGGACAGATCTTTGTGGGACACCACTTCTGACTGGCTTTGAATCTGACAAGGCACCTACAATGTTGACTTTATGGGTTCTGTTTCTTAGCCATTTTGCAAACTATCCTGTGACATATGATCGTATATTTCAGCCGTTGAGCTTGTCTATGATGCCTGAGTGGTGTATTGTGTCAAAGGCCTTAGCCAAGTGCAGGTAGGCTGTGTGGACCGCGTAGCCCTCATCAATGGCCCTACTGACAGTATCAAAATAGTCAACTAGGTGCAAAAGGCAGGATCTGCCCTGTACAAAGCTGAACTGGGTGGGATCAAGGGTCTGTAGGTCACCAATGTCTCTGTTTAAGAGCTCCATAATGACTCTTTCCATAGCTTTGCAGACAAGGCTGGTTAAGCTTGTGTGGTGGTAGTTCCCAGGGTCTGTGGAGGCATCTCCTTTGTGGAGTGGGACCACTGTTGCTGTACGCCAGTGTTCAGGTACATATCCTGTAGCAAGGCTAAGGTTAGGGGTTGGGAGGCTGGTCTAATGGTTAAGGTGTTTGCCTTACAAACACAAGGTGCAGTGTTTGAATCTCACAGGGGATAATTGGCTAGGCTTAGAATAGCTTGCAAGGGCAGTTAGCCTAGTACTAATCTATGAACCTATGAAATAGCATTTGTATATACGGGTTTAGCTCCTTCTGGAGTTCACATAGCACGCAACTGGGGATACCATCAGGTCCCATTGATGCTGTGTTCTTGTCTTTGCTGAGTGCGGCTCTCACATGGACATCTGAGATGACAGTGAGGTTACATTCATCTGTGAGAACTATCTTCTTTTGGGGGTGAGGGAGGGGGAAAATTGCATTGAACCTGTCTGCCAGAATGTTGCCAATATCTGTCAGGTCACTGAAATATATGTTGTTGTGTACCAACTCAGAGTATATCTGAGGGTTCCCACCCAGGTTTCTGACATAACTGAAGAAGGCAGTGTGGTTATCTTTATTGTCTTTGGTGTTTATGTCTCAAAGTTGAACTTGGATGTCGTTATGAGAGAATGTAGCTTTTTACTAGTGCTGATCACAGCTGCCTTCCCTTTAGGAGATGTAGCTCTGTCTTGCATTAGTATCCTTCATCTGTTACACAGTTTGTTTATGGCTGGGGTCCACCAGACAGGCCACTTTCCCTTGGTGGAGAGGGTCTTGTTTTTATTTGTGATTGCATGGTCCATGCTATCTCGGAGATGTCCATAGAAAGTGTCTGTGAATGAGTCACCATTCTGTGTTGTGATTTCCACTGGCCCAGTGGGCTTAACGGATACCATCTCAGTCCGAAGAAGTGTGAAGTCAGCTTTTGAGGTGTTTGTCACTATACTCTTTGTATTATACTAGCAGTGACACAAGTGTAGACAATTTCCCAGAATCTATCAAACAAAATGGACATGCAAAATGTAACACTTCCACAAGAGGGGTAAGCATACTGGATGTCAAGATGAGAAGTGTATCCCTCACTGGTAAGACCAGACCATAGAGTAATCACACTGTAGTTACACATCACGACCCCAGTCCCTGGCCAGACTACCACAGTGAAACACTTGTATAAAGCATAGCTTGCACCCCTACAAACCAATGTGGAATCCATGAGAAGCCCTGTGCAAATCCAGAATATGGGACACACTGCAGAACATGTTATACAGGCATACCATGAACACAGCCAAGAGTGCTTGGAGTCTGCAATCACAAACAACACGACACAATGCCATACACCCAGACATCTGGCATTCTGGACTCCATAAATTACTAAACCATTGAAGAGAATGAGGAAGCTACCACATGATAGATCAAACATGAAAAGTGAAGTAATCAGTGATCACTAGTATGGCAATAAAATGTGTCCACACATACAATCCACTAAGGCCAGGCAAAACAAGTAGAATCTGTGAATCCAGTGGCAATGTGACACCTGTCCCAAGTACACACACAACAACAACTCACCCCAATAAATACAAATGTATGTGATAGACGCAACCAGGTAGCCAAACCGGGGCCTGAGCACCCCCAAATCAGTACTGCCAAAACTAGTCAGGAGGACAAGGTAACCAAATACACCACAAACCCAGTCCCACATAGACCTACAACGACTGTAAACCAAACACATAAACACAAAAACATTCCCAGAGGCCCTAATTACAAACACACAACACCAACACAAGCCTCCAAAGCAGACACCCAATAAAACAAACTCCAGACATAGCACATGTAACACATAGTACACAAAGCTGGTGTGCCAAACAGTCACAGGACAGAAGGAGAAACAACATGCCTGATACAGTTGTAATAGGTGACTCCATAGTGAGACATGCTGCTGTCCCAGGGATGGCTTGCACCTGTTACCCATGAGCATCTGGATATTGCCTAAGGCTTTTGCAAACTACAGAGATCCTCCCGTAGGCAAGGCCGAACAGATCAACCCACCACCATAGAAAACAAAACTGGAAAGAAACAGAAGGGTAATGCTGATCAATACCAGATGTGTAAACCTCAATATGCATGCTCCTGAGGCCCTCCCCAGTATGGAGAACATTGATGTCTGTCCAGTGATACAAACCTGCTGCAAGCCTCGTGACAGCACACCAGCACTACCAGGTAATACCACATATCATGTGTTATGGCCACAAAACCTGTAACAAAACATAAAAGGAGGGTGAGTATCCATATTCAGCACAGACAGCCATACATCCAGTTAACTGACAATGCTTATGTCATTGCAGTCCACCCATGTGCAACTAACTGTAGGCAAGACTGCTGTACAGTCTGTAGCATGCTACAGACCACACTCTCACACACAGGAACCAATGCCATACACCCAGACATTGGTTGGTAGGTGGTAAACCATTATGTGTGGAAGGAGTAATCAGGGACCTAGTGACACAAGTGGACAGTCACCTGTTATGTGACAGCCACATCGCCAATTTGTCTAGGAAGACTGTCTATACTGGACACTGTATCATGAAAGGATTCACATCTACGTCAACAAAGGTCATTGTGCCCCTATACTGTTCCCCTATCAGGCCATATTGTAATACAATGCCTCATTTGGGATGCACATTACCTGGCACCTGCAGCAGTTAGAAAGTCCTCAAAGGTACCTCAGCAAGAGTCAGAAAGGGTCTCAAATATATCTCATATGCTGCCTGGCTGTAGACACCACAGCCGAATGCAGTCACATACTGCCAACACAGAGGCATTGTATGTCTGTTGTACAAGTCCATGTCCAACACAGAAGTAATGGACATGCTCCACCCCAGAAAACGCAAAGCCATCGGAGCTGTGTGAGTCAGAGATGTCAGCCTTAACACATAATCAAATAGGATGTGCTGGAGGGACAGATACCTAACCCTGAGTCTCTCCACACCCTGGAACAGAATACCACTACATGTTAGGCAGAGCTCCTCACTGACACTCTTCAACAGGAAGTTAGCAAAATGGATGGATAATTGTAGATGTACACTGGGGGTCTTTACTGTGTCATGTCCAGACAGAGGCACAGCTAAGTAAATCATAAGTGGTCATAATATTCACATAGCAAGGGGTGGCAAAAGCCACACGCACTGTAGCTAGGCTTACAAATGCCCTAGGGTGGATAGCCTAGTATGAACCTATGAACCTATTATGATACATATTGTACAGGACACTAAGGATAACCCCAAGGCTGCTGCAACTGATGGTAGTAAGCATGTTGTGAATTCCTGGATATGCTCTGGATCACACAAATATTACAAACAACATAGCAAACACACACACGTATTGCCAACATACATCCTGACAGGTGCAGTGCAAACCCCCCTCCCCTCATAATGCCAAATATCTTTCCCAGCAGACTGCTGCCTCCCTGACATTATCTCAGCCTTACCACAGGATATGTACCCAAAGAGCAGTGCACAACAACAGTGGTTGTTCTCAAGAAAGATGTCGCCTGAATGTATACTAAAAACAACCACCACAGAATCCTGAGAAGCTTGGTCTGCACAGCTATGGAAAGGATCAGCATGTACCGCAGACATAACGATATTGGGGATCTATTGACACCCGAACCTACCCAGTGTGGGTTTATGAAGTGCAGACCCCGCCCCTAAACATGTGTGACTCAGTTGAAACAGTGATTGAGGTCACTGATGAGGGCAATGTGGTCCACACAGTGTAGCTGGACCTTGCAAAGCCTTCCATACAATACCCTACGTGTTCAATATAGATATGCTCACCAGCTTATATATACACCCCAATGTCACTAGAGGGGTTGCAAACCAGACCAACAACAGAACTGACATGGTCAGACATGCTGCAGCCATGTCAGACTACAAACCACATATAACAGGTATCCCACAAAGCTTGGTCCTGGGACCTTCCCCGTCTGGTATATATGCCCCATAGGTACAGGCCAACATGTAAGGACTGTGCCTGAACATGTTTCCAGAGGACTACAAACTGCCTAACATATCTGACACTCCAGCTGACACAAGCATCCCACAAAAGGGCCACATAGAAAAGTACAGTTTTGTACCTACCATAAATGTAGATGTTCGAAGATCCACATTGCTGCAGTCCTTACATATGGGTAGTCCGCTGTCCTCGGTCGGCCCGAATACCAAAGTATTAGGCTGACGTCGGTCATGGGCGCTCAGAACTGACATCAGAGCGTCAGAGTATAAAAGCGCATGACCGACGTCATATCCTCAGTCTTTTCTTGCCCCAGATGTCAGAAGGCCCTAAAAATAAAGGCCACAACCAAAAACAAAATACTTCCCAAAAGAAAAACATGTACAAATAACAATCACCACCCAAACCATACAACCAGTTCCAACTGTAGAGGGGAAGGAGGGAGGGTAAATTGGACTGCAACAATGTGGATCTTCGAACATCTACATTTATGGTTGGTACAAAACTGTACTATGTTCTTCATCTCACATTGCTGCAGTCCTTACATATGGGTAGAATCCCAAAGCAGAGGTAAAGGGAGGTTGGCAAAATCATAGAGCATTGGGAGCTGCCAAAATGCCCTGTAATATTGCAGTGGCAAATCCAGCCCTAGATTTAGAATAAAGAGGAAGGTGGTAATGTTTAGAAAAAGTATGCACTGAACTCCAAGTAGCTGCTTCCAAAATATCTTTAGTAGCTACCCCCCTTAAAAAGGCTGTAGAAGTGGCAGTAGCCCTAGTGGAATGAGGCCTGATTCCAGCCGGAATCTCCTTACCATGATGGGAATAACAAAAAGAAATACAAAAACCAATCCACTTAGAAATAGTTTGTTTTGAAACAGGTTTTCCCTAAGAACCCAAAGCAAAAGAAACAAACAACTGCTGAGACTGCCTGAACCCTTTAGTTCTGCTCAAATAATAACGCAACTGGCTGTGAATATCCAAAGTGTGCAAAATCTTCTCCCCTTTATTTTGGGGGTTTGCATAAAAAGTAGGCAAATGAATAGTTTGGTTCAAGGCCACACTAGAAACCACTTTAGGCATAAAAGTAGGATTAGTACTTAAAGATACCCTATCCTTATGGAAAATTAGGAAGGGCTCAACTGCCATAAGGGCCTGTAATTCAGAAACCCTTCTTGCAGAGGTAATGGCCAACAAAAAAGCAGTCTTCCATGACAAAAACTTCAACTTCGGCAGTAGCTGCAGGCTCAAAAGGTTGTAAAGTAAGTTTTTCCAACACAAAATTGAGATCCCAAGCAGGAGTAGGAGCTCTACGTGGGGGTCTTATGTTCTTTGCCCCTCTAAGAAATTGCTTAAACAAAGGATGAGAGAATAATGGAGGGTCACAGTCATAGTGAGCAGAAATGGCTGCAGCATGAACCTTTATAGAGGAGAAAGACAAACCCTTGTCCAATAACTCAGTAAGATATTGAAGAGAAACACTTAAATCAGGCTTGGAAACATCAAAGTCCTTCGCTTTGCTCCAAATAAAAAACCTCCTCCATTTATCAGCGTAAACTTTCCTTGTACTAGGCCTTCTGGCCTCCAAAATAACATTCAAAACTTGTTGTGGAAGCTGAGACCCTCCAGGGTCTAGAACAGAATATGCCAGGCTGTTAGATGCAGAGACTGGATTTTGACATTGAGGAAATGATTGCCCTCCTGAGACAAAAGGTGCGGAATCGAAGGCAAAGGCCATGGAGGCTCCCGTGCTAAACTTCTCAGCAGTGGGTACCAGTGCTGTCGAGGCCAATCCGGAGCTATAAGAATCATGGATGGCTTGTCTTGTCTGGCCTTCAGGAGTACCTTGGGGAGGAGAGGCAGAGGTGGAAAGGCATAGACGTGAAGATTGCTCCAACTGAATGATAGAGCATCCACCTTCCAAGCTGTGGGATGAAACATTTTTGTGCAAAACTTTGGCAACTGGTAATTTAGTGGAGAATCGAACAGATCTATGTCTGGAGTTCCCCATAACACTGTCAACTTTCGAAATACATGAGGATCCAATTTCCACTCGTGGGGATCCACTATCTGTCTGCTCAACACATCTGCTAAGGAGTTCTGTGCTCCTGGTAGAAACCTTGCCTGAAGATTGAGGTGTAAACTGAGAGCAGTCTCCCACAAAATCATCGCTTGCCTGCAAAGTGGGTACGAATGTGTTCCCCCTTGCTTGTTGATGTACCACATGACAGTTGTGTTGTCTGTTTGAATCAACACTTGCCCTGGGTGAAGTAAATCCTTGAAAGCCATCAATGCAAATTGGACTGCTAACATCTCCTTCAAGTTGATATGCAAATGTTGAAGTCTGGCAGGCCACGTGTCTTGAACCCATTTTCCATTGAGGTGTGCTCCCCAAGCCTTGTCTGAGGCATCTGTCGTTAGAATCTGACTCGCCTCTGGTCAGGTCACAGAGAGTCCCTTGTTTAGGTGACATTCCTGAGCCCACCACAAAAATTCCTTTCGAATGCAAGGTATTATTTGAATGACAGTGTCCAGATCTTGGCAGTGTTGTGTCCATACATTTTTGAGATACCATTGAAGCTTCCTCATATGCAGTTTGGCATTGGGAAGCACCAGGATACAAGATGCCATGAACCCCAAGGCTTGAAGGACTGTCCTTACAGTCAGCCTGGACCGTAGAGACAATTGATGAAAGTAAAGAGTAAGGTTCTTTTGTTTGTCCGGGGTCAAAAAAGCCATCTGGAAAGCTGTATTCAGTCTCACACCCAGAAAGCACATGTCCTGAGAGGGTACTAGACTGGACTTTGTTTTGTTCCAGAATACCCTAGGCACCTTAACACTGCCATCACATACTGTAGATGATGAAGAAGTTCGTCCTTGTGTTGAGCAAGAATCAGGCAATCGTCCAAATAAGGATAAATTTGTATTCCTCTTAACCTGAAGAAGGCTATCACTGGAGCCAGAACCTTTGTGAACACCCTGGGCGCAGTAGATAAGCCAAAGGGCAATGCAGAGAACTGATAATGTAAAGTTCCAGTCCGAAAATGCAGGTACCTCCTGCAACTTGGCCTGATAGGAACATGAAGATAAGCCTCTTTGAGAACCAGAGTTACCATCCAGTGATCTTTGCCCAACAGAGGTAAAAGCTGTTGCAACGTCAACATTTTGAACTTTGGAATGTCCAGGTATGTGTTGAGGATAGATAAATCCAAAATCGGTCTCCACGTGTTCCCTTTCTTTGGTACTAGAAACAGGCGAGAATAAAATCCTAGGCCCACTTCTGACAGAGAGACTGGCTGTATAGCTCCCATTTGAAGAAGTAAAGAAATCTGCTTGTGAGCCTCTACCCTTTGCTGAGGAGGAACGTCTGGCATGCCTTTGAAAGGAGGCAGTGTATGGAAATAGAACTTGTAGCCTCGGGTTATAATGTCCAATACCCATTTGTCTTGGGTGACTAAAAGCCAGTTTTGCTTGAAGAGTGCTAACTTTCCTCCCAAAGGAGCTGCCATGCAAGAAGAATCTGGCAGCTGAAAATGCAGGTCATTGGGCCTGTTTACGAAAGGACTGGCCCCTACCCTCACCTGAAGATTGTGCAGGTGAACTCCATGTTCTAGGCCTGAAAGTACCCTGAGCTCTGCCCCTACCACGTCTAGATCTACCCCTAGACTGAGAATCAGAAGAAGGATACGCCCACCCCTTAGTAGGCCAATTCCTACTAAACTTTGGAGGCTGCACCTGCAAAAAATCTTTAACAGTCTGCATAGACTTAGCCTTGTCTTCCATTTTCTTCAAGACCGACTCCACAGGGGAACCAAACAAAACTTCAGACTGTAAAGGAGCATCCAAAATTCTAGCTTTAACATGCTCTGACAAATTCTGATCCTTAAGCCAGGCGTGCCTGCGAAGAACTGAACCAGTGGCAGCCACCCTGGAAGAAGCCTGTAAGGCATCAAAACCACACTGCAAAGAATGCTTACCCACCTGTTCAGAGACATGTACCAAATCCTGTAATTCTTTACACTCTATGCCCTCTGCCAAAGCATCCACTTTAGATTTTAGTTGAGTAAGGAGGAAATTCTGATACTTCAACATATGAAACTGGCAATTCAAAGCCCTCATAGCTAAAGTAGAAGAGGTATACACTTTTTTACCCCATCTATCCAAAGCTCTAGCCTCTTTATCTATAGGAACCGGATTCTTTACAACAGAAGCTCTGACCCCCTTAGGCCCCTGGCTAATAGTTTCTGGGTCAGCCCTAGGACTCTTATACAGATATTTATGAGCCTCAGGCACCCTGTAATACCTATCCGGTTTAACTGGCGCAGGAGGCAGAGAATCTGGATTAAAGGAAGCCTCTGAGAAAACGTCTTGAACAACATCCAAAACAGGAGGTATAGCCAAGGGTCTATGTTGTGGTAAAAACAAGAATTCCCTAAGCCTCTTTCGGGAATCTGAGAAATCCTGACCTTCCCATTTAAAATGCTCCCTCATAGAGTGAAGAGTTTCTGAAAAAGAAAAATCCTCTGGAGGAGAAGCAGAAGGAGTGGAATCCTCTGCATCAGAATCAGAATAAGGAGGGAAATCCTGAATGTCTTCAGCTGAAGACTCTGAGTTATCTGAAGCCTGATCCAAACTTTCCACCTCTGGCTCCACCCTAGGCCTCTTATCAGGAGGGGGCATAGAACCTCTAATTAAAGTAATCAAATCTTCTGCCATTTTAAGCATGTGTTTTTTAGGCACAGAACCTGCAGAACTAGGACTGACACCAGTGGAAGGCAAACCAGTCCTGCCTTTGGAAGGAGCCTTAGAGACAGAAGAAGGCCTAACCACCTTAGGCAAGGAAGGGAGAACAGTAACCTGAGAGGCCCCCTCAGCCTGACCAGCCTCCTGAGAGGCCACATCCTGCAAAATCAAAGTCTCCCCCTGAGATTCAACTGAAACCTCGGCTGGATCCACAGATTCCACCGTAGTTTCTAAAGAACTGGCGTCCGGAACGGACGACTCATCCTGCCTGGTTTTTAAAGATTTGTCTTTGCGCTTCTTCGCGGTAGCGGCGTGAGGATCCGGCATATTATAATTACACGCTTGCGAAGACAAGCCTAGCGCAATCTAACCTACGTTTTATGGTGCGCTTATTAAACCTAGCACAAAAGCGACACCCGACTACATCGTGCTCAGGTCCCAAACAAGGAATACAAAGAGAGTGATAATCCCTATGCGGTATCTGTTTCCCACAAGAAATACAATTATTCACTTTTTCTGACATCCGGAATTAACTGAGGCAAGAAAAAACAAAAATATTCCCCAACGGGGTACTTAGCCAACTTGGATTCGGTCTGAAACTCAAAATACGAAAATTTCAGAACGCCGAACGGCACTTGCAACGCTGCTTCTGCATCGGACCATGCGGCAAAAAAGACTGAGGATATGACGTCGGTCATGCGCTTTTATACCCTGATGCTCTGATGTCAGTTCTGAGCGCCCATGACCAACGTCAGCCTAATACTTTGGTATTCGGGCCGACCGAGGACAGCGGACTACCCATATGTAAGGACTGCAGCAATGTGAGATGAAGAACATCAGACAACCGGTGCCATAGCCTTGTCAGCATGTGAAATGGAGAAAACTGTATAGTCAACCTCTGTGGATATACAGTAAGTGACCACCAATTACCACATAGGTGTTAACCCATTACATACTTAACATGTAATGACAGACCTGGGTACACAAGGTGATAGATATCCTGCATTGGACAAACATGTGGCTGTAGTGTTAACAGAAACAATCCATATACCAACCTAATCATGAAGGTTATGACATCTAGATAAGGGGAGGTCATTGTGGTTCTGCAGTTATCCTTCATCAGCGTTACAAATGACCACAACAGCCCCTGTGGGGTGTACCTCAGCAGACACCTCCATCAACTGTAAAGTCCACAACAGTACCTCACCAGGAGTATCAAAGAGCTTGAACACATGTAATGTGTTGCCTGATTAAACAGAGTGCAACTCCACACACTGCCATGCTGGCCACTCAGGCATAAGCTGTGCCTGATGTAGAAAGCCATGTCCAAGCTGGAATCAATGAACATGCTGCACCTTGTACAATCTGAAAGGCAGTGAGCTATGCACATGAGGGACCTGAACCCCAGCACTGACATACATAGGACAAGCTGTACTGCATTATCCATAACACAGAAGCCCATGAGTAAACTACCAGTACAGGTTATCCATAGAGTCACTCATTGATTCTCCTCAACAGGAATCCTAATGAGTGGATGGGAGATGGTAGGTTTACCCTGGGTATCAATGTTATGTCACAGGTAGACAGAGGCACAGTATACTAAACAAGACATATGTCATGGCAAACTACACTTACAATGTGTTGAAGGACAAACACACTCCTGACTAGCATTAGAAATGGCCTAGGGCACATCGGTAGTGTTTGCCAATGTACACCTATGTTGTGGAATACACTACTGATGTTGGATGAGGCTGTTGTAAGTAGTTCATATTCGAACATAATGCAACATGGTCAGATAGGTTCATAGGTTCATAGGTTTATACTAGGCTATCTGCCCTAAGGCAGTTATAAGCCCAGCCCAGAGTTTTGTGGCGTATGCCACCCCTTATATGGAAACAATACTGTGCCCATTAGTTTGTCGTGCCTCTGTCCAGCAGTGATACAGAGACGATCCTCGGGGTAAACCTATGATCTCCCATCCACAGGTCAAGATTCCCCTTGAACAGATCCAGCGAGGTGCTCTGCCTCACATGGACCGGGATTGTATTCCACAGCATAGGGAGTCTCTGAGTGATAAATCTATCCCTCCAATATGTCCTACTTATATCCCTGCTAAGGTTTAAGTCACTTGCCCTAGTGGTTCTGGAGGATTTGGCGATTTTGAGGTGGAGCATGTCCAGTACTTCCTGGTTGGACATGGCCTTGCATGTCAGGCACATGTCACCTCTGAGCAGACGGTATGTGACTGAATAAAGCTGGAGTGTCTTCAATCTGGCAGCATATGACAGATGTTGGAGTCCCTTTATCCTTTTGGTGGGGGACTTTTGGGGTCTCTCCAATTGCTGCAGATGTCGGGTGAGATACATCCAGAATGGGGCATTGTACTCGATCATTGGTCTGATAAGTGAAGAGTACAGGGGAAGAATGACCTCACTAGATCTGGATGTGAATCCCTTCCTGATCAGGTGGGCAATGTAGAAGGTCTTTCTAGCCACGTTAGCAACGTGAGTGTCAGAAGAAAGGCCACTGTCAACCTGGTCCCCAGGTCCATGATAACCTCCTCTGTGCTTAGAGGATTGCCACCTATATGGTAGCCTGGGGTTACCTTGCTTTTCCCGAAGGGTATGACTATACATGTTTTGGCATTTAACGTCAGGTCATGGCTCTGGCACCAGCTATCAGTGTCCGTGAGTCCCTTCTGAAGGATATCCGTGTCTGATGCACTGTCCACTATGGTGCCCAGTTTGCAGTCATCTGCAAACCTTGTCAACCAAAGTCCTCCCATGTTGGCCTGTACCTCTGAGAAGTAGATGACGAACAATAGGGGGCCAAGTACTGAGCCCTGTGGGACACCACTTGTGACCGGCTTGGAGTCTGACATAGCGCCAGCAACTCTAACCCTGTGGGTCCTGTCCTTAAGCCAGTTTGCAACCCATCTTGTGACATATGGGTTTACATTTAGGCTGGTAGGTTTTTCTACAATACCCGAGTGGGGTATTGTGTTGAAAGCCTTTGCAAGGTCAAGGTAGGCTGTATGGACTGCCCTTCCCTCAGCAATGGCCTTAGTGACTGTTTTGAAGAAGTCGACCAAGTTCAACAGGCATGATCTGCCCTTGACCAAGCCAAACTGGGACGGGTCCAATGTCTGCATGTCCCCTATATCTTTGTTTATGAGCTCCATTATGATCCTCTCCATGGCTTTGCAGACTAGACTTGTTAAGCTTATGGGGCGGTAATTACCAGGGTCCGTAGAGGCACCGCCTTTGTGCAGATGTGCACAACTGGACGCTAACCAGGCTATTGTGCACACTATGGAAATGTAAAGCAGTGATAGGACTAAATCCCAGGATACTGTCCACCACAGTGAAATTACTGAACCACTACACTATACAGTACTACAGTGTTAGGTCAGTATGAACAGATGTTGACAATTGTATGCAAAGTATCCCATGCAAAACCTGCAGGCACAGTATAATCCCTGTTTTGTTCACACAAAAAGCATTTGGACAGTAACTACACAACATGGCACAGAACACACAACCATAAACTGGAGATATCTGTTGAAGGTCACACTCATCCACAAATGTGATGGGCTGCAGAGTTCAACATATGGAAAGCTCACACTGGGCATGCTCACACACTTTGATAAATGAGACATCTTTCACACAACATGCCATGGGAAGGCTGAACTGGGCATGCTCACACACTTAGTCCAAATGTTCCTCTTAGCAACTGTGAAAACACACCAGAGGATGCTCATTCCCCTTTCTAGACACTGATGATGTCAGCACCCTATAAGTATATCAGGAGAAAATTAAACTCCCAGTAATCTGAATAGCGTGCTCCACTAATGCGTCCGTCTGTAGTGTCATAACATAGTTAGGTAGGGGTTTGAATCCAGCAAGTGGCGAGTGTGTATGAATGGAGTTAAGTGTGTAAGTATGTATGGAAGGATCCCCCCTTTTGGCAACTGGGAAAACACACTACAGGATGCACATACCCCTTTCTAAACGATATCACAATTATTTATGGCTTTTGATTCCAGACATGTCACATGTGTTTTGCCCACACAGAATGCCCATGTGTGCGGGTTGTTTCTCACAATAATGCATGACATCGATTAAACCAGTTATGGCAATGCACACATGATGTATGTGTGTGCCAAATACACATATGTACCTGTGACCTTCAATAGTTACCATGTGTGATGCCTGCCACATGTGAATACATGGTATTTGCACAGGGTAACATTATGACTGTGGTCTTCTGTGCAGGTGCTGCATGTGGGATGTGTATATACAGTGTGAGATGTAGATGCTATCAACCTAGTAGTGAGGATACACACCTGGTCTGGGGCATATAGTCTACATGTTGTTGATGAACAGGTGCTGCATGTTTTCACCTGTTGTGGGAGTGGTAAGACGTTGTTCCATAGCAATGCAGTGACTGCATGCTAAGAACCGTTCAGCTAGGGTGTTGTAGCTACAGTAATTCATTAGCATTCAGTAATATGTCAGCATCCCTGGTGAGGGTCTGATGCCAACCAAGGTCAGGGTTCTACCAGCCTGTGTCACTTGCTCAGTGAGCCCTTCCATGTTCCCTATCATGTATCCCAGTGAGGACATCACACATCAGCTGTAGTGGCATGGACAATGACTGAGTCATATGTGTCCATGCATCTGACTGACCTGTATGCTTGTGTTATGTGGTGGACCATAGTGCCCCATGAGCATATCACTGTGACCTTCACCTTGTCCAGCCTGGTGAGCATGACCTCACTGTACTGGACAATAAAAGTACCTAACACAACTGCAGCAGTAGTGTTGTATAGCTGTACAGACTGTGCTTGTTTGGCACACAGGATTTGTGTGCTATGTGTTATGCGTGCTGTGTTCAGGGCTAACATATGCCTGTGTGCCAGCTGCAGAGGTGTCTGCCACTCAGGCAGGATGCTATCCTTAGGCTCCACGAATGGCCCGGTGTGTTTTTGTGCTTGTATTGCTGTCAGTGTAGGTCCACATCAGACTGGTATTGCAGCCTCTGTAGTATTTCATGCCACCTGACAGGTTATGCCAGTACTGGGTTCAGAGTGCTTAGTCCACAGTTTGGCCATGTGTTTCCATCTCATACATGTGTTGTACATCCATGGGTAGGGGATAGGGTTGACTGTGTACATGTGGCAGCTGTGACATTACTACATGACTCACATATTCCACAACTGTACCATAGAGGTGACTGACAACTGACCTTTGCACATGCTACCATAGTATTGAGATTGCATTGGTGATTAACAGCACATAGGGTCAATGGTGAACAAGATACATAGGTCCATAGGTTCATACAAGGATATCTGCCCTATGGCATTTATACACCTAGCCAGAATGTGTGTGGCTTTCACCATGCATTGTAAATCTATCTTGCTTTGCCCTTTTCCAAGGTTAGTATACTGTGCCTCTGTCTAACAGTGACACATAAGTGATACCCAGGGTAAACCTACAATGTCACATCCAGTCATTAATATCCCTCTTGAAGATAGTCACTGAGTGACTCTGCCGAACCTCTATTGGGATAATATTCCAGAATGAAGGGAGCCTCTGAGTTATGAATGTGTCCCTCCAGCATGTCCTATGTATATCACTCCTGAGGTTCAAGTCTTTCCAGTGTGTAGCCTGATGGGATCTGGATATTCTGAGGTGCAGAATGGCCATTAAGTCAGGGTTTGACATGGCTTTATATGTCAGGCAAAGACTACCTATGAAGTGGCAGTATGCCACTGAGTAGAGCTGCTGTTTCTTTAACCAGTCAGTATGTGGCATCTGTTTGAGCCCTTTGATCCTCTTGTTGAGGTACGTATGTGGTCTTTCCAGTTGCTGCAGGTGTCTGGTAAGGTGCATGCCGACAGGGTCATTGTAGTCAATTATGGGCATGATGAGGGATGAGTAAAGAGGCACAATGTCCTCCCCTGATCTACATGTGAATCCTGTCATGATGATGTGGCCCATATAAAATGTTTTCCTAACCACTTTGGCCATGTTGTTGTCAAATGAAAGAATGCTATCAACCTGTGTACCCCAAGGTCCATAATTCCTTCATCTGCACTTAATGGATTAACACATATGTGGTACTTTGTGGTCACTTTGTGTTTGACAAAGGGGATGATTATACGTCTTTTGGCATTCAGCTTGAGGCCATGGCTGTGGCACAAGTCGTGTGTTTGCAAGAGGCCCTTTTGGAGGATGCGTGTGTTAGCTGGAGAGTTGATTATGGCGTCCGGTTTGCAGTCATCTGCGACTTGCTCAGCCACAGTACTTCCATGTTGGCCTGTACTTCTGATAAATATATACTGAACATGACAGATCCCAGGGCTGAGCCTTGTGGGACACCACTTGTAACTGGTTTTGAGGCTGACATGGCTCCAGCAATTCTAACCATGTGCGTTCTGCCCTTGAGCCACTGTGCAATATCCGTAATGACATAGGGGTTAATATGTACACTGGTGAGCTTCCCTAGAATGCACAAGTGGGGTATTGTATCAAAGGCTTATGCAAGGTCCAGGTAGGCTGTGTAGACCACCTTCCCCTTGACAGTGGCCTTGGTGACTGTTTCAAAGAAATCAAACAGGTTTGAGAGAGGCTATTCAAACCAAAGGATGGGGCAGTCGTAGGCCCCAAAATTTTTGAGGCTGTGTTGCCATCTTTGGCCAACTTTTGGGGGAAAAATGTTAGGCCCCTT
>NC_056739.1:1778487511-1778527299 GCF_019279795.1 Protopterus annectens | reverse complement strand
TGTGTTGTCGTTCATGGGTAGGGAGAGGGTTGACTGTGTACATGTGGCAGCTGTGACATTGCCACATGACTCACATATTCCACAACTGTACCATAGAGGTGACTGACAAGTGGCCTTTGCACATGTTACCATAGTATTGTGATTGCCATGGTGATTAACAGCACATAGGGCCAATGGGGAACAAGGTACAGAAGGTGAGTATGTGAGGGTGTAGTGCCTGTGATTAGTTAGCACTGGCATATATGACTGCTCACATGGTCAAATGCCAGGTAAGTCATATGCAATGTGTCACAGGCAACGTACATATGAACAGGACAAACAGTGACGTTCTGTCAAGTGAGACATGGACATACGTATAGTAAGCTATGCAGATGTCACTAGGAATCCACAGAAGCTCCGTAAATCTGCATTGCAGGTGGAATCAGTGTTCCCGGGTAACTGCAAGCAAACATGCATGCAAACAAAGCGACAGTAAGCAGGGCTGCATGTAGTCCATTGTACAACAAACAAGCTGTACCACTTCCAGTAGGTAACAGTGCAAATATGCAGGCTCTATACACATGTACATGGAAATACACAGGTCAGATGGGCAGGGTCCAGTCTCAGCACACACAAGTGTACAGACCATGTACTGTCAGGATGTACAATAACTGGACGGAAACCCAGGTGCTCATACCTGCACTAATACACATGTCAAATAACGGACACTGAGCCTTCACTCAGTGGTTCCATACTTAGTAGGATGTATGCTACCTGTCCTGCCACCAGAGTATACCTGACATTTATGGGAACTCTCCCTCCTGTGAAAGTTAGTTTTGTGTGTTGGGGCTGTCTAGCATGGTATGAGGTGTGAGCTTGTAGTGCTAGGGTGCTCCTGTGTGTCCTGTACCAGTCTTTTAGTACTGCACACATATCAACATCCTCATACATCTGCATTGCAGAGTCCAGTGTGGGCAACATGCGACTTTCAGTTTACACGTCCATCTTTGCGTATCAATACATTCATTACCTTATCCCCTGTGCTACCTATGTGGCTTTCTGCTGACATCCTTACCACCAGTATGCAAAGATGTGCAGATGTTACACTATGGTACCTACTATGGGTGTAGAAAACAATACAGGACAATCATACTGTTACTGCATCAGGCATGCTGGCATATACACACAATTATATCAGCACACTGTACTGTTAACAACATGATACTATTACTACACCTCTATGTAGTCACCCTGTGCATCAGCAACATGTTCACCTGTTCCTGCACTGATGTTAGAGATTACAGGAGGTGGCACAGTTTCATAATTTGCACAGGGTGTGAACTTGGTATGCCTGAGTCTGCCACTGATACCACCAATTGACATGTATGTGTATGTGTGTTGGTGAGGGACAGCAGTACAAGGTGGGGTAATGTTGCAGTGTGTGTGTGTATGCTGTAGCCCTAGGTGTTATCAATTCGCATGTGTGTATGCATGCACACAGTTCCACCTCATGGCTGCCATATACCGGTGTTTGTGGACAGCCACAGACTGTATCTGCCAGGTCATACAGATCAGTGTCTCTGGCCATGGACACGGTACCTGTGCCAGACTGGGTACTGTCATCAGAAGCAGGTGTTCATTGACTGGACACAGGTCCCTGTTGGGACTGTCCAGAGCCACGTGCACGTGGTCTCCTGGGGCGGTCTGATGACAGCACAGACCCAGCATTGCTGGGGCTGCTGCTGGCACTATGGGGGTGGCCGCGGCCCTGTTGTAATCCACGACGACTGCCAGCTGCTGCTGTTGCTGGCATATGCCCACGATGACGCCTCGACCGTCCACCATTGCCCTGGCTCATGGACATGTAGTTGTGGAACTGATCTAATATGTCCCCACAACGTCTGTCTATGACATCGGTGAAATTACGGATGGCAGCTGCAATGTCACGCATACCGTCAATCATGTCTGTGCGACATGCTCTCAGCTCCCTCAGACCCTGTCTGGTGTACCGTTCCATACATGACTGTGCCTGCATGACAGCCCGAAACATAGCTGAGGTTGAAAGACCTCTGTGGGCACGTCTGACAGGGGCAGTACGCCCATGGATGCTCCCACGAGAACCCCTGGACATCTGTCTGTGTGGTACCATCTCAGGACCCTGCCCATGACTGCTGTGTGGGGAAGCATGTGCCACAGATATCACATCACCCTGGTCAATACCCACTGTATCCTGTCCATCACCTAGGGACATTGGTGACAAAGGATGTATTGACAGGATGACTGTGCGCATTGATGAGGTTGACAGCTGTGTACTGTCAATTGGCTGACCAATGATGGACCCTGGCACACCTTCCTGTGCCATTACACAGATATCATCATTATCAATACCCATGGCACCTGATTCAGGTTTCCTGCTGCATGACACCAGAGCAGCACCAGAACCTGTGGGAGGAAGACAGGAAACACAGTTTACTATGTCTACACAATTTTACCAGTGATGCACACATGCACACATGCGCACATGCACACATGCACACATGCACACATGCGCACACACGCACACATGCACACACGTGCACATGCACGCACGCACACACACGCGCACATGCACACATGCACACACCTCAGTATGCAACATATCAACACACAGACACAAACACACCTGCATGCATACACAGAGCACTACTGATTTAGCCTATTATTACTAATACTATCAAGACTGTTACAGGCATTGTTAATACACACTCACCAGCATAGATAGGCTGCCTTGCTGTTACACCGGAGGGACCTGCAGACATGAGGAAATTAATGTCAGTGGGCACAACTGTGCCATTGATACTGAGTATGATACAGTTCAGTAGTACAGCAGTTGGCTTTCACAGGTCAGCTGCTGTATTGGCAATATCACACCTGCACAATTACATACTATGTTGACAGCTACAAACCAAGGACACACCTCACACATGCATTAACTACCAGTGTACAGAACAGTCAACTATACATATGGCATATTACCTGCACGCTCCGAGTCATGGTGCTGTGTGGCTCCAGCCTCCATCATGATGCATGTCTGCTACTGTTGTTGTTGTTGGTGGGCTGGAGCCACAACACTTAGGAGTAGTCCCTCCAGTCTGGTGAGGGGGGGATGTGTAGCCACCCCACCACCTGTGGCAACCTGTTGCCTGTGGATATCCGACGCACGCTGATGGACATTTCTGATTAAATCACTGCAGTGATGTCGTACCTGCTCATATGTCCTATTATGCGTGCCTATGTCATTTACCCGACTGACCAGGTCTTGCCACAGTGCAGCCCTCTCCTGCTGATTCTGGCTGGTGCGGGAAAAGAGTATTGCAAATTCCCGCACCAGGCTCTGGTGTATCTCCTCATCTTCAGCTGCAGAGTAGGTGGGATTGTGCTGGTGAACCATATCCCTGAAAAAGAAAAAAAAAAGGATGTCAGCAAAATATGGCACACATACTACACATGATACTTGACTGTACTGATATAACATATCTCCCATATACAGCATCTGTCTGTCTATTGGTGGATACACATGTAAATGGCCAGATATCAGTGCTTAGCCAACAACTGTGCAACAGTACCTGGCACACTCCATACGACATACTACCAAACTCCAGCAGTCAGCACACTGATTCAGGTCCAATGCACCACCTCACTCTGGGGGTTTGTATCAAGGTACTGTATGGGGAACATCATCAACTAGTGAGATATGACCACAAACTACTCACCCTGGATATACATATCCCACCACCACCCCCAGCACAAAAGACAACAGTGGAAAACCTCTCAAAAGCCGACTTTACACTTCTTAAGACTGAAATGTTATCCTTTAAGCCCACTGGGCCAGTGGAAACCACAACCCACAATGCTGAATCCTTCACAAATGCTTTCTACGGACATCTCCAAGAATGCATGGATCATGCAATCCCAAATAAAAACAAGACCCTGTCCACAAAGGGAAAGCATCCTGTCTGGTGGACCCCAGCCATAAACAAATTGTATAACAAAAGAAGGAAGCTACTGCAAGACAGAGCAAAATCCCATAAAGGGAAGGCATCTGTGATCAGCACTAGTAAAAAGCTAAATTAGCTCATAACAACATCCAAGGCCAACTTTGAGAGAAAAATGGCCAAGGACACTAAAGATAACCACAAGGCCTTCTTCAGTTTTGTTAGAAACCTGGGCCGAAACCCTCAGATATGCTCAGAGTTAGTACACAACAACATAATATTCACTGAACCCACAGATATTGCCAACATTCTGGCAGACAGGTTCAGTGCTAATTTCTCCCCTCCCTCTCCCCCAAAAGAAGAAATACTTATCCCAGCTGAATGTAACCTCCCTGTCATCTCAGATGTCCAGGTGAGAGCTGCCCTCAGCAAAGCAAAAAAAGTACAGTTTTGTACCTACCATAAATGTAGATGTTCGAAGATCCACATTGCTGCAGTCCTTACACTTGGGTAGTCCACTGTCCTCGGTCGGCCCGAATATCAAAGTATAAGGCTGACGTCGGTCAAGGCGCATTTGACTGACATCAGAACGTCAGGGTACAAATGCGCATGACCGACGTCATATCCTCAGTCTTTTCTTGCCCCAGATGTCAGAAGACCCTAAAAATAAAGGTCAAAACCAAAAGACAGCAAACAACCAACCAACCACCCTTGCACTAATTATATGTACAATATATACAATATACACAATATGTACAACCCAACCCACACAACCACCTCTAACTACAGAGGGAAGGAGGGAGGGTAGTTGGACTGCAGCAATGTGGATCTTGAACATCTACATTTATGGTAGGTACAAAACTGTACTATGTTCTTCATCTCACATTGCTGCAGTCCTTACACTTGGGTAGAATCCCAAAGCAGAGGTAAGGGAGGATGGCTAACTACAAGGAAGCAGGAGCTGCCAAAATGCCCTGCAAAACAGCAGTGGCAAAACCAGCCCTGGATTTAGAGTAAAGTGGCAGGTGATAATGCCTAGAGAAAGTATGCACTGAACTCCAAGTAGCTGCCTCAAAAATATCCTTGGTTGCCACTCCCCTAAAAAAAGCTGTTGAAGTGGCAGTAGCCCTAGTGGAATGAGGCCTAATCCCAGCTGGAATCTCCTTGCCATGATGGGAATAACAGAAAGCAATGCAAAAACCAATCCACTTAGAAATAGTTTGTTTTGACACAGGCTTGCCCTGAGAACTCAAAGCAAAAGAAACAAACAACTGCTGAGACTGCCTGAACCCTTTAGTTCTGTCCAAATAATAACGCAACTGCCTGTGTACATCTAAAGTGTGCAAAATCTTTTCCCCTTTATTTTGGGGATTTGCATAAAAAGTAGGCAAATGAATAGTTTGGTTTAAAGCCACACTAGAAACCACCTTAGGCATAAAGGAAGGATTATGCGTAATGATACCCTATCCTTATGGAAAATCAAGAAAGGCTCAACCGCCATAAGGGCCTGCAATTCAGAAACCCTTCTTGCAGAGGTAATGGCCAACAAAAAAACAGTCTTCCATGACAAATATTTCAACTCAGAAGTAGCTGCAGGCTCAAAAGGTTGTAGAGTGAGTTTCTCCAACACAAAATTGAGATCCCAAGCAGGAGTAGGAGCTCTTCGTGGGGGTCTTATATTCTTTGCCCCTCTAAGAAATTGCTTGAACAAAGGATGAGAAAACAATGGTGGGTCAATCATAGTGAGGCGAAAGTGCTGCAGCATGAACTTTAATAGAAGAGAAAGACAAACCTTTGTCTAGTAACTCAGTAAGATATTGAAGAGCCACACACAAATTAGGCTCAGAAACATCAAAACCTTTTGCTGCACTCCAAAATAAAAATCTCTTCCATTTGTCTGCGTACACTTTCCTTGTACTAGGCCTTCTAGCTTCCAAAATAACATTCAAAACTTGCTGAGGAAGTGGAGGCCCACTATGGTTCAAAACAGAATATGCCAGGCTGTTAGGTGCAGAGAGTGAAGCTTGACATTGAGCAAATGGCTGTCCTCCTGTGACAACAGGTGTGGAATCGAAGGCAAAGGCCATGGAGGCTTCCGTACCAGACTTCTCAGTAATGGGTACCAGTGCTGTCGATGCCAATCTGGAGCTATTAAAATCATCCTTGGCTTGTCCTGTCTGACCTTTAGAAGTACCTTTAGGAGGAGAGGCAGAGGTGGAAAGGCATACACATGAAGATTGCTCCAATTGAAAGAAAGAGCATCCACTCTCCAAGCTGTGGGATGAAACCTTTTTGTGCAAAACTTTGGCAGCTGATGGTTTAGTGGAGAAGCGAACAGATCTATGTCTGGAGTTCCCCATGACACTGTCAATTTCTGAAATACATGAGGATCCAATTTCCACTCGTGGGGATCCATAATTGTCTGCTCAACACATCTGCTAAGGAGTTCTGTGCTCCTGGCAGAAACCTTGCCTGAAGATTGAGCTGTAAACTGAGAGCAGTCTCCCACAAAATCACTGCTTGCCTGCATAGAGGATAAGAATGCGTTCCCCCTTGCTTGTTGATGTACCACATGACAGTTGTGTTGTCTGTTAGAATCAACACCTGCCCTGGAAGAAGTAATTCCTTGAAAGCTATTAATGCAAACTGGACTGCTAACATCTCCTTCATGTTGATATGTAGATGTTGTAGTCTGGCAGGCCACTTGTCTTGTATCCACTTTCCATTTAGATGAGCTCCCCAAGCTTTGTCTGAGGCATCCGTCGTTAAAATCTGACTCGCCTCTGGCTGGGTCACAGAGTCCCTTGTTTAGGTGACATTCCTGAGCCCACCACAAAATTCCTTTTGAATGCAAGGTATTATTTGAATGACAGTGTCCAGATCCTGGCAGTGCTGTGTCCATACATTTTTGAGATACCATTGTAGCTTCCTCATATGCAGTTTGGCATTGGGAAGCACCAGAATACAAGATGCCATGAACCCTAAGGCTTGAAGGACTGTCCTTGCAGTCAGCCGGACTGATGAGATAGTTGATGGAAGTAAAGGGATAGACTCTTTTGTTTGTCCGGGGTTAAAAGGCCATCTGGGATGCTGTATTCAGTCTCACACCCAGAAAGCACATGTCCTGAGAGGGTACTAGACTGGACTTTATTTCGTTCACAGAATACCCCAGGCATCTTAGCACTGCTATCACATATTCCAAATGATGAAGAAGCTCTTCCTTCCTTGAGCCAGAATCAGGCAGTCGTCCAA
Organism: Protopterus annectens; assembly: GCF_019279795.1. Taxonomy (NCBI): domain Eukaryota; kingdom Metazoa; phylum Chordata; order Ceratodontiformes; family Protopteridae; genus Protopterus; species Protopterus annectens. Next base: position 1,778,520,094 of record NC_056739.1, on the reverse strand, counting down.
ATAAGGATAGATCTGTATTCCTTTTAGCCTGAAGAAAGCTATCACTGGAGCCAGAACTTTCGTGAACACTCTGGGCGCAGTAGATAAGCCAAAGGGCAATGCAGAGAACTGATAGTGAGAAGTCCCAGCTCAAAACGCAGATACTTCCTGCAACTTAGTCTGATAGGAACATGAAGGTAAGCCTCCTTGAGATCCAAAGTTACCATCCAATGATCTTTGCCCAGCAGAGGTAAAAGCTGCTGCAACGTCAACATTTTGAACTTGGGAATGTCCAGATAAGTGTTTAGGATAGATAAATCCAAAATTGGTCTCCACGTGTTCCCCTTCTTTGGTACTAGGAACAGGCGAGAATAAAATCCTAGGCCCACTTCTGGCATAGGGACTGGCTGTATGGCCCCTATTTGGAGCAACAGAGAAACTTGCTTGTGAGCCTCTATTCTTTGTTGAGGAGGAACGTCTGGCATGCCTTTGAAAGGAGGCAAGGTATGGAAATAAAACCTGTAGCCGTGGTGTATGATGTCCAATACCCATCTGTCTTGGGTAATTAAACTCCAATTTTCTTTGAAAAGTGCCAACCTTCCTCCCAAAGGTGCTGCCAGGCAGAAGGCTCTGGCAGCTGAAAGGTAGGTCATTGGGTCTGTTCTGAAGGACTGACCCCTGCCCTCACCGAAGACTGTGCAGGAGTACTCCCTGTTCTAGGCCTGAAAGAGCCCTGAGCTCTGCCCCTACCACGTCTAGATCTACCCCTAGACTGGGAATCATAAGAAGGATACGTCCACCCCTTAGTAGGCCAATTTCTACTAAACTTTGGAGGCTGGACCTGCAAAAAATCTTTAACAGTCTGCATAGACTTAGCCTTGTCTTCCATTTTCTTTAAAACTGCCTCAACAGGAGAACCAAACAACACGTCAGATTGCAAAGGAGCATCTAAAATCCTTGATTTAACATGGTCAGACAAATTCTGGTCCCTCAGCCAGGCGTGCCTGCGAAGAACTGACCCAGTGGCAGCCAACCTAGACGAGGCCTGTACAGCATCAAAACCACATTGCAAAGAATGCTTACCCACCTGTTCAGAAACATGTACTAAATCTTGCAACTCTTTACAATCAATACCTTCTGCCAGAGCATCAACCTTAGCCTTCAATTGTGAAAGGAGATAGTTTTGGTATTTCAACATGTGAAACTGGCAATTCAAAGCCCTCATAGCAAGAGTGGAAGAAGTATAAACTTTCTTTCCCCATCTATCCAAGGCCCTGGCCTCTTTGTCTGCAGGAACCGGATTCTTTACAACAGAAGCCTTAACACCTTTAGGCCCCTGGCTAACAGTTTCTGGGTCCGCCCTAGGACTCTTAAAAAGAAACTTATGAGCTTCAGGCACCCTGTAATACCTATCCTGTTTAACTGGAGCAGGAGGCAAAGAATCAGGATTAAGAGAAGCCTCTGTAAAAACATCTTCCACTACATCCAAAACAGGAGGTATAGCCAAAGGCCTATGCTGGGGTAAAAAAAAAACTCCCTAAGCCTTTTCCTGGAATCAGAGAAGTCCTGACCTTCCCACTTAAAATGCTCCCTCATGGAATGAAGAGTTTCTGAAAAAGAAAAATCCTCAGGAGGAGAAGCAGAAGGAGTAGAATCATCCACATCAGAATCAGAATAAGGAGAGTACTCCTGCAAGTCTTCAGCCGAAGACTCTGAAACATCTGAAGCCTGCTCAAAACTCCCTAGCTCAGGCTCCACCCTAGGTCTCTTATCAGGAGGGGGCAAAGAACCCCTAATCAAAGTAATCAAATCTTCTGCCATTTTAAGCATATGCTTCTTGGGCACAGTTCCAGAAGAACTAGGGGTGACACCAACTGAAGCTGAACCTGGCCTGCCTCTGGGAGAAGCCTTTGAAACAGAAGGAGAGGGCCTAGCCACCCTAGGAAGGGAGGGGAGTATAGTAACTTGAGAAGCCCCCTCAGCCTGACCTGCCTCCTGAGCGACATCTTGCAATAATAAAGTCTCACCCTGGGAACCCAAAGAAACCTCCGGTGGAGCCACGGCTCCACCGACACCTCTAAAGAACAGGCGTCCGGTACAGGCGGTTCTTCTAGCCTAGGCTTAACTGCTTTGTCCTTGCGCTTCTTGAAGAAGCGTCGGAGCATCCGACGGCATTTTATAATTGCACCGCTTCCCAAAGACTAACCTGGCACAATCCAACCTTCTCTTTATAGTGCGTTTATTGAATCTAGCACAAGAGCGACAGCCAACAACGTCGTGCTCAGGCCTAAGCAAGGAATACACAAAGTATGATAATCTCTATGCGGTATCTGTTTCCCACAAGAAATGCAATTATTGACTTTTTCTGACATCCGGTAAATCACTGAGGCAAGAAAAACTAAAATATTCCCCAGCGGGTACTTAGCCAACTTTGAACTCGGTCTGAAACTTCGAAATCGAAAAATCTCAGAACGCCAACCGGCACTTGCAATGCTGCTTCTGCATCGGACCATGCGGCAAAAAAGACTGAGGATATGACGTCGGTCATGCGCATTTGTACCCTGACGTTCTGATGTCAGTCAAATGCGCCTTGACCGACGTCAGCCTTATACTTTGATATTCGGGCCGACCGAGGACAGCGGACTACCCAAGTGTAAGGATTGCAGCAATGTGAGATGAAGAACATCACAGCATCAATGGGACCTGATGGTATCCCTGGTTGCATGCTACGTGAACTCCAAGAGGAGCTAAAACCACATATAAAAATGATATTTGACCTTAGCCTTACTACAGGATATGTACCTGAACACTGGCGTACAGCAACAGTGGTCCCACTCCACAAAGGAGGTAACTCTACAGACCCTGGGAACTACCGCTCCATAAGCATAACCAGCCTGGTCTGCAAAACTATGGAAAGAATCATTATGGAACTCATAAACAGCGACATTGGGGACCTACAGACACTTGATCCCACCCAGTTTGGCTTTGTGAAGGGCAGATCCTGCCTTTTGAACCTGGTTGACTTTTTCAAAACAGTCACTAGAGCCATTGATGAGGGCAAAGCAGTCCATACAGCCTACCTGGACTTGGCTAAGGCCTTCAACACAATACCCCACTCAGGCATCATAGACAAGCTCAACAGCTTAAATGTTAATCCATATGTCACAAGATGGGTTGCAAACTGGTTAAAGAACAGAATCCATAAAGTCAAAATTGCGGGAGCCATGTCAGACTCAAAGCCAGTCACAAGTGGTATCCCACAGGGCTCTGTCCTAGGACCCCTCTTGTTTGGCATTTACTTCTCAGATGTGAAAGCAAACATGGGAGGGTTGTGGCTGTCAAAGTTTGCAGATGACTGCAGACTAGGCACCATAGTCAATACACCAGCTGACACACACATCCTACAGACAGGCCTCACTGACACTGACAACTGGTGCCAGATTCATGGCCTAAAACTGAATGCCAAGAAATGTATAGTCATCCCCTTTGGGAAAAACAAAGTACACACAAATTATCACTTAGACAGTGACCCACTGAGTACGGTAAAAGTAATCAGAGACCTGGGGATCCAAGTCGATAGTGACCTCTCATTTGACGCCCACATTGCCAAAGTGGTTAGAAATACTTTCTACCTTGGCCACCTTATCATGCAGGGTTTCACATCCAGATCAAAGGAGGTCATTGTACCCCATACTCCTCCCTTATCAGGTCCATGATTGAGTACAATGCCCCATTTGGTATGTACCTCACCCGGCACGTACAACAGCTGGAGATACCCCAGAAGTACCTCACCAAGAGGATGAAGGGTCTACAACATATGTCATATGCTGCCAGACTAAAGAAACTCCAGCTCTATTCAGTAGCATACCACCTGCTCAGAGGTGATCTGTGTCTGACGTACAAGGCCATGTCCAATCAGGAATTGATGGACATGCTCCACCTCAGAAAATCCAAATCCATCAGAAGCACAAGAGCTAAAGATTTAAACCTCAGCACAAATATGAATAGGACATGCTGGAGGGACAGATTCATAACTCAGAGGCTTCCCACACTCTGGAACAGAATCCCAGTTCATGTTAGGCAGAGCCCCTCACTGACTCTCTTCAAGAGAAATCTTGACAAGTGGATGGGAGATCGTAGGTTTACCCCAGGGGTCATCCCTGTGTCACTACTAGACAGAGGCACAGTAAACTAATTGTAATAAGTACAGGGGTCTTCAATGTGTCACTACTAGACAGAGACACAGTATTCTACATCTATTCTGTACACTTTAGTACCACTACAAGGGGTGGCGAAAGCCACATCACTATGGCTAGGCTTATAAATGCCCCAGGGCAGATAGCCTAGTAGTAAACTATGTAACTATGATGCACATGCACGTTACATATGTCAGTGGTAATGCACACTACTCTTACTTGCCATTACCCTATGTACACCACAGTCACATACAGGGTAACACAGCACAGCATATGGCAATGTAGTATGTTTGGACCGCAATACCTCACACATCTGTGTCTGGCTTCACACTAAGGACACATGCTACCATGATAGACAGACAGTCATGGTGATCAATCACACCATTACATAACATGCACCCAGTCAGTGGCACACTCATTCCACCTCACATACTCAGCTTGCAAAGGGTTCATGGGTGTGCATTGTGTCTTAGATAGGTAGTATGCTATTGCCCCTGGGACTACAGCAGCATGCTGTTATGCTACCCTGCCCCTTGTGACACATGAGATGTGATGGTACCTGCTCCTGTCGAACAGTTACACAGGGTGACTCATATGGCATATTACCTATCTGCATAACATTCAGCAGGGGTATGTGTGACATGTACTCATAGGGAGTCTGCACATGCAGTGGTGGGCAGCCAAGCACATAAGTGGTGGTTACTGGTGTAGGTGATTTGGAATGGGGTATGGTACTCCAGTATCAACACTGGTGTTCACTCCATGCCTTTGTCAGCAGGCACCTGTTGCAATACATCTGTACACATGTGCCTCACTCAGTATCTCTCTCTCTCTCTCTCTCTCTCTCTCTCTATATATATATATATATATATGTCTGTATACATGTCTACATATATATATATATAGATGTACATATATTGATATAGATATGGAGAGAGGGGGGAGTGTGACAGAGAGGGGGAGAGAGTGAGAGAGGGGGTGGGACAGGGGGAGTGTGAGATACTCATATACTGACATATCTGTAGACAGTCAGATCTGTGTATGTAGATGTATCTACATATAGCTATATATGTATGTGTGTATTACATATATATATGTATGTACATATTCTATCTATATCTGTCTATGTATTCCTACATCCCTCTCTATCTATGTATACAAATATGCATAATATATATATATATATATATATATATATATATATATAGATAGATATATAGATATATATACATACATATATTGACATACATACATACATATACATATGATAGATATTTTATAAACATGTTTATTTACAGAACTGTATACACACACTAACATACTGGTAAACATACATAACTGTGAAACCTACATTGTACATTGCACTACGACCTACATTGATATGTGCACATAGATGCCTTCACATACATATGTATGTACAGCCTTCAGTGATAGTTGCTGTATGTCCCCTGCCCTATGCACATCTTCATATACATATAGATACAGACCAATAACACATATGGAGGGTTCACAATATGTAGACTATTAAATTGTTACTTTACATTACCTGTGTTTGTCACAGCTGATTGCGTTGCCGTTTCTATAGGTGTTCTGCTGCTGCTAGTCTGGCTTTACAGTGTCAGTGTTGACAGCTTTGTATTATTTTTTCTTAAGTTTTGTTTTTGTTTGTGTTTTTATTTATTTTCTTTCTTTCTTTCTCTCTCTCTCTCTCTCTCTCTCTCTACCTCCAGAGGGTGCAATGAAAGTATTGCATGTGAGGACTAGGAGTACAGGATGCTTTTGTAGGTATCTGCATATGCCCATGTGATGGCCTCTGCACAAATTGTTAGCCAGCATTTGCTGATTGCATGCAGCCAGTTGTGTACTGCTTGCAGTTCTCACTATGATTTCAGGACAGTGCTATAAAAAGGTATGTGAGATAGGCATTGCCCTTTCAGATTGTAAGGGCGGGGACCATGCTGGTATGCTGTGGACACTGTTCTGTGAGTGTAAAGGTTAGTATCTCTCTCATATTCAGGCTGTGTTGTAGATTAACATTTCTCCATACATTTCTCCAGTTTCCTGTACTAAGTGTGTATGTAAACTGACACCTAAGACTACTACTACTGTTAATATGGGTGTGTGTGCTTTCCTGTGGGACTTGAGGTGTAACTGGTATATAGCAGTGGCTCTTGCAATTTGTTGCTATGGCTTCAATATTTGGCCTTTACATTCACTCCTTGTATGCCTGCTAGGTGTCTTGACTGTAGTGTGTTGCTGTGGCTTTCCTATTTTCCATTACATTCACACCTTGGAATGCTTGTTATATCTGATAGGGTGTTACTGCATGCAGTGTGGTCTGGCCATGGTGTGGGCCTTGACATCTATTAGGGTATTTGATTATGCTGCTGAGCAGGCATCAGAGACTCTCACATGCATCTTTTATCTGCCTTGTGGAATGGTACATATCAGTGGGGTACACCCATTAAATTGTCTGGTATTCTGCAGTTGTGACTGTGGGTTATCTTGAGCATATGTATTACTACACTATTTCTGGCGTGCAAGTGGTGCATACTTTCAGTACTTCATAGTCACCATTGCATGTGTTGTAACACCTTTCTGCCTACTGTTTGTACATTTCACAGGGAGTCTGTGGGCCATCCCTGTAACTCAGTCACTGTTGCTATGTCTAGGCTATTAACTATTCAAATATGGCAGTGTCATACCTCTCAAGTGTACAGATATTTGCAGAATGTCCACATTTTTGCCTCATATTTTAGTCCATATCTCATAAAACAGCTTTTTCAGGCAATTCACTCAGGGCTCAAGTCAGACTATGGTGACAAACATTTCACTTTCAGACTTTGTACCCTTCCGAAAATCCAGACTAATGCAAAACCTGTTACTCTCTCAACTGTCTAGGTTTGTAGGAGCAATATTTGAAATGTGTCCCTGTTTGTTGGCCTTGGCTCCACATTTTTTATTACTTAGTCCAGATGTCTCGCTGTAAGAGGTTGTGAGGTATGGGCAGTGATTATCCTTCTGTGAGTATGTGTGGCTTGCAAGGTGCTACAGTGACATTATTACCTAGTAGCTACCAACTAGCATGGCGGTTTCTGTTCACACACTACTATTGTAGAAATCCACTACATTTGACAGTAAATATACATGACACGCTTTGTGTACTACACATCCTATATTCCCTTTACATTAATTCCTACTATTGCATGTTATATTTATTGTAGCTCAATGTTCTTGTATAGCAGTCATGGCTTAGTGGTAAGTCATGCAGACTACTGTTTCTAAGGTCCTGGGTTTGGGACGGACAGTGGGATTTTATTTTTCTTCCGAGCAGACTACAGGCCTTGCATTCAGAGTGACTAAGGCACTTTTAAGCAGTTGTAAGCGGGTTAGCGCTGGTTTGTGCGGAGCTCACGCATGCGCACTGGTGTTTAGCTTCGTGCACACACGCGTAGCTAAGCGCACAGAAGCGCACGCCCGCTTACAACTGCTTAAAAGTGCTTACTCTTGCGCACACCCGCGGTAATTTCTTTGAAAGAAATGAAAATGGGGAGACAGGAAAGTGGTGAAAAAAGGGGTCACAAAGAGGGTAGGACAGTAGGAAAACAAGTTCGGGAATTGCAGGAAGGGTGTAGGAAAGGCCCATAGCTGCCCATTTCTTTCTCAGCAACAGCTGTGCATACATGTGTAATTTAGTGTGCAATTTGAAACCTTCCACCCCTGAGAGAGGGGTGAGGACAACAAAATGTGTTGTACAGCCAATCGTAATTAACAGTTCACATGTCCAACAGACATGCCTGCGAAATGGGCAGCTATGTATGGGGCGTGATTTTTTTGCAGGAACAGAGTGCCTTTTTTTTTTTTTCAGGTGAGAGTGGAATGTCAGGTACAGGAAGTAGGTATAGTTGGGGAGGTAGGTAGGGGTGGTTAACAGACAAGACAAACAAGACGCATACAGGGGCGGTGTATGACACATGTGGGGGGATACACATTTGACGGGGACGGATGTTGGGATAACTAGAGCCCATGAGCCCACAGACGGCAACAGTGGAACTGACATCCCCACCCATGGGCAGTTGCCACTGTGCCTTCACTGCACAAGACAGGGCTGTGCTGGGGGCTGTGCAGGCCAGGCAGCAGGCACACCTGTGAGTTGTGCCACCCGTGCCTCAAGCTGGCGTAGGGGCCCAAGCACAGAGTGCCTGATCTCCCTACGCACCACAGTCCGGACACTACGGAGGGTGAGAGTGCGATCTCCTCCGGCCACGACTGCAGAGGGGGGACGGGCCCCATCCCCTGCAGCACTTCCACCCAAAGGTGGCACAGGGCCACAGGAGGAGGTTCTGGCCTGGGCACTAGTGCCAGGTGCAGTCGCCAGCTGAGGTGGGAGAGGTGGGTCCACTGGAACCCGCCTTCCCTGTTGTCCTATGTTTTCGATATTTTAGGATGGTGTGGGTTAGTAACAAACAATACCATTCACAATTAGTTGTAACAGCATGCATTGGTATTCCCAATAACCAAACACCCACATATTCCAAACATTGAACAGCAGGCATAACACATGCATAATTTCAACAACAGCACACAATCCAACAGCATGCAGGGTTGATTGATGGCAACAGGCCATCAGGTTTGGATATATGAACAGGGCACATGCATCAACGTACATGCAAATATTCATGAACCAACAGGACAAATGTCCAGGGGATTAATTGTGAATACACATACCCATTTCATGTGAGATGGATTATTTGTGGTTATAGGGTAGGGAGAAGACATTTTTCATTAGCAACGTAATTTACCTATGCATATGCTGTACATTTCTACTAGCTGCAGATATATGCACCCTACAGGTCTGACTACAATTTCCTATGTGTAAACTTAGGCATGTTGGTGATGGGAATGTTACTGCTACATTAATATACATTGCATTTTTATTCATGCACATTCATATCTGCCTCTGTTCAGCTACAGCATCCTGCTACTTTTCATTTCTATGGCTCTAGACAACTGTGGATGTTTGCTAGTTCATACAAACTATCTGCATATTGCTAAGGTACAGCTACATATCGAAATTGTGGGACAAACATTCCAGCTTCACTACTTTCTTGGACACATTTCACTGTTTGGATGTGCCTGTCACATTCATTTCATGCTGTACTGACTGCAGTATACTTTATTCAGGAGTTATTGCAACTTTATGGGTGGCTTCATACCTCTTTCTCACACTCTCACTTGTTTTATATTTACAATTCAGGATGGTACCTAATTCTAGGCTTTATTAACATGTTTTACTTGGTTACAACAATCCTTTCCAACAGTCTCACTTGTGTCAGGTTTCACAGTTTAAACAGGGATATATTTCACACGTGTTGTACTGAACTTCTATAGCTTTACTATACAGCCTGCTGCAGGTTATGTCCTATTACATTACAGGTGCAACATCTTTATTTCAGACTTGTTTCATTTGTATGTTCAAATTACAGGCTACAGCACACTTTTGTAATCTCACAGTACTAGCAGAATCTCTCTTACACTGTTACTTGCATTTTTTATTAATAACTGCCTACACTGCAGTCTTTTGCAAGCTGCCATACTTATGTTTATTTACAGTTACAGGGAGAGGTTTACTCACCTGCCAGATGGCGCAACCGCACAAGCCTATCAGCATAGGCTCTACGATTCGAGGAGCGTACACCTGCAGCTGTAACATAAATGAAGTGATATTGGAATACACATCTCCATAATATCAGCTACTTTTATTTCTTACATAAATAATTATATGTAACTTACTCAGTAGTGGGGCATTGGGCATTTGTTGGGCCTCCTGGATCCAACGGTTCAGTTGGTCCTGTTTCCGTCTCTTCAGGTCCGCATGGTGGTGTTGGACCTGTTCACCAGTCCTTGGTATTCCTATGGCACTGGTGAGATCATGTGCCAACTGGTCCCACGCCTCAGCCTTGTATGCTCCCCACAGGACCTGACCCTGCATGAGTTGGGCCTCATGATCGTGGATGAGGAGCCAAACCATATATTTGGACTCCTCAACGCCCCACCTCTGTGCTCGAAAGCAACTACCCTCACCTACACCTGACATCCTGACTGCACGTACTTTCCACAATCGGTTATGCTGTGTATTCCCACCTATGGGACTTATATATGTCGTTTTTCCCGCACTTATCTGTGATTGGCCATTTTGGAATTGTATCAGCTTCACTAGATATGCCTTGTCATGCTTCTCTTTCCATTCATTCCTATATATATGCTACTACTGCATTTCAGACAGCAACTGTCATGGCTTAGTGGTTTAGTGCTTTGACTATGGTGCATGGTAAACTGAGTTCAAGCCTGGGCATTGCTTTTTTTTTATTTTATGACTGTCTACACAGGCTAGAAGGTGTGTCTGTGTAAAGGCAGTTTTGATACAGCTTGCTCAACCGTTGCCCACCAGTTAGCTTGTTGGCGCGGTGCTCAGCTCCGCGCAAATGGGTTACGCTGGCTTACGCGTCATGCGGCTGTCAGCATGCATATTACGCTCAGCTCAGCTACGGGCACACAGTTGCAGCATGTTAAAGCGCTGCTCAACCCCGGACACTCAGTTTACACCTGTTAGACCACTGCTCACCAACGGGCAGACATACTCAGCTTGTTGGAGCGTAGCTCAGCTATGGGCACTTCTGACATTTGTTTTTCTTTAATTGCCTCACATTTCTTCAAACTACATGGCCCATTTCCTTACATTTTACATAAAATATGATTATATAACTGTTAATATATGACAGGGTATTGTCTCATGCTTATTTCACAAAAAAAAAAAAAAGGATGTTGTTGGGACTCGAACCGTGCTTGCCTCCTCTTTAGACAACATCTCGACCGCTACGCTATTTCATCTTGAATTACTTTGCATATTTAGAACTTATATGCTTTTCCACTGACTGCTAACTGTGGCTAAGTGAAGGGCACACCCGCGCAAACGAGCGCAATTACGGGCAAACATTTTTAAAACTTACAAAAAAAAAAAAAAAAATGTTCATTTTTACATTTTATGTTTATAGTCTGTGGGGGCATGTGTTGTGTTGTGTTTGTTGACATTTACATGGACTCGCTCGTGGGTGTTTACTTTCAGGACTGTGACTCTTCTGGGGGCGTGTCCATTTGCATGACTCGCACTGTGGACACACCCCCTACTTTCTTACACGGACCGTGTTAGCCTTAGGTGTGAGTCAGCATGCTCTCATGAATATGCATGGCATGCTGACATCACTCCGTTTAACTGCAGCCTCCGTGTAAGACTTGTAACTCTTACACGGAGTCTTCGTGAATCCTGCCCAAGAGTTTTACGATGTGCTATAAAGTTAGTTAATACAGCAAAGATACATGATGTCTAGAGATAGAGGGTTTTCTATTGTCTGGAAACAGAAATAATTACAAGTTTCAAATGTAAAAGGCGTTTGGCTGTTTACGACTTCCATTTCCAGGCAAACTTCTGAAAAAATAAGTAAATTTGACACTGAGTTGACAAATAATGATGTAATCTGAGATAACCCGGCAGAAATGTTTGATAGTAACTTAAGAACTATCTCAGAGAGTGAGTCTAGCCATTTTGTATTTGTCTTTGGACCTAGAAACATTCACCTAGCACTTCTGCTTGCATGTTGCTCTGTAACTAAGTCTTAGATTACAGTGATTTGTCTTAGAGATAGATAGGAGCTTAGTAAGATTAGTTTAGATGTTTTCTGCATTTATGTGAGACCATCCTGCAATGTTGTTTTAAAATATTTCCTCTGATTCTGACCTCTGTTGTCACTGTGTTGAGTTATTGCATATTGTCTTGTTCTTTTATTATTTATTATTAAACATATTTAAACCTTTCCATTCTGGCTGGTTTGTTTAGAGATATTTAAGCCCTTAGAGTACTTGTATATGTATTTGGTGACACTGTACAGGCCACTCTTTAATAGTCTTGTTGTAGGTCACACTTACCATTTAAATAATGGTAACATTGCACAGTAGAATTGGTCACCCTTTGCGAAGGGCCTTATAGTACCTGATAAGTAAGGGTGGTTGATGGCACTGATTTTTACCTTATAGTCTGGGCAGAATGGGGCATAGCTAGTGAACCTGTGCCAGCCTTCCTCAGGAGTGTCTATGTGTTTGTATATAAATCAAATCTCAAAGTGTGCATGTGTGTCAGGTACTTGGGCAAGGACACAAAGCACTGGTTGGACAGAGAGGGTCTGGAGGTTTTGGCTTGACCACTTGGCTGAGATATTAACCCTATATTATAATTTATTGTGTGTGTACTTGTCATCTTCCAAATGTGCACATCTCTCACTGGTGTTAGTGGTGAGGATTGAGGCTTCTTGATTACTGGGCCAGTGCAGGGTTGTAACTGAGGCCTTAACAACAGTAAAGCACTAAACAACCCCTAAGTAAAGGTCTGCCACTCACTTTGTGGATCCCTAGGAACAGAAGAAATGTGATTAGTTTTCTTTTTCTTTTTTAGGGGGACACCCATCCTAGAAACCTGAGAAGGTCCAGACTCAGGACGACAGTCCATATCTGTAGTTGGAACATTTTCTCTAAGGGGAAACTGTGGAACCCCTCTAGACCCCTTTGAAACAGTCAACCATGGTTCCCCCCTGAATGGCCAAAATGGACGCCTGCAAAGAATCATTGGATGTGCTGCCCGCGAGATCCTCACTGGCCTCCAACCTAGTTGTGGTAGAAGAATCTGTCTAAACAACTGGGTGAGCCTACGGACTCGTAATAACCTTGGGAGAAACTTCTGACAGAGGCTGGACAGCAGAAGATTCCGGTCTTACCTTGCGCATCTTCTTCCTCCCTGACGGCTGACTCTTGGGGCAGGAAGTTCCATCCATAATGTCTTTAGCGAGAAGCTTAAGATGCTGGTTATCAAGATACAATTAAAGGAAAGAAAGCCTAGTATGACCTGACAAATTGAGCAAGACATATGGTCGTGAGCAGCACCTAGGCAAAAAAGACACTTGTTGTGGCAGTCTTCATAGGGAATCAGTCTCCCACACTGGCATTTACCCTTCCTGGATGGCATTAACCCCAAACAGCACAAAACAATAAAAAAAGAACAAAAAAAACAACAGGGTACTTATCTGCAAAAGTTGGGACTTCAGTAAACAGGAGAAATCAGCGGAAAGCCAATAACCAGAAAAATGGCAAAAACAGATGGAGGTAACAGAATGATGGTTAAAAATAGTGTTCGGACTGGCGGCAAAGAAGTTCTGAGGATGGTGCACCTGAATGTCACCTTTATACCCTATGCTAAGAAAGGGGTGTGTAGGTGATGTTCACAGTACCTCAAAGTAATAGTAGGCTTTGGTAAACTGGCCAGACAGTGGGCTTCATAAGTTCATAGGTAGGTACTAGGCTATTGGCCATAGGGCCTATACAAGCCTAGCCAAAAAGGTACCCTGGCTTTCGCCACCCAAGAAAATTATTTTCCTGTGCCAATGTCAAGCAGAGTCATGGCAGGGAACCCCATTTGTAATGAATATAATGTAAGGACATTGTTCTTATGATCTACAGATCGGAATGGGAATACCTTCCAGCTGTCCAGGCGTCCTGTAAAACTAGAACAGCATATCCACCCGGTTATTTTTGTTGCACACCGGTCTGTTTTGGCACAGAGAGGTGGTAGTGACTGACATGCTCTTAGTTTAATGAAATGTGCAGTTATTTTTCTCTCTGTAGTCCTCGTACAGTGTTTATTTACTCTCATTAATACCCACTGATCTTTTGGAAAGTGCCCCTAGTATTGCTGTCTAACTTTTTAAGCAGTCCTATTCATACCTCTCAACCTCTGAGTGAAAGAAATCTGGTTTAAGTCTAAAACAATGGGGGACAAAGGTGAAAGCATAGCATCAGATTTGGAATATTGCTCTTATAAATTACAAAGCTGCTAGAATAACAGAGTTTGTGTTTGCATGCATTTTCTGAATGTATAACATCTGAAACTCAAATGTGTATCATTATTTGGTGACTTCATTTCTCAGTGATTTGCCAGAAAACCAAAAATTCTGGTAGGAAAAGATGGAAAATATAAGGCAAAAATGTGGACATTCTGCAAAATTCTGGACAGCTGAGAGGTATGACCCTATTAATATGTTAACCGAGTCCTTGTACTTATGTTTTGACAAGGTTACAGTTATGGTTTTGCAAAGTTACCTCATACCTTATTGTTACCCCCCCCCACTTTCACCACACACGAATGCATGCCAACACCCAGAAGGAGGTTAGACACATAAAGGTCATGCAGACTGGGGGACAAAGGTGAAAACATAGCACACACACACACACACACACACACACACACACACACACACACACACACACACACACACACACAAAACAGCAAACACAATTCTCTTGGCCGACAGGCTTTTGATTTCATACCAACTCTTGCCATAGGTTGACTGTGGCTTACAGTGCTGCATCTGGCAACCATTGCCTCACAATGAATCATTGTGACAAGCTTCTGCACTACATTATAATGCACATTTTCACACAAGTCCGTTTGCACTGTTACCATTATATTTAGCAGCCAGTACTTAATGCAAAAAATATGAGAATTTTTGTTAGTATGGGTGAACATAAAAAAAAAGTATGACTCTGGGTCAGAATGTGTTAAGATGTTGAGAATTAGAAGGATCCAGAAACCATTGTCAATGAATTAGGGACACATTTCCACAGACTTTATAGGATTATAGGATCATAGGAGGTTATTAGGCTACTGGCCCTAAGGCCCTTAAAAGCCTAGCCAAGTTCCAACCCTTTTTCGTAGACAAAGTTTCAAGCAAAGCTAAATCAACACCTAATGCCTCTATCCAGGAGAGATGCAGGGGGACCCCTGGGGTGAATTTATGGTTTCCTATCCAGTCATCCAAATTACACTTAAATAGGGTCAACAAAGGGCTCCACTTTACCTGAATTGGAAGTTTGTTCCAAAGGGAAGGTAATCTTTGGGAAACAAATCTGTCTGTCCAGCAAGTCCTGTTGATGTTACATTCTAGGTTAAGGTCCCTAGAGCGAGTGCATCGAGTACCATTTGACTTATGGATGTGCAGCATTTCCATTAAAGCAGGATCTGAGATTGCTTTAAACACAAGGCACAGATCTCCTCTGAGTAGTCTGTACAATGTCAACATATGACGTGCTGAAGGTCTTGAATTTTCTTTGTAAGGAAACTCTGAGGTCTCTCCAATTGCTGCAAGTGCCTGGTAGGGTTCATACCCGTGGGAGCACTGTATTCTCCACCACCCCTTGCTCTTGGACAATACTATTAACTCTGATTGCCTGTCTGTAAGATGAGAAGTATCCTTGCATCCTCTCATTATTTCAGTAAAGATTCCAGCCCCCTCCTTCATAGTCTCCTGTCTTATCACCTTATAAAAGAGTTTGTAAATTTAAAGAGCAAAATCCAAAGTGTAAAGCCTATTGTTTCCTTAATGGGCATCCGAGTATCACATTGTTGTTCTCTTTCAGTTATTAATACAATGATTCTGCAAGTCTTCTTGGGAGGAATTTGCAATGACAGAGCAGTAGCATTTCTGCCTTGTATTGCTTTGTTCTCCAGTCTTGTTCCTGGCTGAGGCACTT
Source organism: Protopterus annectens (assembly GCF_019279795.1). Classification (NCBI taxonomy): domain Eukaryota; kingdom Metazoa; phylum Chordata; order Ceratodontiformes; family Protopteridae; genus Protopterus; species Protopterus annectens. Next base: position 1,778,504,285 of record NC_056739.1, on the reverse strand, counting down.
CCTGTACTGACTCATCATGCACTTCCTGTCTCTACATGGGATTTCATTGGGTGATCTGGTGTCATTCCATATGCCAGAGGGATACTATAGGTGGACTGGTGATCCTCCAAACCACCTATAGGTGTGTGTGTGTGTGTGTGTGTGTGTGTGTGTGTGTGTGTGTGTGTGTGTGTGTGTGTGTGTGTGTGTGTGTGTGTGTGTGTGTGTGTGTGTGTGTGTGTGTGTGTGTGTGTGTGTGTGTGTGTGTGTGTGCACGAACGTGTGTGTGTGTGTGTGTGTGTGTGTGTGTGTGTGTGTGTGTGTGTGTGTGTGTGTGTGTGTGTTTGCATGTGTGCACGCTCGTACGAACATGTGTGTGTGTGTGTGTCTGTGTGTGCGTTTGTGTGCGCGTTTTCGAACGTGTGTATGTGTGTGTGTGTGTGTGTGTGTGTGTGTGTGTGTGTGTGTGCAACCTACCACAGACTAATATCTTACCCAAAAGTTGCCTCTCTGCCCTGTGCCCAATCAGTGCTAGGATAACATCCAACACCCTGTTACCCTGAGCTGAGTAAAGCAGATATTAGAAGAATTAAGCCATATTTTACAATCCATGTTAGTTAATGGGTAAGGTTGTATTTTAAAACATTAGAATACCTTTCTCTATTGCTGTTCTTGTTTGAAAGAAGATATTGCACACTTTGTATAATCAGTGTAAAATATCAATAGATTTATATTTTAAAGTATTGTATGTGTTTTCATTTACAGTGAAGAGTCCAGCAGAATGCCTAAGCATTTAAAGTTAAAACCAGACACACATAACTGTTCTGTGAAGTAAAACCATTTTCTAACTTTTATTTCAAGTTACTGACAGGTACTTTAAGTATACTGCCCTTAGGCAGTTGTCAGTAATTAAAAAATACAGATTATTAATTAATGATTTTATTATTAAATCAGTTTAATACTTCTTGCTGGTGGCAGATGAAGGTTTCCAGCCTAGTTGTTTTGTACTGAATTTTCAATACTCAGTAGCAAGTTCACCCAAACATTATCCTAACCAAACCGAACTCCAAGCAGTTATAGTCAACCCTGACCTTAGAGTCATTCCTGTCAGTGTACTGGGTCAACACTTCCCCTCAAAGTCTGTAGTCAGCCTAATTGAGATGGTATCTTTAGACACTGTAAGAAATGTCTGATGCTGTCTGACAACAGCATAACACAGTGTGTGACAGATGTACAAATATAATATCCTTGAAGGAAAAACCCTCACACACAGCAAACTCAGACATCAAAATCATCAGCAGTACAGACCTTACCAAGGCCATCACAATACACATAATGACTGGTGTCATTGGAAGGGGGTCCAATACTTGAAAGCCTGGGAGGATATGATTGACAGACCATGCTGCTTCACTGGGGATGGTCTACATGTGTACCCTATAGGGTTTCTATTACTGGCAAAGACACTGTCCATCCCGCAGTGTTCCTTTTGGGTAATGTCAGCCTGATAAACCTACCAATAAAATGAAACAAACAAAGGAAAATATAAAGGTTTTACTGATCAATGCTAGGAGCTGAAACAAGAAGCTCCACTCCCTATAGGTCCTTCTCACAACTGGAGGATGTTGACGTCTGTGCACTGACAGAAACATGGCTTAAAATGCCAGAGAGCACTCCAGCTGTGCAGGGTTATTTTGTAGGATTGCCAGCTTTTCATGTCATAAATTCTGGACATGTAAGTCAAAGCAAAATGCATGTAACTTTTGTTCCTGAGTCAGATACCATGACTGGATAACAAAACAAAACAAATGAAATTCCTCATTTTAGTAATGACAGTGTGAAGCCAGAGACAGCTTTCTGAAGCCTGTTTTCTTTCTAGCAATTTTTTTGTGCAATTTTACTTTGCACTGTGCTGATGCATGTTCAGAGATTTTACTTGGCAAGAATTCAGGAAACATATTTTCTAAAGTATCCAGAGCTAACACAAAGATAAATAGAAAATGCTAAGCTATCCATAACTTATACTGAACAGATTTAAGTGCACGGGCTACACTGACAGTTCCAGTCTTTACAGGAGAGTTTTTACAGTTTGTAGTTCTGGTCTTGCTCCAGTAAAGGCAGGTTTGAGTTTTGGTATCCACAAAAGCAAGAGCATTAGGTGAATTAGGCTAATATAAAGGCCATTAAGCATTTTTGGATCTCGTTTAAATTTCCTTGAATAAGATGTCACACTGCACTTGGCTTTTGCTCCCATCTAGCATGACATTTTGTGCAAACTGTGGCTGATTGCTTAACACAATGCCTGGGTATTTTTCAAGCATTAAAGCAGGCCCATCTTTTTGTTAGCCATTTGTATAACCTTATATTATTTTTATACTGAATGCTAACCTGGTTAGTTTTATGCAGGTGGTTACTATGTTTAAATATCCATTTATATGTGAAATGTCTCCACCTCTAGTCACAAATACCCCCATCTTAATATTCTTAATGTATTTATTTACCCAGCATTTGTTATGGATTGGAATAAATTACAAATGCCACATTGAATAATATTGGCCCTATAACAGATCCATGTGGTACATTAGATAGTATCCATTCAGAGTCAAAGTCTTATACAACTACCCTCTGTGATCTATACCTGACCTACCTGCTGCCCCATCTTATTATGTAGGAACTTATACTAGAACCAATTACACCAAGAGCTAGGGTATTTAAAAAAGGACAGGTACTGGATTATTAAATTACGCTCATAGAAAACATAAAGTCTCACTGCCGAAGGAGGCAGCCATGTTGAATTTATGAACTCTACCCTACCCATGATCCTCAAAACTTTTGGGAAGCCCTACAAGTGTAGCGAAGTAGAGGGTGGGTTGATATTTATGAAAATTATGAAATGAAATCTTATCTGTCAACTAATTTTGGCTCAAAACTTTACTGCATGCCTCCTATAACTGGTGACTTTGGTAGAACTTTTAAGAAAAAAAACAATGTTTTAATCTCTGATTAAGACTGAGTTATACAATTAGTTCAAACCCCATTACTCTGGAAATAAAACTAGTGAAGCAACACTGATTTTATTTTTTTTCCAGATAGCACACTGTCCAGAAAAGGCATTCTCCAGTTTCTCAACATTGTGCCTTAATTTCTGATAGTCTGGAACAATTCTGTACAGTTGACAACCCTAATATAAAGCCTTCTAGACATTTACACCAAGTAGTTTGCAGGAGGGGAAAAAAGGTGGTGATATCTCAATCCTCATCCAGAAGTGACCACATCAAGACTGGTAAAGCATTGTGATGCAGTAGTTTCTTCATGTCCAAATAACTATCAGAAAGGTTCTGTACCATATGTTAGCTAGCTACAGAACTCCATCTATGACCCAAGATAGCCACAGTGCCTATCAAGAGGGACTGGAATCACTTAGTAGTAAACCCAATACTAACTTCGTAGGTGATCTAAACTATCCAACCATAGACAGTGAAACCTACACCACTACTAGTGCACCAGCACAGGGATTCCTGGGAAACCTACACCACTACCAGTGCACCAGCAGAGAGATTCCTGGGAAACCTACAACACTACTAGTGCACCAGCACAGGGATTCCTGGGAAACCTACACCACTACTAGTGCACAAGCACAGAGATTCCTGGGAAACCTACACCACTACTAGTGCACCAGCAGAGAGGTTCCCGGGAAACCTACACCACTACTAGTGCACCAGCACAGGGATTCCTGGGAAACCTGCACCACTACTAGTGCACCAGAACAGAGAGTCCTGGGAAACCTACACCACTACTAGTGCACCAGCACAGGGATTCCTGGGAAACCTGCACCACTACTAGTGCACCAGAACAGAGATTTCTGGGAAACCTACACCACTACTAGTGCACCAGCAGAGAGATTCCTGGGAAACCTACACCACTACTAGTGCACCAGAACAGAGAGTCCTGGGAAACCTACACCACTACTAGTGCACCAGCAGAGAGATTCCTGGGAAACCTACACCACTACTAGTGCACCAGCACAGAGATTCCTGGGAAACTTACACCACTACTAGTGCACAAGCACAGATATTCCTGGGATTTGTCAATACAAACACCCTGGAAACATTAGTCAGGGTACCTACTAGGGGGAATAACAGCTTCCATCTTGTCTTTTACTAATATGAGGGTATCTTGCACCATCCCCTGCATGTCTTACTGACTTGTTTAGTCTGACCATATAGCAGTCCCCTTCAAAATAAAACTGAAACCTGAGATCCCTTCCACACAAGGTGTTTAGAAATTTCTTTAACACAAGCTACCTATTCCTTAGTGATACATTGGAGAGTTTCAAATCCCCACCAAACCCAGTCATCTCCGCTGATTACATGGAAATGTACATCACCACACAAGAAGAGCACATAAACAGCTGCACAAATGCAGCTATACCTGTAGGGACAAGCTCAAGGCACACCACAGAAATAAATCCACATGGGGGAACTGTAATATCAACAAACTTTACAATAAGAGAAAAAGAATTTTAACCAAAAGTATGATGAGTAATTCCCAGAAAGTGAAAGCCTTTGTTACTGCAATAAACAAACAACTCTGGAGCTTAATAAAATCCACCAAAGCCAAGTTTGAGGCTAAAACAGATAAGTAAGCCAAAGACAATCACAAGAGCTTTTTTAAATATCTCCAGAAATGTAAACAACTGGTAAACAAGAAGGCACTAAGGTAACATACCAGGTGAAGTCACAAAACCTTTAATGTCCACAAATAAAAAGTCATAGATATAGCAACTTTAACTGACTAAGCGCTTTCACCCTCCTGGGCATCTTCAGAGTCAGTTAACTTCATTGAAAATAGACTTTAAATACAGCTATCTATTGTTACATAATTGATCCAAGGTAGTAAAGCAGGATGATAATTAATTGATTAAACAATTATCCACTGAAATACATGTTCACCAAGCCTTAAAATCCTGCACAACAGTGTTTAGTTTACTGAAATCACCATGAATAATACTACCAAAAAATGAAACGAAAAAAATGTATGTTTAAAAATATATAAAAAAATATATATATATATATAAAACAAAATAAAATGGTGAAGTGTTGAAATGAAATAAAAACAAAGCGTGTTATAATGAAACTCCACATAAAATAAAAAGCTCATTTCTGTTACTGTGTTGCAAAATAACAAAATTATGTATTATATACAAGCTGCCTTATGTCTTAAAATACATGCTAAGGACAATGCATCGTTGATACCAGGAGCATTGCCAGCATCAAGTCTCAGTTGCCAAAGACATTCCCTTATTTCCAACATAGTTTTAAAATCTCCCCCAAACTCCTTTGTGTAAAGCCTGTCAATGACAAAAAAATGAACTTTTTGAAATTTGGACAGTGATTCGTGTGCACATATAGTGAGTTAGTAGATTTCTTGTTTTTTATATCCCTATAATGTTCTAATATTCTTTGTCTCAACTTCCTGGTAGTCATTCCTATATAGAAAGCTGAGCAAGATAAGCAAGTGGCAGCATAAATAACCATACTGGTATTACAATTACAGTAACCAGGGCTCCTCAAAGTTCTCCTGAAGCTACCTAAACAAACATAAGGTCCATCATTAATAAATTTGCAGGCCTTACAATTGCCACATTTAGCCATTTTTGCGGGTCTTTGTCCAAAGGATCTAGGGGCCTTCTCTAGTAAGTCTTTCAGATTCAAACCTCTACTGTTAATAAAAGTAGGACCCTTACCTAATGTGTTGTATAAGTCAACAGGAATAAGACTCTGTTCCAATTTTACAGGACACACACAGGTTGTGTGACAACGTTTTTAACCAGGAAAGATATGCCAACAGGAATGGTATTATAACATAACATGTTAGCAGCTGAAATTAAGGATGTTATCTATGGTGCTTGGGACAGTCATTCCTGTTGACTTATATAACACATTAGGTAAGGGTCCTAATTTTATTAATAGTAGAGGTTTGAATCTGAAAGACTTACTACAGCTTTCTATATAGGAATGACTACCAGGAAGTTGAGACAAAGAATATTAGAACATTATAGGGATATAAAAAACAAGAAATCTACTAACTCACTATATGTGCACACGAATCACTGTCCAAATTTCAAAAAGTTCATTTTTTTGTCATTGACAGGCTTTACACAAAGGAGTTTGGGGGAGATTTTAAAACTGTTGGAAATAAGGGAATGTCTTTGGCAACTGAGACTTGATGCTGGCAATGCTCCTGGTATCAACGATGCATTGTCCTTAGCATGTATTTTAAGACATAAGGCAGCTTGTATATAATACATAATTTTGTTATTTTGCAACACAGTAACAGAAATGAGCTTTTTATTTTATGTGGAGTTTCATTATAACATGCTTTGTTTTTATTTCATTTCAACACTTCACCATTTTATTTTGTTTTATATATATTTTTTTATATATTTTTAAACATACATTTTTTCGTTTCATTTTTTGGTAGTATTATTCATGGTGATTTCAGTAAACTAAACACTGTTGTGCAGGATTTTAAGGCTTGGTGAACAAGTATTTCAGTGGATAATTGTTTAATCAATTAATTATCATCCTGCTTTACTACCTTGGATCAATTATGTAACAATTGATAGCTGTATTTAAAGTCTATTTTCAATTAAGTTAACTGACTCTGAAGATGCCCAGGAGGGTAAAAGCGCTTAGTCAGTTAAAGTTGCTATATCTATGACTTTTTATTTGTGGACATTAAAGGTTTTGTGATTTCACCTGGTATGTTACCTTAGTGCCTTTAAATATGTTCATAATCAGAAAAGCAGAATGTTAACTACGTTGAGGCTGGAGATATAGTGAACCTACTGACCAATAAATTTAGCTCCAACTTTACCCCTCCCTTCCATCTGACTGTCAGTCAGGATAAACCTGAAACCGGCTCACCTACAACTATCAGACAAGGCCAAATCCTAAGCGTGCTATCAAAAACTAAAAATACTGCATCAATGGGTCCTGACAATATTACTGGATGCATCTTAAATAGCATGACATCTAGCTTTTATATCTCCCTAACAACACTGTTCAGTCTCCACTTCCACAGAGCTTTTGTACGAAGCAAACAGAGAACAGCTACAGTCATTCTCTACATTAGGGAAATTCTTCCATGGACTGAGGGAAGCACAAACAGTTAAGTCTGGCCAGCTTCATATGCAAAGCCACTGAAACACTTATCATGGAACTAATCAATAAGAACATAATGAATCTCCAAATACAGGACCTCTTTCAATTTGGTTTAATTAAGGACAAGTTATGCTTACTCAGCCTGGTGGATTTTTTGAAAAGGTCACCAAAGCAATGGATGAAGGCAAAACAACACACACCATATACCTCAATCATATGTACATGTTGTAGTTCTATGTGCCTGGTGCAAGAGTCCTAAGGGCCCCTGGGATGTCTGAGATCCTGACACCTGAAAGTCAACTCACCATCACCCTGCCTTTCCTTAGAGTAGCGAGTAAGAACTCTGGGTGTCTCACAATGGAGGCTACAGTCACTAAAACATTGGATGTGATGTTGTCTTATCTCGCCTTTATTCTGTACTGGTTAGGTTTGGAATTGATCCTCGGTTCTGACTTGGCCGTTTACTAAAGCTTGATGTCTTCAACTAGCTTGTGGCTTATACCCTATCCCATGATGCTCTAAGGAATTCTCCAGATCTCGTTTGCCGCTGAAAGAGATCGGATGCTTCACATGGCTCTGGCTAAGTGTTTTTTTTCCAAAACTGCTATTTTAAAAACTTTATATTTCCATTTCCCTTTACAATTCAGATTAGTAGTAGCTTAGCTTAACTTAGTTTACCTTATAAATTTATTTGACTGTGCTGTTTTTATATTGTGGCCGCCATTTATATTTAGGCCAAACTTTTTACTCCATATCCCAACTTCCTTGTGTGTGTTTGAATAATTCTCTTCGGGCTCAGTTATTGACCAATTTAATATAGTTGTGTTTAGACGTTTAACTTAAAGGGTTGTTTCATGTAAACCCAGTTTTTTCTATAGAGTGTTACAGCTCATTTTTTTGCTATTTTCACTTTGACGTGTGTTAATTATTACCTGTTTATTTTCACTTTAAAAATTAGCTGTTTAAATAGTGTATGTGCTTTATATTTCTTAAGTGAAGTTTATTAATCCAGCTTGTTTTACTTAGAGAGTGGATAAACCCATTTGAGTTAGATGGCCTTTTATCCATTGTGTGTTTTGTTTTTATATATATGTGTATATATATATATATATATATATATATATATATATATATATATATATATATATATATATATATACACATATGGGGTCACTACATAATCACAAAATTTTGAAATATCGAATTTAAAAATCACGACACCATATAGCTGAAACCCCTAAATACCGAAAGACCAGATGCACGAATTTCAAAATCCCAAAGTTCGGAGATGTTGAAGTAGTGTTTCTGGTGTTGCGGTTTGTAAATGGATTTGTGGAAGGTCAGGTAAGTATCTATGTTTGAGTGTGTTGGTTAGGGGCTTTAGTGTATGTGTAAGTGTGTGTTGTGACTGTGATGTCTGTGGGCGAGGGGAATGTAGGTGTGTGGTGGTGTTTTCGTGTGTTTGTCTGCGTAGTGCGACCTTGGAATTAGAATATTTAAGTAGGGGTAGTTTGGGGGTGCAGGTTTGTGTGTTTGTGTTTTGCATGATGGTGTGTGTATGTGTGTGTTGTGGTGTATGTTTAGTGTAGTGTTCGGGATTTTAAATTTCGAGCTGCTGGTCTTCCAGTCTTCTCTTCTTTCGGGAATCTGGTCTCGGGATTATGGGCATCAGTATTATGGGTTTTCAGTCTTATGTAGTGAATCCATATATATATATATATATATATATGTATATATTGTTACCATGTCTAAACAGCCAAAAGATACAAAAGATACAAAACCCTTGGGGTTAAAGAAGTCCTCAAATTGCACTCATAAATGTCTTTAACTGATGATCATAGTGTGTGCGTTTACTGCCTGGGAGCAGTACATTTGCAAGCATCTAGATCAATTAGTCATTCCTTTCGCTCCAGGGTCCTTCTCAAAAGTAGGAGCAAGCTAATTATAAAAGGATTGTTGAAAACTTCTTTTTCAGAAGCCTTAGAAGAGGGTTACAGCCCTACAAAAAAGATTACTTCTCCCTCTCAAAAATCAGACAAAACATCCAAGAGATCATCCTCTATTCTTCAGAATCGGAAATCGGAAAATTACCAAGGACATCTTCAGCACACCTCAAACCTGTTGGGCCCAAGAGACCATCCGCCTCGGCTCCTTCTATTTCAGAACCATTGGTGCTTCATGCTCAGAGCTGGTATACAAATCTGGTACCCGTCTCTCTGACACTAAGATCACCTACCTTACAAGTTACAAGATCTGCAGCTCCCTACTCTCGATCCTCCAGGATCCTTTCTGATGACGATGTGGATTGGGTGGTTCGGAGACTTTTGAGTACACCGGCACTGGCCAAGCTTTTGTCGGAGTCAACCCAGAGGCGATCAGAACTGACTAGACCTGCCCTTTCACCATCACTTCTCCAACCCAAATCGAGATTTTGGAGCTGGAATGCATGGAGCTGATCTTAGTGGAACTGTCAGAGCCAAGACCTGTCCCAGAATCTTCGGCCCCGACTACTGCCCTGACTACCTCGGTGCTGTCTGAGCTTGAGGAGTGTAGGAGCCGATGTTCTCTGCTAGGGTTCTGGGAGGACAGTTGGATCGGAAAATTTTTGTATGTGAACTTGCCTCTCGGGGTATCAGTGTGCCTGAGCTCAGCTCCTACATCAGCCTCAGAACCAGCCCCCTTGGTGCCAGGGATGCCTTCTGGTTCTTCGGAGCCAGCAGCTTCCTCGAACCATGTGTGGGGAGCCTTTGAGATAATGAGGAGAGTGCTGCTCCCACAGAAACATACACTCTCAGTTCCAATCATTTCTCCCCTAAAGGCACTGGTGTTTGTCTCAGCAGAACCACAACCACACAGACATGGAAACCCACAGCCCCAGGATGCCTCATTGGGTGAACCCCTCTCTTCCAAAATCTCTCCTGAATACCCTTCAGAAGAGGTCCTTTCCAATAGGTTACATAAGAGGAAGCATATGGACTCCCTGGAAGAGTCTCCCACATCTGACACAGACCTTGATGAGTCAGAAGGGCAGAAGGGTCCCCATGGTCACCCTCTGAGGATGTTTCCTTTGCAGACATCCTAGAAATACTTAAGCAGAGAGGTGGCTGGAATCCCATCCACCCTTCTGAGGAGGAGACTGTTTACCTGAAGGCTTTTGGGTCTCGCCCTTTTGCCACTTGGGTATCTCTGCCTTTTGACGAACATATGAATCTAGTTTGTTGAAAGGTGTGGGAGACTCCGGATTCAGTGAAGCCGGTCCCTCAGAGACCACATAAATACATTACATCCCCAGAGGAGAAAACTTTCCTTACAAAAGGTGTCCCAATATATGCTATGGTGGTGGCGGTGGCCACCAAGAAGGAATTGTTGGAAACATCCTCTACTGTCCATCCTTTGAACAAAGAGTATCATACGATGGACAGGTATAGAAAATGCACCTTTTCTTCAGTGACCTTTACATTCAGGTCCCTGAATTATCTCACACATTTGACTACATTACAGAGAGATCTCCTGAAGGAGCTAGAAGATACTCTCCAAGGTTCAGTAGCTATGGGGGTATAAGACAAGGATGCCTCTCAGCTCTCCACCTTAAATTCAGTGGTAAATTCTTCCATGAGAGTCATTTCCTATGCAGCTGATGGAGCAAGTAGGGCAGTGGGTTCAGGAGTTTCCTTAACGAGACATTCCTGGATGCGCTTGTGTAACTTTGCAGAGCCTTTTAAGTCTTCCTTTGTGAATGCTCCCTTCGACGGCTCATCCTTGCTTGGGCCAAAATTAAAGACACACTAACCATCTGTGAGCAGGAAGGAAAAACTCTGTCTGTCACAGCAGTCAAATTTTCCCTGCCTTCTAGACCTTATCCAAAAGGTCAAAAGGGAGGAAAAAAGTGGCTTCGAAAATCCCAGAGAGTTTTTCAAAACACGTGATGAGTCTTCCACCAGGGGCAGAGGGGGAAAAAATAATGGAAGACGATGACCACGTGGCAGAGGGGATCCGCAAACCAGGCAACAGGGAATCTTTCCTTGGAAAACACTTCAGTGCTCCTGAAAGGTGGCCTGCCTGTCTATCTCTGGAGGCAGTTGGGGGTCACTTTGTACCCAGAAGCCTGGCTAAAAATAACAAAAGACAAATGGGTACAAAGCATAGAATCCAGAGCCTACTCCATTCCCTTGACCTTCCATGTCCCAAATATAAAAATCATCCTGGATGTTCCATCCAGTGAAAGGGAACAAGCACCTCTAGAAATACAAAAGTTGCTAGAAAAAAGAGTCATCCAGACAGTCCCTGCAGACCAAGTAGGATCTGGAACTTACTCAAGGTTCTTTTTAGTTCGAAAGAAAACAGGGGACTGGAGACCCATTTTGGATCTTAGCAGACTGAACAAGTCAGTAGAAAAATCAAAGCTCCAGATGGTAACACTGCAGTCAATACTTGCTTTTCTGGGACAAGATGACTGGATGTGCTCTGTAGACCTCCAGGATACGTACTACCACATAAAAATGTACAGGTGATCCAGGCAGCATTTGCGCTTTTGGCTGGGAGACAGTCACTATCAGTTTCGGGCTCTGCCATTTGGTCTCACTACAGCCCCGAGAGGGCTCATCAAATGTATGGCAGTAGTCAAGGCTCACTTGAGGTGCCCATGATTCTGAATGTTTCCGTATCTAGACTACTGGCTCCTGAACGACACCACTGAGCATCTACTAAAAGAGGCAAGAGACACCACATTTAAACTCTGCTCCCGCTTAGGAATCATGATAAACTATGGAAAATCTGACATTGTCATCTCAACATATCATTTTTATAGGAGCAGATCTAGACACTACAAAAGTCATAGTGAAGCTTCCCCCAGAAAGAGTTTATGCCCTGCAATGACAGATCCTGATCCTCCTGTTCAAGGAAAAGGTACAAGCAAGAACAGTTATAAAAGTGTTGGGGACCATGGCAGCAGCAATAAATTTGACTCCATTGGTGAGGCTCCATATGAGGATTTTACAGTGGCTTCTGTTCACTCAGTGATCCATGCAGGAACTCCCCATGTCTCACCATATCATGACAACAGAATCTTGCTGGAAAGACCTTCGATGGTGGCTTCACTCGACTCATGTGACTATAGATCGACCATTTATTCTCCCCCAGCCAGTAGCCACAGAGACCACAGATGCTTCCCAGTTAGGGTGGGAGGACATTATCTGGGAAGGACAGTCCAAGACACTTGACAGCATCACGAGGCCCACTTGTACATCAATGTTCTAGAGATGAGAGCAGTGCTTTTAGTGTTGCAAGCATTCCAGGACTCTCTTCCACTGGAACTATAGCAATACAGATGGACAACATGTCGGGTGTCTGATACATAAATAAGCAAGGAGGAACCAGATCTTACCCCCTTTGTTGATAGGCCCTGAAAGTATGGCAGTGGGCGATCTCCTCCCAATGTTTCCTGATGGCAAGGCACATCCCAGAGAAATCCAGCGTGATAACAGACAAACTCAACAGGGCAATATTAATGCCTCATGAGTGGTCCCTAAAACAACAAATAGCAGAAATGATTTTCCAAAAATGGGGCCAGCCTTGCTGCAACCTCTTTGTCACAGCCATGAATGCCAAATACAGCAGCTACCTTTCCCTAATTTCCCCCCTCCGGGGAAATCTCCAAGGGATGCACTTGTACACAATTGGCCCCTGGGTCTCCTCTATGCTTTTCCTCCCTTCCCATTGATACCCAAAGTTTTTCAGAAAGCTAGTGTATTGGGATGGACCTTAATACTAATCGCTCCTTATTGACCTCATCAAATCTGGTTCCCCTTCCTGTGGCCTCATCTTCAACAGAAACCCTGGATTCTGGAACCAGTTCCAGATCTCCTGACCCATCTGTCGGGAACACTCCACCCATCACTTAAAACTGTCAAGTTGACAGCCTGGCTGCTCCTATTCCAAACATATCCAGGCTACCTGACCTTTCACCTTCAGTGCAGCATATTCTGATTTCCTCTCATAAGGCGTCTACAAGAAAACTATATGTCAGCAAATGGAAAAGGTTTTCCTCATGGGCCTCGAAAAGCTATATAGATCCTTTCTCTGCTCGTATATCTTCTATACTGCAGTTTTTAGCAAAACTATTTCAAGATGGAGCAGCTGCAACCAGTATTTGCTTAAAATTAGCAGTGATTTCGAATTTCCATATAGGAGAACTGTGGCCAAACATTATGTCTCACAGGCTTTGCCTTCTGGAGAGGTACCATGCTTTAAGGACCTCCCATCAAACCACCTCTATCCCCATGGAACCTGAATTTTGCATTTTCCCACATGATTCTTGCCCCCTTTGAACCTGTTTCATCCTGTGACTTGAAGTTTTTGACCTGGAAAACAATTTTCTTAGTGGCTATAACGTCAGCTAAAAGAGTTTCAGAGTTACAAGTATTATTGTCTATCAAACTTCCATATATGCTGTTTCACAAGGACAGAGTCTCACTTAGTACAAATCCATCCTTGTTTCTAAAAGTGTGCTTAGAATCAAACTTAAACCAGTCCATAGCCTTACCAATTTTTTCCCCCTAGTATGACAATAAAGCAGAGTATATGTTACACCAACTAGATGTACACAGGCAATTACATTTCTACTTGCAGAGAACAAAGGAATTTAGAAAACTGACCAATTATTTGTGTCCTTTTCGGACTGTAAAAAAAGGTGCTTCATTTGCTAAGACCACTTTCTCCAGAAGGTTGTCAGATTGCATTACATTCACCTACAAATCACAAAACAAACAACTTCCCAACAAGGTAAGAGGTCATTCTACTAGAGCTATTTTACCTCTTCTGCTTTACAGGTAAAACTGCCAATTGCTACCATTTGTGCTGCAGCAATATGGGCAAAGCCTCATACCTTTATTACTCAGACTTCTGTGAGGAGAAATCCATGAATGGGCGTACCTTTGTTGAAGGTTGTGCGTCAGGGCCAGCAACTCGGCACGTAAAAATCTACTGCCAATCATTAGCGGACCGGAGTTCCGCTGTGGCGACCCCTAACCAGGAAAAGCCGAAAAACACAACAACAACAACAACTAAATTGATTTGGTCTCCAGGGACATCCTTTGGGTCCACTGTTCTGAAGAATATTCTCCCTTGAGCCACCCAAGAAATAAGGTGCTAGGAACACTGTCCCAACCAGTACAGAATGAAGGTGAGATAAGACAACATCAGATAAACAAGTTATGTACTCAGCATAATGTTCCATGTGTGTTGTCCATCTCGCCTTCATTCGTACGTCCCACCCTCCTTCCCCCAGCCTTTGGATCCTGAAGGACTGAGCGATTTTATTTGGCATCTAATTTCTCTGACCCTCTTCGGGGTTTGTAAAGTGGTGAAATTATTTATGTATATATTAGTAAACCAGCAAACAAGATCTGGGGAATTCCCTAGAGCATCATGGGATAGGGTATATGCCACAAGCTACTTGAAGACATCGAGCTTTAGTAAACGGCCTCAGTTCTGAACCCAACCAGTGCAGAATGAAGGTGAGAAGGACAACAAAAATGGAATTTATGGTGAGCACGTAACTTCTTTTTTTCACAGTAGACTCTTTATCTCACACTGACTCTTTCTTAAAAGTGATAGATTATGTGATACTCTATTTGATTTTGATTTTTGATGAAACTTAAATTTTACTATCCTAAGAGGCTTTGGTAAAGATTTCTCAGCAGTGTTATCATGACACTGTATTATGTATCTGCGTGGGTACGTGAGAGTGAGGCACCAATATCTGTTAAATATTTGGACCGCTGATAAACAGAGTAATTTGTGTATAGTAAGAGGTTGTTACAGCTGAGCATTATGGAGTTAGTACACTGCTTTAGGATACCTAGTGCTATGAAGCTGGAACCAGAGGTGAAACAAGAAGGATTACCTTCCATTTGGTCCCATGTGAAGTAAAACTTGATTTAATTTAAATTAAGATGCACAGCTTAAATAAAACAGATATTTAATGTCTGTTGAGACAGTTATTAATGGAGGGGTGGGTAGTGCAGTCATGCATGACTATTTAGCTGAATAAGTAACTTAGGTTTATATGTGACTGGATACGCACATCCTGAGAACCTTCTAGAGGTAGTGTTGAGCTTATTTGGAGTGATTGTGGGCTATATTGCACAAGGTAGTGCCTTTAGGGGTGATAAGATGCCCTGTAGAAGATTTATTAAAAACATTCAGTTTTCTGTTTGGACTATATTAGAAGAGCAGGACTGAGACATTGTCCTTAAATAAGGCTGTTGTATTGAGTTGTACCTGAGATGGCTGATCACCTCTCAGATGACAGAAGAAAAGGAAAAAAACAGAGAAAGTGTTCCTGACTTCACCTGCATACACAATTATCTGTTTATAATGGATTGCAAGGCTTTTAAATCAGTAAACTGGGAAACAAACTCTGTTTTGTTTTTTATTGCTTTCTTCTCTTGCTTAAGGTATGATCAGCCATTACTTTTAATGTAGCACAATATTACAGGACTTACACAATATTCTTCTACCCTCAGCAGAAATAGCTTGTTCTCACACAGACTGCAGAGTCAAGGTGCTCCTTGAATAACTTCCAAACTCAAGAATACTTTAAAATTATCTAGCATTGCATTGCTGTCATATAGAAAAAATGTATCCTCCCTGACTAATTTAAGTACGAAAAATGCATAAAGAATATAAGAATCTTATCAACACAGCTAAAGCAGCTCAAAATGGATCCTTTCTAAAGAGCCTCTGGACAAGATTAACTTTCTCACAGAAAGAAAGAAAATAATGATGTTACATTGTTACTATATATATATATATATATATATATATATATATATATATATATATATATATATATATAATGATGTTACTATAAATATATATATATATATAAAAATAATGATGTTACTATATATATATATATATATATATATATATATATATATATATATATATATATAAATACCGATAATAATGATGTTACTATATATATATATATATATATGTTATATATATTATATATATATGATGTTATATATATATATATATATATATATATATATATATATATATATATATATGTAATGATGTTACTATAGATGTTACTATATATATATATATATATATATATATATATATATATATATATATATATATATATAAAATTATGTTTTTATATATATATATATATATATATATATATATATATATATATATATATATATATATTTATAATAATGATGTTACTATATATATATATATATATATATATATATATATATATATATAGATATATATATAAATAATGATGTTACTATATATATGTATATAAATAATGATGTTACCATAGATGTTACTATATATATATATATATATATATATATATATATATATATATCAATAATGATGTTACTATATATATATATAAAAAATTAAATATAACAATTTATAAATTATTTTTAAAAAAAATAATATAAAGTGTACCCCCCAAATTAAAATAAATTTTTAAATAAAAAAATCAATGGGAATTTGGCTGTGTCTTTTTTTTTTTAAATGAGGAATTAAACCCCGCACATAAGGCAGCTGTTTAATCTCAGCCATACCACAGGATGTGCCCAAGGGGTGGCCAACTGTGG
>NC_056739.1:1778445572-1778487011 GCF_019279795.1 Protopterus annectens | reverse complement strand
TTCCCGTGTGTGTGTGTTTCCAGCTGCCCCTGGAGATAGTAATGCTTTTAGACGCTCAAACACATACCTTGGCTATCGGGCGCTCATTCCTTTACGGATGATGTCACCTGCCTAGAAGTATGCCTCTGACAGCACTGTGCTCAGTAATCTCGGTAGCACATTCTGTAAATGCATCATGCTGTAGTGTGTTCATGTAGGTAGGCATAGGTTCAACTCCCAGCCCTTCCCCGTGTGTGTGTTTCCAGCTGCCTCTGGAGATAGTAATGCTTTTAGACACTTCACAACACATACCTTGGCTATTGGCGTCTATTCCTTTACAGATGATGTCACCCGCCTAGAAGTATGCCTCTGACAGCGCTGTGCTCAGTAATCTCGGTAGCGTGTTCTGTAAATGCATCATGCTGTAGTGTGTTCATGTAGGTAGGTGTAGGTTCAACTCCTGCCCCTTCCCCGTGTGTGTGTGTGTGTGTGTGTGTGTGTGTGTGTGTGTGTGTGTGTGTGTGTGTGTGTGTTTCCAGCTGCCCCTGGAGATAGTAATGCTTTTAGACGCTTCGCAACACATACCTTGGCTATCGGTGTCTCTTCCTTTACGGATGATGTCACCCGCCTAGAAGTATGCCTCTGACAGCGCTGTGCTCAGTAATCTTGGTAGCTGCTCTGTAAATGCATCATGCTGTAGTGTGTTCATGTAGGTAGGCGTAGGTTCAACTCCTGCCCTTCCCCGTGTGTGTGCAGGTGTGCGTGTGTGTTTCCAGCTGCCCCTGAAGATAGTAATGCTTTAGACACTTCAACACATACCTTGGCTATCGGCATCTATTCCTTTACGGATGATGTCACCCGCCTAGAAGTATGCCTCTGACAGCTTGTGCTCAGTAATCTCGGTAGCTCTGTAAATGCATCATGCTGTAGTGTGTTCATGTAGGTAGGCTTAGGTTCAACTCCGCCCCTTCCCCGTGTGTGTGGTGTGTGTGTGTGTGTGTTTCCAGCTGCTCTGGAGATAGTAATGCTTTAGACGCTCAACACATACTTTGGCTATTGGCGTCTATTCCTTTACGGATGATGACACCCGCCTAGAAGTATGCCTCTGACAGCGCTGTGCTCAGTAATCTCGGTAGCACGTTCTGTAAATGCATCATGCTGTAGTGTGTTCATGTAAGTAGGTGTAGGTTCAACTCCCGGCCCTTCCCTGTGTGTGTGTTTCCAGCTGCCCCTGGAGATAGTAATGCTTTTAGACGCTTCGCAACACATACCTTGGCTATCGGCGTCTATTCCTTTACGGATGATGTCACCCGCCTAGAAGTATGCCTCTGACAGCACTGTGCTCAGTAATCTCGGTAGCGCGTTCTGTAAATGCATCATGCTGTAATGTGTTCATGTAGGTAGGTGTAGGTTCAACTCCCGGCCCTTCCCCGTGTTTGTTTGTGGTGTGTGTGTGTGTGTTTCCAGCTGCCTCTGGAGATAGTAATGCTTTTAGACGCTTCGCAACACATACCTTGGCTATTGGCGTCTATTCCTTTACGGATGATGTCACCCACCTAGACGTATGCCTCTGACGGTGCTGTGTTCAGTGGTCCACGTAGCGCGTTCCATACCTGTGTCATACTGTCGTGCGGTTGGGTAGTTGGGGGTAAGGTCAATCCCCATGCCTGCCAGCTGTGTGTGTGTGTCTATGCTCCTAGCCGCATGGGTTCATAGGTTATGGTTTTAGACGTTGCGCAGAACACTTATATCCTGCCAACATCTCTGTGTTTGTGGATGTTGAGATGTGGCTAGTGGACTGCCTGTGTGCCTGCTGTGGTTGCCGACCTCCTTTGCGTGTTCTCCACGTGCGCCCTGCTGTGGTGTGATGGGGTAGTGATGTGTACGTTCCACTCCCGGCCTTGCCACATGTGTCCATCTATATCTCTCTCGATGTATATATACATACATATGTTATGCCCATAGCGCTGCTCTTGCATGGACAGCTGTCTGTCCCATGTATCGCATATTTGCACGGCTGACACATAGAACTGTGGTACAATGCATATCCACTCATTGTCCATGCAACGTCCGTATTCCGGCATGCCCTAGAGACATCTGCTGTATATCTTGGCAGACAGCTATCCTTGCTGTACTGTCACTGTACTCGTACACGCCATAGACCTTGTGTATCATTGCCTGTTTATGGTGTGTGTATGTCTATCTGAGCTGTGTGCATGGTCGTGTGTATGTCCCGCTATAACCGTCTGTGCAGGTGTCACCACTATGGGTAATCCTTGTAGACCGCTGTTTCATTTGCACTTCAGCACATACCTGCGGACCGTACTACCCCTCCTACGGCACGGAGCAGCCTTAGGTCAACCGCTGCCCTAGGCGATAGGGCTCCATGGCGCCCCCCACCACAACACATGGTGCCCCCATCCTGGTGTACCTACATGACATAAATACTGGAAAGGTGGCCCTGCTAGAGCGGCGCCCTAGGCAGCCGCCGGGTTGGTCTATGCCTAAGGCCTGCTATGAGCACATCCCATCATTTTGAAGTGGATCCTAGTGTTTCCACACACATGTATCTGTGTCTGTTCATAACACTCCACCTCAGGGGACGTATATCTGGACACGGCCTTAGGAGATAGTGGGACGCTCGGGGCCAGTCATGTCATGTTTCTCTCATTTCCGTCCAATGTGGTGTCTTCCTCGCATGTTTGTCGTTGTGTCCTGTCGTCAGTTATCATGTGGGCGCTGGACTGCTACTGTTAAGTGGAACACAGCGAACATATGAGGCAGACTTCTACTCAGTCTGCGTACATCTGTGCAGTTGCAGGGTATGTGACTACTACAACATGCCTACTGTCTGCCTACAATACACACACAGTGTGTGGCGGCATGACAGACCACATGGCATTACTTTTATTTGCACGGCACACCCACGCAGACAGTTGTGTTCCTCACACAGGTCTACATCTGCTTATCCACACTACTTGTTCTTTCCTGTACCATATGTGTGCGTCGTATTTGCGCTTCCCGTCGGTGGCGGGGCTCACGTACGGCTATGGGGGCCTGACATTTGTTATGTTGACACTTCATGGCACCCTGGGAGACACGTCACCTTTGTGTCTGCTTACCTTCCACATTGACCTTCGTGGGGCATACATTGTTATTCACAGTTACCGGGGTAGGACATATGCATGTTTGCACATTTGTCCTGCTGTCTTTCTTCCCACCTGTCCGCCTAGGATCACCGGTTCAGTACATGTATTCTGGACAGGTAGCTCCTGCATACCCTGACCTGTTGTCATTATGTGTAAACACCCTGACGTTCGGCCATTGCCCTTGTTACATTTCGCATAGTGCTGTGCCTTCCTAGCTGATTGCTGCCTAGGCATTCCGGACTGTGCGGTGGGTGATAGGGAGTGCTATTTCCATTGCATGAGTAGTGACACTCATAACATCCGTATTCATGGCTACGCCAGCATACCTCTCCAGTGTACCTGGTTATGAGGGACATACCTCATTTAGGGTCTTCAATGGGTCATGCTCCTCGGAATCCCTCAAAGTTCCACATTGAAAAGGTCTGTTACACATTCAGTGTTAGGAATGGATTAGGTGAAACCCATGGTCAATTGACATTAATCATATTAATTCATTAAAGGATCTTCTTTATAAGTGGGAATGGCATAGTTTAACCATCCTATGACCTTCCTAGTTGAAGTTGTTAGTGAGCCATTGGTATGTGTTCCACAGGTCGCCCATTTGTTCCGCATTATGGAGGCGAGTGATCCCCATTTTGGTGATGGCAGATTGAGAGCTATGTACGCCGGTGTTCGCACGACGGTCTGACTTTGTATGGGGAATTTCTAATGTAGTCCCTATCTGTATTTCCTGTGCTATGCCTTACTGCAGCTGTGTAATTCCACCAGATTTCCAGTTATGGGTGCCATCTTGGTCGTACGCATGGACATCCATGGGAATCGCCTACTGGACACTGATATAGGGCTGTACACATTTCACACCTGCTTTCCGCATTATCCAGTGGATGCTCTGCACCATTAGTGGGGATTAAGGCATGTGCTATACCCACATCCCTCCCATGGGGCGGGCCAACAGATTCTCTGCCAAACAACACCGAGGCCCATTTCTGCATACCCAGGTTCCCATGGCTGCAACCCTCGACGGTACACATTACACATGCTTAATGTGTGCGGTACTGGGATGTGGACGCACTTCTATGGACTCGCCAATCTGGGGATTTCTGTTCATATGTCCTGCATTTCCTGGACACGTGTCATCAACCTTAAACACGCTTTTGGTGCATATGTCTAGCTGTTCGTAGTCGCTGTCACTTCTTTGCCGATCACAGCAGGGGTTGCGAATGGAGCAATTTTTGGAGTCCTACAATGGACACCAGTGTGCATCTGTAAAGTGTAGAACTTGTTGGACTGTCACCATCTGGCCAGTGGTTTTGACTGCTGCTGTATGTTCCCCGTTCACGGATGTCTGTTTGACTACCCATATTATGTATTACTTGGCATATCTATATCCATGTGTCATATATAGACGTCGGACTGTTGTGTGTACATATATACATGTGAACCCCTCGTTTTATACCTTGCTTTGTTACTGTCTGTGGATTACCTGTGTACACACATCTATTACCATACCATACCTTTCCACTGTACAGGTTCTGGCAGGGTGTACGGCTGGTTGGCCTTTTATCTTGCTGTGTGTTACATTGACCTGTGTCTATCTGGCAATTCGCTGGCATGTCATGTGAGACTTACTTGATTCTATAGAGACCTGATTCCGTAATTATGACGTGCTTCCACTGGCCATATATGTCTCTGTCGTCTGGAATCTGTATGTAACCAGTCCTTTCAGGACACTTTCTATTGTTGTTCTTTTTTGGGTACATATATGAGTACTTTGGTATGTTGTGCTATTATTGTGTGTGGAGCATTTCTCCACGGGCCTCTGCTGACACTGGACATGTATCCAGCTAGCCTAGCCCGGTCAACAAGTGTGAACCAACAAAACACAATTCGTACGGTGGCACCTTCTGACAAGTGGGTCGGGTTACAGATTCATAACCGTCGTCAATCCCTGCTACTAACACACACGTTATTCTATCCACATTCTATGTTTGTCTTATCACATAGCATGTGTTTCTCACTATTTGTACCGGTACTTTGCATGGCATTGTCCGGTTCCATACTTTCAGAGGCTGACAGTTTTGAGACGTGTATAACTAACGTGGAGGACACAGCATTAACTTTCCCTGCTGTGAGCGGATCACACATGCACAGGCGCACTTGCATTTCCTAATTGTGGGTTACGCGCAGGCGCACATGCATATCCGTATTCTGGTTACATATGTTTACTGGGTCTGTGTGGTTACGTGGTCTGTATTAGTTGTGACTGTTCCGGTAACATATCTCTGATCTGGTTGACGGACGTGTGCGGAACACACTTTCACCTTTACACATGTAACTGTCTTTGCAGCACAGACGCATTACGTTCACATTTATATGTTCTATAGTCGTAATTCAAACAGGACTGCATTCACGTTTGCCGGTTGCTGTGACCACTACACGTTTGCTGTTCTGTCTCATTTATATGCATACCCATGGTACATAGCTACATTAACATATTTCCCCCCCACCCCCCCCCCGCACTCACGTACGTCACAGGCATCCATTCTCCTCCTGGGAAAAGTGCGGTACTACATGTTACACATTCCCTATTCCCTACTGCTCATGGCCCAGGCTGCATATGTCGTGACCGCAGGGATATTCGGATCACGGGGGCTTATAGCCCCAATGCATACAGGCCTTCAATTGTCAGGGTGTTCCTGTGGTGCTTTGGGTTTGGTCTTGTCCGCCTAGTGTACGGAACTGCCCTGACCGTGTACGAATGTCAGACGAGTCACATGGGCACGGTTTGTCTGTGTCTATGATACCATAACCCCCCCCCATTATTCCTAACCGTGCACGTTGATTGGCCGGCGTGCCCGTTGTAGATCGTGTTATAGTAATGGCACACGGTCTGGTCGACCGGACCTATTTCCATTAGTATACCTCGGTATTTATAACCTGTCTCGCTATGTTACATGGGTTTAACATTGCGTGACAGCTTTAACTGAGCCACGGACATGTCCGTTGCTTACTTTGGGGCAGTCCCGCTCTGCTACACACATTTAACATGGCAGAACAGGTTGTACAGCACAGCAATGGGGACATCGTGCTCTCCGTCGCTGTTTTGTATTGAATTGCTATGTTGACTTTGTTTCACATAGCGAGACAGTGTCGACATTGGCAACGGACATCTCGTGCAGTACGTCCGCACCACCGCTGGTGCCGTATGTCTGCGGATGGGCGGCGGACAGGCATTAGGCTGTGCCATTATGTCTGGGAATTTATAGTTTCTCTCCCTAGATG
This sequence comes from Protopterus annectens, assembly GCF_019279795.1. Classification (NCBI taxonomy): domain Eukaryota; kingdom Metazoa; phylum Chordata; order Ceratodontiformes; family Protopteridae; genus Protopterus; species Protopterus annectens. Next base: position 1,778,480,601 of record NC_056739.1, on the reverse strand, counting down.
ATATGGCATACTAGCAATGACCCACGTCTGGGTGTGGATACTGCTGTATTTACCCACGGTTGCCTTTGTGTGGTCCCTCGGGCATCGGCCTCGGAACCGCACCACGTCTACCGTGGGTATATCCAGCATTACCCACATCCGGGCATGGGTTATTGCTATGGTATTCCGTGTGTACAGACATGTGTGTTTGGACAACCAACAATAGCTTCTGCTATTGGCATACAATGCTGTGGGTGGTGCCGGTTATCATACATATGCCATGTTCTGCGTTAGTCCCATTCACACTTGTCTATCCCCTGTCCTCATTTATAAGTGGATATTTATGTGGCACATGATTGAGCTATGTATTACCTGCAGGTATGCTGTGTACAGTGCACATATGTCACGGTTGGTTACAGTGTATCTGTGTACCTACCTCTGTGATACTGAGGACTACCACACATCCTTTGCAGCATTACATGCGTATGTCCATACTATTATTCGGTGGCCTGTGGGGGGTTGTCGAAACAACGGTTACCTGTGTCCCTGTTTGTGCACGCATCATGGTGGTCTTTGTCCGGCCTCCGTTGCTATCGTGGGTTGGACGGTGGTGTTGGTGTGTGTTTGGGTTGTGTTTCTACTGCCGATACGTCAGTGGGGGGTGGGGTTGGCACGTGTTCCTCTTTGCAGGGGGCCCCATCCTGGACATTTGTGTCCTGCGTCGACACTTGACACGTGCCATATGTCCTGTGATATTGCCACAGTCGTGTATGCCTTCCTGCATTACTACTGCGTGTTACTGGCATTTTGTATCTGGTACGCATGGCTATTATGTTGGATAGCTTAGGCTATTCCCATGCTATGACATACCCATTCATCCGGGCATATACATGTTATTCAATCCTTTGCATTGGCCGTGGGTGTTTGGCCATACGGCACCACAAATATCTACGTGTGATGTCCCACCTTCACCTTCTGTGCATGTGGCACCCTGCTGGGTGACCTGCTTGGTGGGCGGATGTTCCGCCCTATGTCTTGTGTTTGACATGTCTGTGTAGCTAATCATCAGTACAGTGGCTGCACATACTGCTTTGTCCAGATGTGTACAGTTATGGACATCGTGGCATGTGAACACCTATGGGGTTTCGACAGGTCCGTACCACATGCGGGATGTACACATTCTGCCGACACATTCACATGCGTCCATTTGGATATCAGTACCTGGGGTGGGATGTTGACATGTGGGGTACATATTTGCACATGTGTCACTGCCTAGGACAATACTTCCTACTACATTTGGGGTATACCCACTGTGTGTAGGTGTGCAGCTGCGCAAGGCTGCTAGCTGGATTGGGTGGACGGTCGTACATGGGTGCGGGTTACTTGCTATGACGGGGCTGTTGTGTATTACATTTGCATGCATGGGTTCTGCTACTGGATATTCCGCTTCGGCATACGCCATCCTATGTGTATCACGGCAGATGCGTTGCTGGGTCTAGCACATGTTGCTATGCACATGTTTGTCTGTGTTTAGGGTATCTGGTTTCTTTCTGGTTGTTATATAGACACGACTGCCCAGCTGTGTACTCTCACTACCACTGTGGGACTGCTGGTGACCATGCCCATGGGGCTACTTGTGTGTAGGTGCGGCGCGCTGACATGATGCAGTACACCTTCACTGCGTATGCCTGCTGACAGTGCATTGCATGACGGACACGGTATTACGTGTATCCTTTGTTCCTTGGACGGGTACAATTTGGACTTCGTGGATTAATGTTTGGTTCTCCATTTTGTGTGGACGGGTACTATGTTGCATACTCTGCGTAGGTTTCATTATCCATGGACACTGGTTGGTGGGGTTACTATTGCAGGCGGCCTGTGACAGTCAGCACTTTAGGTTGCTCCTCGCCTGCCGGCTTGGCCATGCCTACGGGCGCATCCTACTTGGGCTCGCGCACGTGCCCTCTGCACGTGGTTGTGGTTGCGGCGCACACTCATTACTATGCATGTGGCGCTGCTACGCCGGTTATACACTGCACTGCCGGCGCAAGCCTTACACCGGCCTTGCGCCGAGCTTCATGAATCCGGGGATTATTTATATATATATATATATATATATATATATATATATATATATATATATATATATATATATATAGATAGATATATATATAGTAACATCATTATTGATATATATATATATATATATATATATATATATATATATATATATATAGTAACATATATATATATATAAATATATATATATATATATATATATATATATATATATATATATATATATATATATATATAGTAACATCATTATTTATATATATATATATATATATATATATATATATATATATAGTAACATCATTATTTATATATATATATATATATATATATATATATATATATATAGTAACATCATTATTTTATATATATATATATATATATATATATATATATATATATATATATATATATATATATATATATATATATATATATATATATATATATATATATATATATATATATATATATATATTAACTTCTTTATTTATATATTTATAGTAACATCATTATTTATATATATATATATATATATATATATATATATAGGAACATCATTATTTATATATATTTATAGGAACATCATTATTTATATATATATATATATATATATATATATATATATATATATATATATATATATATAGTAACATCATTATTTATATATATATATATATGTATATATATATATATATATATATATATATATATATATATATAGTAACATCATTATTTATATATATATATATATATATAGTAACATCATTATTTATATATATATATATATATATATATAATAACATCATTATATATATATATATATATATATATATATATATATATAATATATATATATATATATATATATATATATATATATATATATATATATATATATATATATATATATAGTAACATCATTATTTATATATATGGGTCTACTTTAGAACACCGACACGCCGGTTCGCTGACACACAAACCACCGATACCAAATAACCGACAACACACAATACCGACAACACAAAACACTGAACACCATTACACCGACACACTAAACGGAAACAACACATTACACTACATTACATATCCACTAGCCCTAACCCAAACCCTAACCCTAAGGTCCGACAGTACCAGACACGTACCCTACCTGCACCCTATTCCTAACTTACTTAACCCACCCTAAAACATAAACCCGTCACTAACGCACACTTACATTACCCAAGCCCTAACTCCAACACTACCGCACACTCATCTTTCACACACCTAACCCTAAATCCTCACTATTGCACACTTACCTGTCCGCTCCTAATCCAAAATCCCTCACTATCACATACTTACCAAGTCACGCCACACGCCCTTGTCGGTCTTCCAGCTGTCGGGATTTCAGCATGTCGGTCAACCGCGTTGTCGGTCCTTCGCTCCTCTTCTGCGTGTCGGTGAACTGATTTCGGTAATTTGAAGAGGACCCATATATATATATATATATATATATATATATATATATATATATATATATATATATAGTAACATCATTATTTATATATATATATATATATATATATATATATATATATATATAGTAACATCATTAGTTTTATATATATATATATAAATATATATATAGTAACATCATTATTTATATATATATATATATATAGTAACATCATTATATATATATATATATATATATATATATATAGTAACATCATTATTTATATATATATATATATATATATATATATATATATATATATATATATATATATAGTAACATCATTTTATATATATATATATATATATATATATATATATATATATGTATAGTAACATCATTATTTATATATATTTATAGTAACATCATTATTTATATATATATATATATATATATATATATATATATATATATATATATATATATATATATATAGTAACATCATTATTTATATATATTTATAGGAACATCATTATTTTCTTTCTTCCTGTGAGAAAGTTAATCTTGTCCAGAGGCTCTTAAGAAAGGATCCATTTTTAGCTGCTTTAGCTGTGTTGATAAGATCCTTATATTCTTTATGCATTTTGCCATACTTAAATTAGTCAGGGAGGATACTTTCATTCTGTACTGGTTGGGACAGTGTTCCTAGCACCATATTTCTTGGGTGGCTCAAGGGAGAATATTCTTCAGAAACAGTGGACCCAAAGGATGCCTTGTCCCTGGGGACCAAATCAATTTTGATGTTGTTGTTGTTGTGTCTTTCGGCTTTTCCTGGTTAGTGGTTGCCACAGTGGAACTCCGGCCCGCTAATGATTGGCAGTAGATTTTTATGTCCCGAGTTGCCGGCCCTGACGCACAACCTTCAATGAAGGTACGCCCATTCATGCATCCTCTTACCTTGTTGGGAAGTTGTTTGTTTTGTGATTTGTAGGTGAATGTAATGCAATCTGACAACCTTCTGGAGAGAGTGGTCTTAGCAACTGAAGCACCTTTTTTACAGTCTGAAAAGGACACAAATAATTGGTCAGTTTTTCTAAATTCCTTTGTTCTCTGCAAGTAGAAACATAATTGCCTGTGTACATCTAGTTGGTGTAACATGTACTCTGCTTTATTGTCATACTAGGGGAAAAAACTGGTATGTCTATGGACTGGTTTAAGTTTGATTCTAAGCACAATTTTAGTAAAAAGGATGGATTTGTACAAAGTGAGAATCTGTCCTTGTGAAACAGCATATATGGAGGTTTGATAGACAATAATACTTGTAACTCTGAAACTCTTCTAGCTGAAGTTATAACCACTAAGAAAATTGTTTTCCAGGTCAAAAACTTCAAGTCACAGGATGAAATAGGTTCAAAGGGGGTAAGAACCATGTGGGATAATGCAAAATTCAGGTTCCATGGGGATAGAGGTGGTTTGATGGGAGGTCCTTAAAGCATGGTACTTCTCCAGAAGGCTTTGCAAAGCCTGTGAGACATAATGTTAGGCCACACTTCTCCTATATGGAAATTCAAAATTTCTGCTAATTTTAAGCGAATACTGGTTGCAGCTGCTCCACCTTGAAATAGTTTTGCTAAAAACTGCAGTATAGAAGATATACGAGCAGAGAAAGGATCTATATGGTTTTCCGAGGCCCATGAGGAAAACCTTTTCCATTTGCTGACATATAGTTTTCTTGTAGAAGCCTTATGAGAGGAAATCAGAATATGCTGCACTGAAGGTGAAAGGTCAGGTAGCCTGGATATGTTTAGAATCGGAGCAGCCAGGCTGTCAGCTTGACTGTTTTAAGGGATGGGTGGACCATTCCCAACAGATGGGTCAGGAGATCTGAAACTGGGTCCAGAATCCAGGTTTTCTCTTGAAGATGAGGCCACAGGAAGGGGAACCAGATTTGACGAGGTCAGTAAGGAGCGATTAGTATTAAGGTCCTTCCCAATACACTAGCTTTCTGAAGAACTTTGGGTATCAATGGGAAGGGAGGAAAAGCATAGAAGAGACCCAGGGGCCAGTTGTGTACAAGTGCATCCTTTGGAGATTTCTCCAGAGGGGGGGAATTAGAGAAAGGTAGCTGCTGCATTTGGCATTCATGGCTGTGGCAAAGAGGTTGCCGCAAGGCTGGCCACATTTTTGGAAAATCATTTCTGCTGTTTGTTGTTTTAGGGACCTCTCGTGAGGCATCAGTATTGCCCTGTTGAGTTTGTCTGCCATCACGCTGGATTTCCCTGGGATGTGCCTATGATACTCTTTGTTCAAAGGATGGACAGTAGATGATGTTTCCAACAATTCCTTTTTGGTGGCCACCGCCACCACCATAGCATATATCGGGACACCTTTTATAAGAAAAGTTTTCTCCTCAGGGGATGTAATTTATTTACGTGATCTCTGAGGTATCAGCTTCACTGAATCTGGAGTCTCCCACAACTTTCAACAAACTAGGTTCATATGTTCGCCAAAAGACAGAGATACCCAAGTGGCGAAAGGGCGAGACCCAAAACCCTTCAGGTAAACAGACTCTTCCTCAGAAGGGTGGATGGGATTTCAGTCACCTCTCTACTTAAGTATTTCTAGGATGTCTGCAAAGGAAACATCCTCAGAGGGTGACCATGGGGACCCTTCTGACTCATCGAGGTCTGTGTCAGATGTGGGAGACTCTTCCAGGGAGTCCATATGCTTCGTCTTATGTAACCTCTTGGAAAGGACCTCTTCAGAAGGGTATTCAGGAGAGATTTTGGAAGAGAGGGGTTCACCCAATGGGGCATCCTGAGGCTGTGGGTTTCCATGTCTGTGTGGTTGTGGTTGTGCTGAGACAAACACCAGTGCCTTTAGGGGAGAAATGATTGGAACTGAGAGTGTATGTTTCTGTGGGAGCAGCACTCTCCTCATTGTCTCAAAGGCCCCCCGCCCATGGTTCGAGGAAGCTTCTGGCTCCAAAGAACCAGAAGGCATCCCTGGCACCAAGGGGGCTGGCTCTGAGGCTGATGTAGGAGCTGAGCTCACCCACACCGAAGCCTCGAGAGGCAAGTTCACATATGAACATTTTCCGATCCAACTGTCCTCCCAGGACCCTAGCAGAGAACATCGGCTCCTACACTCCTCAAGCTCAGACAGCACCGAGAAAGTCAGAGCAGTAGTCGGGGCCAAAGATTCTGGGACAGGTCTTGTCTCTGGACAGTTCCACTAAGATCAGCTCCATGCATTTCAGCTCCAAAATCTCGAGTTGGGTCGGAGAATTGATGGTGAAAGGGCAGGTCTAGTCAGTTCTGAACCCCATCTGGGTTGGCTCCGACAAAAGCTTGGCCAGCACCGGTGTACTCAAAAGTCTCCGAACCACCCAATCCACATCCTCATCAGAAAGGCTCCAGGAGGACTGAGAGTAGGGAGCTGCAGATCTTGTAACTTGTAAGATAGGGGATCTTAGTGTCAGAGAGACCGGTACTAGATCTGGATACCAGCTCTGAGCATGAAGCACCAATGGTTCTGAAATAGAAGGAGCCGATGTGGATGATCTCTTGGGGCCAACAGGTTTCAGGTGTGATGAAGATGTCCTTGGTAATTTTCCGATTTCCGATTCTGAAGAAATAGAGGATGATCTCTTGGATGTTTTGTCTGATTTTTGAGAGGGAGAAGTAATCTTTTTTGTAGGGCTGTGACCCTCTTCTAAGGGCTCTGAAAAAGAAGTTTTCAACAATCCTTTTATAATTAGCTTGCTCCTACTTTTGAAAAGGACCCTGGAGCTAAAGGAATGGCAAATTGATCTAGATGCTTGCAACTGTACTGCTCCCAGGCAGTAAATGCACATACTATGATCATCAGTTAAAGACATTTATGAGTGCAATTTGAGGACTTCTTTAACCCCAAGGGTTTTGTATCTTTTGTATCTTTTGGCTGTTTAGACATGGTAACAATATATACACATATATATATATATATATATATATATACACATATATATATATATATATATATTTATTTTATTTATTTTATTTAACATTTGTTGACCGGGAATGTCTGACTAGGTTCCACAGAGCCTGTTTTCAGCGGAGGCCCGGGGAGAAATGCTCCAGATGCATGTCTTTGGAATATCTATATGGATTCACTACATAAGACCGAAAACCCATAATACTGACGCCCATAATCCCGAGACCAGATTCCCGAAAGAAGAGAAGACCGGAAGACCAGCAGCTCGAAATTTAAAATCCCGAACACTACACTAAACATACACCACACACACACATACACACACCATCATGCAAAACACAAACACACAAACCTGCACCCCAAACTACCCTACTTAAATATTCTAATTCCAAGGTCACACTACACAGACAAACACACAAAAACATCACCACACACCTACATTCCCCTCGCACACAGACATCACAGTCACAACACACACTTACACATACACTAAAGCCCCTAACCAACACACTCAGACATAGACACTTACCTGACCTTCCACCAATCCATTTACAAACTGCAACACCAGAAACGCTACTTCAACATCTCTGAACTTTGGGATTTTGAAATTATATATATATATAAAAAAAACACATAATGGATAAAAGGCCATCTAACTCAAATAGGTTTATGCGCTCTCTAAGTAAAACGAGCTGGATTAATAAACTTCACTGAAGAAATATAAAACACAGAAACTATTTAAGCAGCTAATTATTAAAGTGAGAAAAACAGCTAATAATTAACACACGTCAACGTGAAAATATCTTGTAGACTTGCAAGGAACCGCCACGAAACACTATAAACAATTGAGCAATTTATTAGGAGAGAGAACAAGCGCTTTCACGCACTAACCTAGTGCGCTTCCTCAGGTTACAATACAGAAGGCAGATCCTAATCTTTATATATAAAATATCCACCCTAATTAAACAATTAAATCAAGCAATTAGAAAAAATTTATCAGCATTTAAAAAGATAGCCAGATTTTAAAAACCATCAGTATTGTTTCAAACAGTGCTTGAGAAAACATACACTTAATAGTAAATGAATACACGTTGTATTTTAAATACAATTCATGCAACCTCTACATAATTTAATTAGTTGCATATTATGAATATTCATAAAACCATGTATATTGGAACAACAGCCTAATCATGTACAAAACCCTAAATAAGGGACTAAGCATATGTGAATAAATATATAACAATTCAAGTACAGTGTACAAAAAATGTAAATATGCGGATGTCCTCAATTGATTCATTTAAAAACCATCAATCATGAATTACATAATGGAAAAAAACAAAATCGACCTAGAGTTGCAAAACAATATATATACAGGTGAGATGGTGCAAGAAGAACAGGAAAGAAGGAGAGGGTAAAAAATAGAAGGAAAAAAGAATAAAACAGGAAAAAATGAAAAACACAGGAAAAAATGGGGGAAGGAATGTGGAGGGGGGTGGTGTGGGAGGGGGAGGGGGGAGGGGTAGAGGGAAGGGTAGGCAGGGACGAACAAAGAAAAAACGAAAAAAGGGCAAAAAACAAGAATGAAAAGAACATATAACAAGTCCTGTATATGACCATAATATAATAAATAACCCCATCAAACATATTTAAAAAGACCAATAAATAACAACATTAACAACGTGAAAATAGCAAAAAAATGAGCTGTAACACTCTAAAGAAAAAACTGGGTTTACATGAAACAACCCTTTAATTTAAACTTCTAAACTACAACTATATTAAATTGCTCAATAACAACTGAGCCCAAAGAGAATTATTCAAACACACACAAGGAAGTCGGGGTAAGGAGTAAATAGTTTGGCCTAAATATAAATGGCGGCCACAATATAAAAACAGCACACTCAAATAAATTTATAAGGTAAACTAAGTTAAGCTAAGCTACTACTCATCTGAATCGTAAAGGGAAATGGAAATATAACGTTTTTAAAATAGCAATTTTGGAAAAAAAACCACTTAGCCAGAGCCATGTGAAGCATCCGATCTGTTTCAGCTGCAAATGAGATCTGGGAATTCCTTAGAGCATCAAGGGATAGGGTATAAGCCACAAGCTAGTTGAAGACATCGAGCTTTAGTAAACGGCCGAGTCAGAACCGAGGATCGGTTCCAAACCTAACCAGCACAGAATAAAGGCGAGATAAGATATCACATCCAATGTTTTAGTGACTGTTGCCTCCATTGTGAGATATCCAGAGTTCTTACTCACTAGGCTAAGGAAAGGCAGGGTGATGGTGAGTTGTCTTTCAGGTGTCAGGATCTCAGACATACCAGGGGCCCTTAGTACTCTTGCACCAGGGACATAGAACTACAATGGACTCTTGCACCAGGCACATAGAACTACAACATGTACATATGATTGAGGTATATTGTGCGTGTTGTCTTGCCTTCATCCATTGCTTTGGTGATCTTTTCAAAAAATCCACCAGGCTGAGTAAGCATAACCTGTCCTTGATGAAACCAAATTTAGAGAGGTCCTATATTTGGAGATTCATTATGTTCTTATTGATTAGTTCCATGATAAGTGTTTCAGTGGCTTTGCATATGAAGCTGGCCAGACTTAACTGTTTTTACTTCCCTCAGTCCATGGAAGATTCTCCCTTATGTAGAGAATGACTGTAGCTGTTCTCTGTTTGCTTCGTACAAAAGCTCTGTGGAAGTGGAGACTGAACAGTGTTGTTAGGGAGGTGTAAAAGCCAGATGTCATGCTATTTAAGATGCATCCAGGAATATTGTCAGGACCCATTGTTGCAGTATTTTTAGTTTTTGATAGCACGCTTAGGATTTGGCCTTGTCTGATCGTTGTAGGTGAGCCGGTTTCAGGTTTATCCTGACTGACAGTCAGATGGAAGGGGGGGTAAAGTTGGAGCTAAATTTATTGGTCAGTAGGTTCATTATATCTCTATATATATTTATTAACCTCCAGAGTTGTTTGTTGATTGCAGTAACAAAGGCTTTCACTTTCTGGGAATTACTCTTCATACTTTTGGTTAAAATTCTTTTTCGCTTATTGTAAAGTTTGTTGATATTACAGTTCCCCCATGTGGATTTATTTATGTGGTGTGCCTTGAGCTTGTCCCTACAGGTATAGCTGCATTTGTGCAGCTGTTTATGTGCTCTTCTTGTGTGGTGATGTACATTTCCATGTAGTCAGTGGAGATAACTGGGTTTGGTGGGGATTTGAAAATCTCCAATGTATCACTAAGGAATATGTAGCTTGTGTTAAAGAAATTTCTAAACACCTTGTGTGGAAGGGATCTCTGGTTTCAATTTTATTTTGAAGGAGACTGCTATATGGTCAGACCTAACAAGTCATTAAGACATGCAGGGGATGGTGCAAGATGCCCTCATATTAGTAAAGACAAGATGGAAGCTGTTATTCCCCCTAGTAGGTACCCTGACTAATGTTTCCAGGGTGTTTGTATTGACAAATCCCAGGAATCTCTGTGCTGGTGCACTAGTAGTGGTGTAAGTTTCCCAGGAATCTATGTGCTTGTACACTAGTAGTGGTGTAGGTTTCCCAGGAATCTCTGTCCTGGTGCACTAGTAGTGGTGTAGGTTTCCCAGGAATCTCTGTCCTGGTGCACTAGTAGTGGTGTAGGTTTCCCAGGAATCTCTGTCCTGGTGCACTAGTAGTGGTGTAGGTTTCCCAGGAATCTCTGTTCTGGTGCACTAGTAGTGGTGTAGGTTTCCCAGGAATCTCTGTACTGGTGCACTAGTAGTGGTGCAGGTTTCCCAGGAATCCCTGTGCTGGTGCACTAGTAGTGGTGTAGGTTTCCCAGGAATCTCTCTGCTGGTGCACTAGTAGTGGTATAGGTTTCCCAGGAATCCCTGTGCTGGTGCATTAGTTGTGGTGTAGGTTTCCCAGGAATCCCTGTGCTGGTGCACTAGTTGTGGTGTAGGTTTCCCAGGAATCTCTGTGCTGGTGCACTAGTAGGGGTGTAGGTTTCCCAGGAATCTCTGTTCTGGTGCAGTAGTAGTGGTGTAGGTTTCCCAGGAATCTCTCTGCTGGTGCACTAGTAGTGGTGTAGGTTTCCCAGGAATCTCTGTGCTGGTGCACTAGTAGGGGTGTAGGTTTCCCAGGAATCTCTGTTCTGGTGCAGTAGTAGTGGTGTAGGTTTCCCAGGAATCTCTCTGCTGGTACACTAGTAGTGGTGTAGGTTTCCCAGGAATCTCTGTGCTGGTGCACTAGTAGTGGTGTAGGTTTCCCAGGAATCTCTGTCCTGGTGCACTAGTAGTGGTGTAGGTTTCCCAGGAATCCCTGTGCTGGTGCACTAGTAGTGGTGTAGGTTTCACTGTCTATAGTTGGATAGTTTAGATCACCTACAAAGTTAGTACTGGATTTACTACTAAGTGATTCCAGTTCCTCTTGATACAAATTGTGGCTATCTTGGGTCATAGAGGGAGTTCTATAACTAGATAACATATGGTACAGGACCTTTCTGATAGTTATTTGGACATGAAGAAACTCTACTGCATCACAATGCTTTACCAGTCAATTGTGGTTACTTCTGGATGAGGATTGAGCTATATCCACCTCTTTCCCCTCCTGCACACTACTTGGTGTAAATGTGTAAAAGGCTTTATGTAAGGCTGCCAACTGTCCAGAATTGTTCCGGACTGTCTGGAATTAAGGGACACTGTCCAGAAAACAGAGAATGCCTTTTCTGGACAGCATGTTATCTGGAAAAAAATAAAATCAATGTTGCTTCACTAATTTTATTTCCAGAGTGATGGGGTTTGAAGTAAATGTATAAGACAGTCTTAGTCAGAGATTAAAACATTGTTTTTTTTTCTTAAAAGTTCTACCAAAGTCACCAGTTATAGGAGGCACACAGTAAAGTTTGAGCCCAAATCAGTTGACAGATAAGATTTACATTCATTATTCTCATAAATATCAACCCACCCTGTACTTCACTACATGTGTAGGGGTTCCCAACAGTTTTGAGAATCATGGGTAGGTTAGAGTTCATAAATTCAACATGACAGCCTCCTTTGGCAGTGAGACTTTATATTTTCTATGAGCGTAATTTAGTCATCCAGTATCTGTCCTTTTTTAAATACCCTAGCCCTTGGTTTAATCGGTTCTAGCATAAGTTCCTACATAATAAGATGGGGCAACAGGTAGGTCAGGTGTAGATCACAGAGGGTAGTTGTATAAGGCTGTGACTCTGAATGGATACTATCTGATGTACCAGATGGATCTGTTATAGGACCAGTATTATTCAATGTGGCATTTGTAATTTATTCCAATCCATAACAAATGCTGGGGTAAATAAATACATTAAGAATATTAAGACTGGGGTATTTGTGACTAGAAGTGGAGACATTTCACATATAAATGGATATTTAAACATGGTAATCACCTGCATAAAACTAACCGGGTTAGCATTCAGTATAAAAATAATATAAGGTTATGCAAATGGGTAACAAAAAGATGGGCCTGCTTTAATGCTTGAAAAATACCCAGGCATTGTGTTAAGCAATCAGCCACAGTTTGCACAAAATGTCATGCTAGATGGGAGCAAAAGCCAAGTGCAGTGTGACATCTTATTCAAGGCAATTTAAACAAGAGATCCAAAAATGCTTAATGGCCTTTATATTAGCCTAATTCACCTAATGCTCTTGCTTTTGTGGGTATCAAAACTCAAACCTGCCTTTACTGGATCAGGACCAGAACTACAAAATGTAAAAACTCTCCTGTAAAGACTGGAACTGTCAGTGTAGCCCGTGCACTTAAATCTGTTCAGTATAAGTTATGGATAGCGTAGCATTTTCTATGAATCTATGTGTTAGCTCTGGATACTTTAGAAAATATGTTTCCTGAATTCTTGTCAAGTAAAATCTCTAATATGCATCATCAGCACAGTGCAAAGTAAAATTGCAAAAAAAAAAAAAAAATGCTAGAAAGAAAACAGGCTTCAGAAAGCTGTCTCTGGCTTCACACTGTCATTACTAAAATGAGGAATTTCATTTGTTTTGTTTTGTTATCCAGTCATGGTATCTGACTCAGGAACAAAAATTACATGCATTTTGCTTTGACTTACATGTCCAGAATTTATGACATGAAAAGCTGGCAACCCTACAAAATATCCCTGCACAGCTGGAGTGCTCTCTGGCATTTTAAGCCACATTTCTCTCAGTGAACAAACATCAACATCCTCCAGTTGTGAGAAGGACCTGTAGGGAGTGAAGCTTCTTGTTTCAGCTCATAGCATTGATCAGTAAAACCTTTATATTTTCCTTTGTTTGTTTCATTTTATTGATAGGTTTATCAGGTTGACAATACCCAAAAGGAGCACTGTGGGATGGACAGTGTCTTTGCCAATCATAGAAACCCTATAGGGTACACATGCAGGCCATCCCCAGTGAAGCAGCATGGTCTGTCAATCATATCCTCCCAGACTTTCAAACATTGGACCCCCTTCCAATGACACCAGTCTTTAGAATGCTGCATATGATGCATTATGTGTATTGTAATGGCCTTGGTAAGGTCTGTACTGCTGATGATTTTGATGACTGAGTTTGCTGTGTGTGAGATTTTTTTCTTTAAAGGATATTATATTTGTACATCTGTCACACACTGTGTTATGCTGTTTGAGTAATAGATGACTGTCAGACAGCATCAGACATTTCTTACACTGTTTAAAGATACCCTCTCAATCGGGCTGACTATAGACTTTGAGGAGAGGTGTTGGCCCATTATACTGACAGGAATGACTCTGGGGTCAGGGTTGACTATAACTGCTTGGAGTTCGGTTTGATTAGGATAATGTTTGGGTGAACTTGCTACTGAGTATTGAAAATTCAGTACAAAACAACTAGGCTGGAAACCTTCCCCTGCCACCAGCAATAAGTACTAAACTGATTATAGTAAAAAAACTCACTGATTTAATATTAAAATCATTAATTAATAATCTGTATTTTTTAATTACTGACAACTGCCTAAGGCCAGTATACTTAAAGTACCTGTTAGTAACTTGAAATAAAAGTTAGAAATTGGTTTTGCTTCACAGAACAGTTAGGTGTGTCTGGTTTTAACTTTAAATGTTTAGGCATTCTGCTGGACTCTTCACTGTAAATGAAAACTCATATACAATACTTTAAAAGATAAATCTATTGACATTTTACACTGATTATACAAAGTGTACAATATCTTCTTTCAAGCAAGAACAGCAATAGAGAAAGGTATTTTAATGTTTTAAAATACAACCTTACCCGTTAACTAACATGGATTGTAAAAATATGGTTTAATTCTTTTAATGCCTGCTTTACCCAGCTCAGGGTAACAGGGTGTTGGTTGTTATACTAGCATTGATTGGGCACAGGCAGAGAGGCAACTTTTGGGTAAGACATTAGTCCATGGTAGGCTGCACACACACACACACACACACACACACACACACACACACACACACACACACACACACACACACACACACGTTTGTATACACACACACACACACACACACACACACACACACACACACACACACACACACACACACACACACACACACACACACATATAGGTGGTTTGGAGGATCACCAGTCCACCTACAGTATCCCTCAGGCATATAGAATGACACCAGATCACCCAATGAAATCCTATGTAGAGACAGGAAGTGCATGATGAGTCAGTACAGGAAGTGCCTCAGCCAGGAACAAGACTGGAGAACAAAGCAATACAAGGTAGAAATGCTACTGCTCTGCCATTGCAAATTCCTCCCAAGAAGGCTTGCAGAATCATTATATTAATAACTGAAAGAGAACAACAATGTGATACACGGATGCCCATTAAGGAAACAATAGGCTTGACACTTTGGATTTTGCTCTTTAAATTTACAAAATCTTTCATAAGGTGATAAGACAGTAGACTATGAAGGAGGTGGCTGGAATCTTTACTGAAATAATGAGAGGATGCGAAGATACTTCTCATCTTACAGGCAGGCAATCAGAGTTAATAGTATTGTCCAAGAGCAAGGGGGGTGGAGAATACAATGCTCCCTCGGGTGTGAACCCTACCAAGCACTTGCAGCAATTGGAGAGACCTCAGAGGTTCCCCACAAAGAAAATTCAAGACCTTCAGCACATGTTGACAGACTGAAATTGCTGTCCCTATACTCTGTATTGTACAGACTATTCAGAGGAGATCTGTGGCTTGTGTTTAAAGCAATCTCAGATCCTGCTTTAATGGAAATGCTGCACATCCGTAAGTCAAATGGTACTCGATGCACTCGCTTTAGGGACCTTAACCTAGAATGTGACATTAACAGGACTTGCTGGAGAGACAGATTTGTTTCCCAAAGATTACCTTCCCTCTGGAACAAACTTCCAATTCAGATGAAGTGGGGCCCTTTGTTGACCCTGTTTAAGTGTAATTTGGATGATTGGATTGGAAACCATAAATTCACCCCAGGGGTCTCCCCTGCGTCTCTCCTGGATAGAGGCATTAGGTGTTGATTTAGCTTTGCTTGAAACTTTGTCTAGGAAAAAGGGTTGGAACTTGACTAGGCTTTTATGCACCCTAGTGCCAATAGCCTATTAACCTCCTTTGATCCTATAAAGTCTATGGGAATTTGTCCCTAATTCATTGACAATGGTTTCTGGATCCTTCTAATTCTCAACACCTTAACACATTCTGACCCCAAGTCATGCTTTTTTTTTTTTTTTTTTTTTTATGTTCACCCATACTAATGATAATTCTCATATTTTTTGGATTAAGTACTGACTGCTAAATATAACATTGACAGTGCAAATGGACTTGTGTGAAACTTTGCATCATGATGTATGCAGAAGCTTGTCAAAATGATTCATTGTGAGGCAATGGTTGCCAGATGCAGCACTGTAAGCAACAGTCAACCTATGGCAAGAGTTGGTATGAAATTAAAAGCCTATCGGCCAAGAGAATTGTGTTTGCTGTTGTGTGTGTGTGTGTGTGTGTGTGTGTGTGTGTGTGTGTGTGTGTGTGTGTGGGTGTCACAGCAGTCTGCATGACCTTTATGTGCATAACCTCCTTCTCAGTGGTTGCATGCATTCATGTGTGGTGAAAGTTGGGGGGTAACTATAAGGTATGAGGTAAATTTGTAAAACCATAACTGTAACCATGTCAAAACATAAGTACAAGGACTCAGTTAAAATATTAATAGGGCCATACCTCTCTGCTGTCTAGAATTTTGCAAAATGTCCACATTTTTGCCTTATATTTTTCATCTTTTCCTCATAAAATTTTTGGTTTTCTTGCAAATCACTGAGAACTAAAGTCACCAAATAATAATGCACATTTGAGTTTTAGATGTTATACATTCAGAAAATGCATGCTAACACAAAATCTGTTAATCTAAAGTTGTTAATCTTCTTCCTATTCATCAGTGATGGGTTTGGTTCCGAGCCCTCGGAATTGAGTCGGCCTTATATCAAGCTTGCATGTACCAAAAACTCTCGAGCTAAGCTACTACCCACAATGCCCTTCACTCAGTTACCTCAGATCTTGTTTGCTGCGCAGCCCAATAGCAGCGTTTCACCGATCTGTCCAACTAAGTTTTATAGTTTTCTAAATTTTACAAGTTTTTGTGGATTTTTTCCTATTAGTTTGCTAATTTCTTGTATCTTTACTACACTCAGCTCTACCCACAGGTATTTCCTTTTGTACCATTGTTTGTATTGGCCCCTCTACCCTTGTGGTATCCCCAACACCATTGTTGGTATTGGCCCCTCTACCCTTGTGGTATCCCCAACACCATTGTTGGTATCGGCCCCTCTAC
Organism: Protopterus annectens; assembly: GCF_019279795.1. NCBI lineage: Eukaryota > Metazoa > Chordata > Ceratodontiformes > Protopteridae > Protopterus > Protopterus annectens. Next base: position 1,778,463,321 of record NC_056739.1, on the reverse strand, counting down.
CCTTGTGGTATCCCCAACACCATTGTTGGTATCGGCCCCTCTACCCTTGTGGTATCCCCAACACCATTGTTGTTATCGGCCCCTCTACCCTTGTGGTATCCCCAACACCATTGTTGGTATCGGCCCCTCTACCCTTGTGGTATCCCCAACACCTTTGTTGGTATCGGCCCCTCTACCCTTGTGGTATCCCCAACACCATTGTTGGTATCAGCCCCTCTACCCTTGTGGTATCCCCAACACCATTGTTGGTAGCGGCCCCTCTACCCTTGTGGTATCCCCAACACCTTTGTTGGTATCGGCCCCTCTACCCTTGTGGTATCCCCAACACCATTGTTGTTATCGGCCCCTCTACCCTTGTGGTATCCCCAACACCATTGTTGGTATCGGCCCCTCTACCCTTGTGGTATGCCCAACACCATTGTTGGTATCGGCCCCTCTACCCTTGTGGTATCCCCAACACCATTGTTGGTATCAGCCCCTCTACCCTTGTGGTATCCCCAACACCTTTGTTGGTATCGGCCCCTCGTGGTATCCCCAACACCATTGTTGTTATCGGCCCCTCTACCCTTGTGGTATCCCCAACACCATTGTTGGTATCGGCCCTTCTACCCTTGTGGTATCCCCAACACCATTGTTGGTATCGGCCCTTCTACCCTTGTGTTATCCCCAACACCATTGTTGGTATCGGCCCCTCTACCCTTGTGGTATCCCCAACACCATTGTTGGTATCGGCCCCTCTACCCTTGTGGTATCCCCAACACCATTGTTGGTATCGGCCCCTCTACCCTTGTGGTATCCCCAACACCATTGTTGGTATCAGCCCCTCTACCCTTGTGGTATCCCCAACACCTTTGTTGGTATCGGCCCCTCTACCCTTGTGGTATCCCCAACACCATTGTTGTTATCAGCCCCTCTACCCTTGTGGTATCCCCAACACCATTGTTGGTATCGGCCCTTCTACCCTTGTGGTATCCCCAACACCATTGTTGGTATCGGCCCTTCTACCCTTGTGGTATCCCCAACACCATTGTTGGTATCGGCCCTTCTACCCTTGCGGTATCCCCAACACCATTGTTGGTATCGGCCCTTCTACCCTTGTGGTATCTCCAACACCATTGTTGGTATCGACCCCTCTACCCTTGTGGTATCCCCAACACCATTGTTGGTATCGGCCCAACACCATTGTTGGTATCGGCCCTTCTACCCTTGCGGTATCCCCAACACCTTTGTTGGTATCTGCCCCTCTACCCTTGCGGTATCCCCAACACCTTTGTTGGTATTTCCCTCTTTCCTTCTTTCTTCACTTTCTTCTATTTTTCGTGTGTGTGACTGTTTCCTATTATGTCTGAGAAGAAGGGGACTGCAGGGTTTAAACACTGCTCTTCTTGCAGTGATAAACTCCCGAATAGTGTCCTTCATGAAGATTGTGTGTATTGTTTGGGGGTTCCGCATTTATCGACAAAACCTCCATGTGATATTTGGGCCAGCTTCAGTCAGCAGACGCTGAATGAGCGACAAAATGAATTGATCCTTAAGGGCCTGCTTCCTTCGCCTTTATCGGAGGCTATTTCTGCATCAGAGGTCTCACCCCCTCCTTCTGTGGACAAGAAATGTCATCGCTCAGACCCCTCTTCACCGGCCGGTGATAGGGGCAAAAGCCATAAGCCCAGGGCCCATAAGACTTCCACTGAGCACCGTACTGCCTCCTCAGTTCCGACCACCTTGGCTCCGAGTTTGACTCCAGTGATTCATACTGAGGTCACCTCTTCGGCACCTGTCCCGACTCCGATGACTACGATGCCAACTACAACCTCAGTTTCGACCAGTTTGTCTGTCTCCGTCTCGACACTGACATCCTCCATCTCCATCCCGTCGGTTCCAACAACAACTTTGGAGCCGTTATTGACCTCCACCCCAGCCGTGACCTCAGCTCTGAGCCCTTTCTTGGCTCCAATCATTCCTTTGTTGCCGGTTTCCAAACTGGAATCATCAGTGCCATTCTTTAATACACCACAGACCCAGTACTCTCCGTCTGCAGATCCATTTGCTGGGCAAGCCTTCAGCCCCTTTTTGGACCTGCCTGATTCCCCCTCAGGGGCATCAGTAAGGTCCACCAGGAACCTTTCAGAATTGGATGTGGTGCACCTTTTTGATCAGCTGCTGACTGCCAAGGGAATTACAAATTTTCCTAGACCCCATCCCACTCCGGGCTTTGGGTCTATTACACCGGCGACCCCCTACATACTCTCCTCCCTTGGCTCCCAAGGTTCCGAGGCTCATATATCCAATATCCACAAGAGCACCCCTTTCATCAGTGCTGCAACGACAGTGTCTGAGGCTCCGAGGCCCCTTTGGGTGTCGGTTTCGTCGGAACCCACCCTTCCTCAATCTCATGCTTGGGGAGGTAGAACCAATGGTTCTGGCCACGGTTCCGGCTGTGTTGCCGGTTCCATCTTCGGGTCCAAGGGTGCCTCCTGCCCCAAGTTTGCTTGAGGCTCCATCCCTGGGTGTGGACCGTGTGGAGTGGGGTGTGACACCGGTTCCAAAATTGTCTTCTTCAGTTCTGGGCTCCCATTCCTCTTCAGGCAGGTCTGCTTTCCAGGGGATGGAGAGGGTGCTTGCTTCTAGCAATCCTCCTACGTCGGTCATCTCACCAGTTATTTCTGAGCTGCAGCTGTCAAAGGCCACCCCCCCAGGACACCGAGAGCACAAGGCCCAGGAAACTCCTTTTCAGGGTATTTCCCTTTCTGGGTCTTCTTCGGATGCTCCCACTGAAGAACCCCCTCAGAAACAGGTGTTTAAGAGGAAACACATGGACTCCCCAGAGGAGTCCCTCACAGAAGATATGGACTATGATGATGGGGAAGGATCCCCATAGTCACCCCTGGTGATGTCTCATTTGGAGACATCCTGGAAATCTTGAAACAGAGGGGTGACTGGAAGCCCTCCAATCCTTCCTCAGAGGAATCCGTATTCCTGCAAGCCTTCCGCTCTCGGCCCTCTACTTCTTGGGTGACCCCCCCCCCGCCAATGAGTTTGTCAAGCTCATTGTCTAGCCGGTGTGGAAGAACCTTGACACCATTGAGGCCATCTCTAGGAGATCAGATAAGATACTCTCCCCTCCAGAGGATCAACCCCATTGGTCTAGAGGTTTGCCAGTAGACGCTATGGTGGTGGCGGCAGCCATGAAAAAGTACCTTGTGGAGGAAAGTCCTGATGTTCACCCACCCAATAGAGAGTTCCAGGTGGTGGATAGGTTAGGAAGCAAGTTTTTGCATCAGTGACCTTTGCAGTTAGGGCTCTGAACTTTTTGGCACATTTTACGAGGCTCCAGAGAGATCTCATCACCAAACTCTCTGGAACCCTCATGGGTCAAGTTTTGGATGGGGCACGTGACAAAGTTCCTTCCCAACTTGCCACCGTAGAGTCAATATCCAATTTGTCCATGAGGTTTCTGTCCTACGCAACTGAAGGAGCGGCTAGAGCTGTGGGTGTAGGCATAGTCATGAGATGCCATGCCTGGATGCGCATTTGTGACCTCACAGCACATGGTCCAGTTTACAGGTCAACTGTCATCTCAGTGTCATGGAGTTAAGAGCAGTGCTATTGGCATTGCAAGATTTCCACCCACTCCTTCCATCCGGAATGATTGCTATCCATTCGGACAACATGTCCATTGTCTGCTACATAAACAAACATGGAGGGACCAAATCCTACCCCATATGTTGCGAAGCCATGAGAATCTGGCAGTGGGCGATGGCTTCCAACCACTTTCTGATCGCAACGCACATCCTGGGGAGCTCCAACATGATTGCGGACAGACTAAGCAGATGTATCTTCCATCCTCACGAGTGGTCTCTCAATCTGAGTGTGACAGCAGAAATCTTCAGCCGTTGGGGCCAGCCATGTTGTGATCTTTTCGCCTCCCCCTCAAACACAAAATGCATCAGCTACTTTGCCCTCTTTCCCCCTCACGGGGAGTCACCGAGAGACTCTTTGATTCACGATTGGCCCGCGGGTCTGCTTTATGCTTATCCTCTGATTCCTCTTTTTCTAAAGAAAACTAGTCAGTTGAGAAGCAAAGTGATCATCATTGCCCTGTTCTGGCCTCGTCAAGTGTGGTTTCCCTTCCTCCTACCTCATCTGTTACAACATCCTTGGATCCTAGACACTCATCAGGACCTCATATTTCACCCACAAGGGCTGACTCCCCCGAATCTGTCCACTCTCAAGCTGACGGCTTGGTTTCTCCACTTCCATTAGTTGCCAGGCAGGAAGTCCTTTCTTCATCCGCCCGTGATATTATCCTGGCTTCACATAAACCATCCACCAGGAAACTTTACAGGGACAAATGGAAAAGATTCTCTATTTGGTCACATAATCGGAAGCTAGACCCGTTCTCAGCTCCTATAGCTATTATTATTCATTATCTTGCTGAGCTGTTCGACAATGGTGCATCAGCTTCCGCCGTTCGAGTCCATTTAGTATGGGTATGAGGTGCAATAAAGTAAAAAATGTAAATAAAAGGTAGTATTTGTAGAGATAATAAACTAGAATAGTGATCCACTTCATACTGTTGTGATGGATCTTTGCTGTTGTTTACAGAATGTGTAATGTGTACAGTTTGTATGTTTTCATAGGTTCATAGGTTGGTACTAGGCTATTGACCCTAGGGCCTATACAAGCTTAGCCAAACAATTGCCCGGATATTTCTTCCCACACTATTTATTTCCCTGGACACCTGTCTAGCAGGGCGACTGATGTGATCCCCAGGGTGAATTTCCTATCTCCCATCCAATCGTCAAGGCTCCTTTTGAAGATGGCCAAGGAGGCACTCTGCTTGACATGTATGGGCAGTCTATTTCAGAGTATGGGGAGTCTCTGGGTCAGGAACCTATCCCTCCAGTATGTTTTGTTCATTGTGATGACAAGGTTTAGATCCCTGGAGCGTGTGGCTTTGAGGGATTGGGATTTCTTTAAATGGGGCATGTCCAACAGCTCAGGGTTTGACATGACCTTGTATGTTAAGCAGAGATCGCCTCTGAGTAGACAATATGCCACAGAGTATAGCTGGAGTTTTTTTAGACGGTCAGCATAGGGCATCTGCTTTTGGCCTGTGATTCTTTTAGTGAGGTATTTCTGCGGCCTTTCCAGCTGTTGCAGATGTCTTATGAGGTACATACCAAACGGGGCGTTGTACTATATAATGGGTCTAATGAGGGATCAGAACAGTGGGACAATGACCTCCTATTTTTTGTCTGAAAAGCCCTTACTGATGAGGTGTGCCACATAGAAGGATTTCCTGACTGTTGTGGTGATGTGGTTATCAAAGGTGAGACCACTGTTCACCTGTGTCCCTAAGTCTCTCATCACACTTTCAGTGTTTAGTGTACTGCCACCTATGTGGTAATTCATGGGTACATGGTTTTCCCAAAGGGGATAACTATACATTTCTTGGCATTAAGCTTGAGCCCATGGCTCTGGCACCAGGCATCTGTTTCTGTAAGGCCCTTTTGTAGAATATCCACATCATTTGGGGATTCAATAATTGCTCCCAGTTTGCAAGAGCAGTCCCAGGACTGAACCCTGAGGTACTCCACTTGTCACTTGTCTGGAGCTGGATTTGGAGTCGGCTACTTTTACAGAAAGGGTTCTGTCAGTAAGCCAGTTGGCAACCCATCGAGTGACGTAGGGATTTATCCCCACCTTAGTAAGTTTAGCTATGATTCCAGAGTGGGGGATGGTGTTGAAGGCCTTGGCAAGGTCCAGATAGGCTGTGTGGGCCGCCTTACCCTCGTCCACACCTCTGGAGACTGAGTCAAAGAAGTCAATCAGGTTCAGGAGACAAGATCGGCCCTTCACGAACCCAAACTGGATGGGGTCCAGTGTTTGAAGGTTGCCAATTTCTTTGTTTATAACTTCCAGGATAAAAAATATAGGGTGGGTAGGAGGAAAGCATCAGTAAGGAACAGGGGATTAGTATTGGGGATGCAGATTGTGTGTAAAGGGTTTGTTTACCTTTCCTTTTGTGTTACTTTTAAGAATTGCTAGGGCTCTAGAACACTGGAATGAAAATGGAAATAACTGGAAGAAACTGGAATTAGGCTGGAACGAATACTTTTATCTTTTAATTACCCATTATTAATTACTGTGCTAAACAGATACTGTCCTCTCCTTTATGTGCCAAATCTTTTTATACCTTTCAGAATAAAAGTCTGCATACACTGTAGTTTTATGTACAGTGGAGGCAGATGTCAACAATATCTGACTCAGATGTTACTGCCTCCAATAACAGTGCTGATAAACTGAAACTGACTGAATTATAATGTCTGCAGCTTCTGCACTCAGAATGATTCCTTTCCTCCTTGTTTGCCTTTTCCCAGTTAGGGGTTGCCACAGCAGAATGCAGTCAATTTTTATGGTACCGAGTTGCCAGCCTGACACCCAGCCTTCAGCAAAGGTACACCCACTCATGCATGTCTTTCGTCGGCCACTCAACCATGGGGAAGGACATGCAGACTCCACACAGAAAGCACTCCAGCCAAGAATGGAACAGAACTTCTTGCTGTGAGGCAACAATGCTACCACTGTACCACTGTACTATTGATTATTCAGTTTCTCCTAAATAATATAATTAATGTTCTGGAATGGTGGATATTTGACCTGACTTCTGCAGTCACTCGATTGTCTGTACTAAACTTCTGTGGACTGCACTGCAACATCTTTCTGCTCATCATTTCAAGTAAACTAACTGACAAACTGTCTGAAGTATTTCCTAATGTTACTAAAACCCTCTAAATGTCTACATGCCTCTTTGGCATGTTCCTCAAGCCTGTTTGTACTTAATGTACTGCACATTTTGTTAGCACATTTTATTCTAATCAGTATTCTTGACTGAAAATTACTGACAGTTTCTTTCTTATTGAATCTGCTTCTAAAATGTAAAATGAAGATACGCCTACTTTAATATGGCTGCATTTCTAGACTTATGCAAAGAGAATATTGTATGTTTGTCTAGCAAACTACATTTAAATGAAACCTGATCTTATTCTATCTTCACATAAAGTGAGCTTTCTCGTTTTACATTGTGTCATTTTTGGTCGAGTTTCTTCACCAGAACTATAGTTATTGTGTATAATGAACTTGTTTGTATTGACAGTGTAGTAAGTACCTGTTCAATTACTTCTCAGTTGAGAGTCATGCTGTCCTGCATTCTTATGATGTAGCTGTGAGGCTAAACAATTTGTAGTGAATGAGTACATTTTCCTGCAGTTTGTAACAAATTTCAAAACATAAATTGACACAGATTGCAGCACAACCAGGCACTGCATCAGACAGTCTGACAAAACAATAATAAATAAATAATAATAAATAATAAAGCAACAATAACTGAATGCATTCATATTCAAATGTTTGTCTTTCGGCTTTTTCCCGGTAAGGGGGCGTCACAGCAGAACTCAGGTCCGCTAATGATTGGCAGTAGATTTATTTTTACGAAACGCTGAGGTGCCAGCTTGATGCACAACCTTCAACAAAGGCACGCACATTTACGCAGGTTTTTCGAATGCTACTCAACTGCTGGGAGCACATGCAGACTCCACACAGAAGGCACTCCTAAGCCAAATTGAGAATCGAACGGGAGAACCTCCTGTTGTGAGGTAACAATGCTACCGCTGTACACAGCGGCTATGCATTTGTATCCAAAATAAAAGCTAAAAAAGAAATTGGAAAAGGGTATGATTTCTATTAAACTGTCTAGTGCTTAGTATTCAGTGTAAAAACTCAGATGTGACACTGTAATAAATACCTGTCTGCTATGGTATAATCACTTTTGGGAAGAAAACTAAGGCTATGAGAATCATACCAGTGACAGCCTCCAGTAAATGTGTCTTTAAGTTATACATTGCCTCTTAAGAGTTTAAATGAAACTGTTTATGGCTGTAGAAAGCTCTACCTGTATTCGTCAAAGATACCCACACCTCCAGGTTGGCGGCACAGCACGAAGCATCAGAGACTATCCATGTGCAACTAACAGTGGGTAAAACTGCCTTCCAGTTTATAGCCTGCTACAGACCACCCTCCCAAACCCAGGAACCCCACTTGGCCTTCCTGAGAACACTGGAAAATATGAAGGTCTCTCCAAACACCATTATATTGGGCGGCTTCAACTACCCAAACATAGACTGGGAGCATTACTCTAGCTCCAACACCCTAGCTCAAAGGTTCCTAGAATTTATAAACTCAAATGCTATGGAACAACTTGTTACCACTCCCACAAGAGGGGAAAACATACTGGACCTGATCATCACCAACATGGGGACTCTATGCTCCAGACCAGAAGTGTATCCCTCACTGGTAAGATCAGACCATAAACTAATCTCACTGGATATTCACATCCCAACCCTAATCCCTGCCAGAAAACCACAGTGAAAAACTTCTCTAAAGCAAATTTCACACTCCTCAAAACCGAGGTGGAATCCTTCAAAGCCCCTGGGCCTATGGAAAATATGGCCCACACCGCAGAATCCTTTATAAACGCATTCTATGAACACCTTCATGAATGCATGGATCATGCAATCCCAAATAAAACCAAGACCCAATCCTCCAAAGGCAGACATCCTGTCTGGTGGACCCCAGCCATAAACAAACTATACAATAGAAGGGGGAAGCTACTACATGATAGAGCAAAATCCCAAAAAGGGAAGGCATCTCTGATCAGTGTTAGCAAAAAACTACGGGCACTCATAAAATCGTCTAAGGCCAGCTTCGAGAGAAAAATTGCACAGTACACTAAGGATAATCACAAGGCTTTCTTTAGTTATGTTAGGAACCTGGGTGGGAATTCCCAGATATGCTCAGAATTAGTCCAAAATGACAAAAAATACACCGAACCCACAGACATTGCCAACATCCTAGCTGACAGGTTCAGCGCAAACTTCTCCCCCCCACACCAAAAGGGCAAATATCTATCCCAGCAGAGTGCCACCCCCCTGACATCTCAGATGCTCAGGTAAGAGCCGCCCTCTCCAAAGCAAAAAACACAGCATCAATGGGACCAGACGGTGTCCCGGGCTGCATCCTACATGAACTCCAAGAAGAGCTAAACCCAAACATAAAACTACTGTTCAATCTCAGCCTTACCACAGGATATGTACCCAAAGAGTGGCGTACAACAACAGTGGTCCCTCTCCACAAAGGTGGTGCCTCAACGGATCCTGGAAACTATCGACCCATAAGCCTGACTAGCTTGGTCTGCAAAGCTATGGAAAGGATCATCATGGACCTCATAAATAAAGATATTGGGGACCTACAGACACTGGATCCTACCCAGTTCGGCTTTGTTAAGGGCAGATCCTGCCTCTTAAACCTGGTTGATTTCTTTGAAACAGTCACCAAGGCCATTGACGAGGGGAAGGTGGTCCACACAGCCTACCTGGACCTCGCAAAAGCCTTCGATACAATACAAGCTCACCAGATTAAATATAAATCCCTATGTCACTAGATGGGTTGCAAACTGGCTCAAGGACAGAACCCACATGGTTAGAATTGCTGGAGCCATGTCAGACTCCAAACCAGTTACAAGTGGAGTCCCACAAGGCTCAGTCCTGGGACCTCTCTTGTTCGGTATATATTTCTCGGAGGTACAGGCCAACATGGAAGGACTGTGGCTGACCAAGTTTGCAGATTACTGCAAACTGGGTGCCATAATCGACTCTCCAGCCGACACAAGCATCCTCTAAAAGGGCCTCATAGAAACAGACAACTGCTGCCAGAGCCATGGCCACAAGCTAAACGCCAAAAAGTGTATAGTCATCCCCTTTGGCAAAAACAAAGTACCTACAAATTACCACATAGGTGGCAATCCATTAAGTACGGAAGAAGTAATTAGGGACCTGGGGACCCAAGTTGATAGCAATCTCTCATTTGACAACCACGTGGCCAAAGTGGTTAGAAAAACATTTTATATAGGCCACCTAATCATGAAGGGATTCACATCTAGATCAGGGGCGGTCATCGTGCCTCTTTACTCATCCCTCATCAGGCCCATAATTGAGTACAATGCTCCTTTTGGGATGTACCGTACCAGACACCTGCAGCAGCTGGAAAGACCCCAAAAGTACCTCACCAAGAGGATCAAAGGGCTCAAACAGATGCCATATGCTGCCCGGTTAAAGAAACTCCAGCTCTACTCAGTGAAATACCGCCTGCTCAGAGGCGATCTGTGCCTGACGTATAAAGCCATGTCCAATACGGAATTAATGGACATGTTGCACCTCAGAAAATCCAAATCCCATCGAGCTACGCGCTCGAGAGACTTGAACCTCAGCACTGAAATAAATAGGACATGCTGGAGGGACAGATTCATAACCCAAAGGCTCCCTTCACTCTGGAATAAAATCCCAGTCCAGGTTAGGCAGAGTCCCTCATTGACTCTCTTCAAGAGGAATCTTGATGAGTGGATGGGGGATCGTAGGTTTACCCCGGGTATCACTTCTGTGTCACTGTTAGACAGAGGTACAGTATACTAACCTCGAAAAAGGCCATAGCAAAATTAATTTTAAATGGGTGGCGAAAGCCAAACACACTCTGGCTAGGCTTATAAATGCCCTAGGGCAGATAGCCTAGTATGAACCTATGAACCTATGATGCTAGGTACTGTAGGCAGTATGTGGTGGGAAGAGTAGCTGTACTGCAGGTTTTGTCAGTAGAGGAAGCTTGGAGCCACAAGGTGGCCCAGATCATAGTAGTGTACTGTTTGTCATCCACTGAAGTCTTGTGAGGGTGTCTCGCGGTGTCCATAAGTTCATAGGTTCATACTAGGCTGTCAGTCTGCATACTAATTATAAGCCTAGCCAATAATCAGGGGTCCAAATAAAACTCTGTATCTTATGTATTTGTGTGGTTAAAAGTTTAACTATTATGCCAACTCTGTTTCAAAATCTAGATTTAATAGCCAGGTGGGCTACGTTCCCTCATCCTGGACAGGGAGAATGTTAGCCGTCATAATTGCTTTCACCAGTCCACCTTACATGTGAAACGTCTGCTGAATAGCCGCATGACCATGCAGCTCCACCTGTATGCCAGATTCGGTATTGTAGACAGTCTCTCTGCCTGCTATTTCAGGTCTGACAAATAGGTGGAGCTGCTGCTAAAAAAAAAAAAAAATCACGGTATGTTCATACTATGCTCAGAATATACAATAAATTACCGCAAGCAAAGTAGTTATATTCTGCAAACAAGCTTTGGAGGGTGACAAGAAAGGAACTAAAGTAGTATTATATCCGTTTTCCCTAGGGAATGTAAACAATACTAGGAAAGGTCAAGCAAATCTATTTTTAAAAATAAGGGGGCGGGGAAGGGGTGTGTATAATGATGTCACAATGTGGGTGGTCTTACCTTGCCAGACTGAAAGCGGGACGCTCCAGAAGCAAAAACAGTGAATTTGCACAAAAAAGAAGCAAGAAAGTAAAGATTCAATGATGTGGGTCCCATTGTTAGCACTTAAACTACATTTTGGTGATGTAAACAAAAAAAGTGTTCTGAAAGCTGCATCTTTGACACTCTCCCTTTAAGCCAATTGTTGAAATTGATAATCTTGTCTTCATACTGTGGCATCTTTCTTGGTGAGGGTAAGATGCTACTCAAGGTCAGGGTCATACCGGCCTGGGCTACATGCTCAGAGAGCTCCTCTATGTCTCTTTCCATGTAGTCCAGGGAGGTATGTCTCAGGTCATTCACACCAGCATGGACAATGACTGAGTCATATTTATACTTGCCTTGGAGTGACCTGGGTGCTTGTGTTATGTGGCGGATCCTAGCGCCCGATAGGCAGCTCACCATGACCTTCTCCTTGTTCAGCCTGGTGAGTGGGACGTCAGTGTGCCTGATGATAGAGTCACCTATTACAAGTGTATCAGGTGTGTTGTTTAGCCTTAAGGGCTGTGACTGTTCGGCACACTGGCTTTGTGAGCTATGTGTTGCACGGGTTTTGTTTTGGGGTAGCGGTTGCTTGGGTGTCTGCTTTGGAGGTCTCTGCTGCTTAGGCAGATCTTTATTTAGAGCCTCCGAGTATGTTTTTGTGTGATTATGTGTTTGGTTTGCTGTCGTGGTAGGTCTATGTGAGACTGGAATTGTAGTGAGATTGGTTTCCTTCTCCTCCTGACTGGTTACGCCAGTACTGAGTTGAGAGAGCTTAGCCTCCAGTTTGGCTATATGATTGCATCTCTCACATGTGTTGGAATTTGTTGGGAGGAGGAGAGGGTTGTCTGTGTACATTAGGCAGTTGTAACATTGCCTCAAGATTCCCAGGTTCACCAGCTGGACCGGAGAGAAGATTGACAACTGACCTTTGGACATGCTAGAATAGTATTGGGAATTCCTTTATAATTGAAAAAAAGGGCCAATGGGGAACAAGTTACTCAAGGGGAGTTTGTGAGGGTGTAGTGCTTTTAATTTATTAGTGCTGACTTATATAATTGCTTTAGTGAGCAAGTGCTAGGCTTTAGCGTAGGAATAGGGTGTTTATTATGAGAACTAGATCAGTTACAAGGCTCAAACCCAAATATGTGGCGCTGCTCGATGCCGCGCTATGAAAAAATCAAGCAAAGCCGCGCTACAGTGGGTTTTATACAGGCGGACTTAAAAGAGCTAGAAATTGGCCCAAAACAGCCAACAGACTACCAGATTCCTGTGCTGGGAACACTCCTCCAGGGACAGATAGGCTGCTCCAAGCTCCCCACTGCCACTGGTGAACCAAGAAGCCTCACTCTATCCAAGAAAGGAAATGGCAACACAGGAACTTTCCAAAAGTCCAGAATACAGCAAAGCCTGTATTTGGACTACTCTAGGTCAGGAAAGATGGGAAACAAGGATAACTTTTTTTTTTTTTTTTGCAACAAACAGCAGGAAATTGCAATAAATATGTAACACAGGCTAGCGCACTTGAGTGTATAGCCTCAACAAGTAAATGCAACAAACACGACAAACTTTAAAAGTGCAGGTGCAAAAACAACTTTAGGCAGTTTAAAACAGTTCAAGAAGCAGAAATATTTGCAGTTAGCTAGATCGGACAGTTGCCCAGGTAGTAGCAGGGAAAAACACTTTTATCAGGTTAGCAGTCGTTCTTTTAGCCACTCTGCTGCTAGCACCACGCTGCAGGACCACGAGGAGCTTGGCTGAGTAGTAACAAGAGCAAAAACCTCGCCAAAGCGAGATGTTACTATATATATATATATATATAAATAATGATGTTACTATATATGTATATATATATATATATATATATATATATATATATATATAATGATGTTACTATATATATATATATATATATATATATAAAATGATGTTACTGTATATTTATATATATATATATATATATATATATATATATATATACATAATGATGTTACTATATATATATATATATATATATATATATAAATAATGATGTTACTATATATATATATATATATATATATATATATATATATATAAATAATGATGTTACTATAAATATATATAAATAATGATGTTACTATATATATATATATATATATATATATATATATATATATATATATATATACATATATATATATAATGATATATATATATATATATATATATATATATATGTATATATATATATATATATATATATATATATATATATATATATATATATATATATATAAATAATGATGTTACTATATATATATATATATATATATATATAATGATGTTACTATATATATATAAATAATGATGTTACTATATATATATATATATATATATATATATATATATATATATATATATATATAAATAATGATGTTACTATAAATATATATAAATAATGATGTTACTATATATATATATATATATATATATATATATATATATATATAAATAATGATGTTACTATATATATATATATATATATATATATATATATATATATAAAATGATGTTACTATATATATATATATATATATATATATATATATATATATATATATATATATGGATTCACTTCCTAATATTGAAATATCAAAATACTGAAACTCAAAACACTGAAACCAAAATACTGAAAGCTCAAAATACTGAATACTCAAAATACTGAAACTCAAAATACTGAAAACACATATTATGCGTAAACTCAGCTTAAACAACATAAATCATAACAATTTCTATCTAATTATTATATTATTATATTTATATATATAAATAATGATGTTACTATATATATATATATCAATAATGATGTTACTATATATATATATATATATATATATATATATATATATAACTAATGATGTTACTATATATATATATATATATATATATATATATATATATATATATATATAAATAATGATGTTACTATACATATATATAAATAATGATGTTACTATATATATATATATATATATATATATATATATATATATATATATAATGATGTTACTATATATATATATATATATATATATATATATATATATAATGATGTTACTATATATATAGATAATGATGTTACTATATATATATATATATATATATATATATATATATATATATATAAATCATGATGTTACTATATATATATATATATATATATATATATATATAAATAATGATGTTACTATATATATATATATATATATATAAATATATATATATATATATATATATATATATATATATAAATAATGTTACTATATATATATATATATATATATATATATATATATATATAATGATGTTACTATATATATATATATATATATATATATATATATATAAATAATGATGTTACTATATATATATATATATATATATATATATATAAATAATGATGTTACTATATATATATATATATATATATATATATATATATATATATATAATGATGTTACTATACATATATATATATACATATATATATAAATAATGATGTTACTATATATATATATATATATATATATATATATATATATATATATATATATATAATGATGTTACTATATATATATAAATAATGATGTTGTTTATATATATATATGTATATATATATATATATATATAATGATGCTACTATATATATATATATATATATATATATATATATATATATATAATGATGTTACTATAAATATATATATATATATATATATATATATATATAAATGATGTTACTATATATATATAAATAATGATATTACTATATATATATAAAAATAATGATGTTACTCTATATATATATATATATATATATATATATATATATATATATATATATATATAAATAAATAATGATGTTACTATATATATATATATGTATATACATAAGATGCTACTATATATATATATATATATATATATATATATATATATATAAAATTAATGATGTTACTATATATATATATATATATATATATATATATATATATATATATATATATAAATGATGTTACTATATATATATATATATATATATATATATATATATATATATATATATATAATGATGTTCTATATATATAAATAAATAATGATGTTACTATATATATACATATATATATCTATATATATATATATATATATATATATATATATATATATATATATATATACATAATGATGTTACAATATATATATATATATATATATATATAAATAATGATGTAACTATCTATATATATATATATATATATATAATGATATTAATATATATATCTACATATATATATATATATATATATATATATATATATATATATATATATATATATATATATATATATATATGGGTCTATCTTAGTACAGTTCATATGGTCGCAGTTTATTTGGCTGGACAGTTCATTTGATCTATCAAGAGTTTTAGCTCTCACCACACCTTCTGGCCAGCCACACACACCCCCAATCCACATATATATCAACCCAGGGCTGAACAACATTGGGGAAGGGCAAATCCGTTTTGTCGCATCAAATGAACTGGCTCAATCAAATGAGAGTCGGTCATATGAACTGGGTTCTAATCATGTGAGGGGGGACTATATATATATATATATATATATATATATATATAGATATATATATATATATATATATATATATATATATATATATATGTGCTGTATATATATATATAGTTTATATATATACATATATATATATATATATATATATATAAATATATGATGTTCCTATATATATATATATATAAAGTTTGGTGAGAAGAGTAACACTGAAACTGCAAAACAGGCAACAACAAAAGGCTAAACTTCGTAGTTTAAGCTGGAGAACCTTGTGGGGGTTCTTTTGTATGGAAAAAGCCACGCAGACACCAGGAGTTCAGTTTGAGCGCTTTCGTTCGCACTTTTATTACAAAGTAAATGAACTTCTTCAGAAACTAAACATAAGTGCATTCCATTTGTCTTTAAATACATTCAGTGATGTCATGTATGACTCTACTGTGTGTGGGCGGTACTAGTGTGTGAGGTAGTACCTGGGGGGGAGGAGGAAAGGTGCCTTTACAGGGTTACCTGATCCATTTTAAAATACATTTGATGTTCAGGCTGCCATTCAGCCCTGGGTAGCTGTCTGCTCCCAGTTTTATTTGCCATTTGAGTTCCCTTATTTCAAGAGGGGTACTGGATTCTTCACTGAAAGTAGTAACTTTGTCAAGTACTGAGAAAGTGAATTCAGTGGGTTTTCTGCATTGCCCTGCGTGTTTGGCTAGTGCATTATTGGGGTCACCTCTTCTTATGGCTTGGTAATGTTCTTTTATTCTATCGCTGAGTTTTCTAGTGGTCATGCCTATGTAAAAGCAGGGGCAGTTTTTGCATCTGCTTAGGTACACCACTTGTGTGGAATTGCAGTTAAAGTTGCCTTGTGGTCTGATTGATGTGTGGCCTACTTTGATACTGCTGTCAGTGCTGATGTATTTACAACATGTGCACTGTCCACAGGGTGTTGTCCCATTTTTTGTTCCCTTGTTAGTGACAGGTTTTCTCCTTTCTAACAGGGATTTGAGGGACTGGACTTTTTTGTGCGTGAAGATGGGTGCTGCCCCTAGGGTTTTGTTGAGGTCGGAGTTGCAGTTTATGATGTCCCAGTTGTTTACCAGTGTGTTTTTTATCAGATTGCCATCTGTGGAGATGGGGATGGGGAACCTGGGTGTAGGTTCCTCATATTGCTTGCTCTGTTCAAAGTCACCGTAGATTAGGATGGGCTGGTGCCTGTTGTGTCTATTTCTGGACACTTCTTCGGCTATTTTGTTGACCAATCCTAGTGGGTACTGTTTGTCTATGAACATCTGTTTGAGCTGTACGCTTTTCATGGCGAACATTTGGTCATTGCTGACTATTCTACTTAGTCTGACAAATTGGCCCTTGATGACGTTTTTCTTCATGTGACTGGGGTGTAGACTTCTGAAGTCCAACAGATTGTTTCTGTGGGTGGGCTTCCTATATGTTGGAGCTAAATGTGCCCTTGTTTAAGTATTATGATGTCAAGGAAGTTCACAGTAGTACCTTTGTTTCCTGTGGTGACATTAAGGAATAGAATACTGTGCATGAGTTCATTCAGGAATATGTCTAGTTCCTGTATATTACAGAAGGAAGAGGTCATCTATGTATCTCTTGTACATACTGACCTTGTTGAACCCTTTATCTGGGTAGGTTTCTTCTATGCACAGAGTACAAGGTTTAAGGTGCCATTTTGGTATAGCTAGTGTTGAAAA
>NC_056739.1:1778309293-1778445072 GCF_019279795.1 Protopterus annectens | reverse complement strand
CATTTCACATTCCTTGGGGGGTCCAACATTTCCTAGAATTTATAAACTCAAATGCCCTGGTTCAACTGGTCAACACTCCTACCAGAGGTGACAACATATTGGACCTGGTCATCACCAACATGGGCGACCGGTGTTTCACACCAGAGGTCAACCCCTCGCTGGTTAGATCTGACCATAAATAAATCACTTTGGATATCCACATTCCGCCCACACCCCCGGACAAGAAAACCACTGTGAAAAACTTTTCAAAAGCAAACTTCATGTTACTTAAGACCGAGGTGTAAAGTTTCAAAGCCCCCGTGCTGAAGGATAATGCTGTCCATGCTGCAAAATTCTTTACTAATGCATTCTACGGGCACCTACAAGAATACATGGATGCACTCACTCCTCCAAGTAAAGGAAACCAGTCTGGTGGACTACTGTCATAAACAAGCTATACAATAGAAGGAGGAAACTCGTACAGAAAAGAGTAAAATCCCAAGAAGGGAAGACATCTCTGATCAGTATCAGCATGAAACTACGATCCCTCATAAAATCATCCAAGGTGAGCTTTGAAAGAAAAATTGCCAAGGACTCCAAAGACAACCACAAGGCATTCTTTAGCTATGTCAAGAATCTAAGTGGCAATGTTTAGATCTGCTCGGAGTTAGTGCACAATGGCACAAAATACACTGAACCGACCGATATCGCCAACATCCTGACAGACAGGATCAGCGCAAACTTCACCCACCTCTCACTCCCAAGAGGGCCCATAACCATACCAGAAGAATGTAGAGTCCCTGAAATCATAGACACTCAGGTTAAAACAGCCCTCTCCAAAGCCAAAAACACAGCATCAATGGGACCAGACGGTGTCCCAGACTGTGTCCTACATGAGTTCAAAGATGAACTAACCACTCACCTAAACACACTGTTCAAACTCAGCCTCTCCACAGGCTACGTACCCATAGAGTGGCACACAGCAGCGGTTATTCCACTCCACAAAGGTGAGCCACAACAGACCCCGGGAACTATCACCCTATAAGCCTGACTAGCTTGGTCTGCAAGGCTATGGAGCACATCATCATGGAACTCATTAACAGAGACATTGGGAACCTCCATACACTGGACCCTACCCAGTTCGGCTTTGTTAAGGGCAGATCACGCCTCCTAAACCTGGTGAACTTCTTTGAGACAGTTATCAAGGCTATAGATGAGGGAAAGGTGGTACAGACAGCCTACCTAGACCTCACAAAGGCCTTCAACACCATTCCCCATTCTGGTATTATAGACAAGCTCACCAGCCTGAACATAAACCCCTACGTCACAAGATGGGTTGCCAACTGGCTCACTGACAGAACCCACATGGTGAGAGTTGCGGGAGCTATGTCTGACTCTAAATCAGTTACAAGTGGAGTTCCCCAGGGCTCAGTCCTAGGACCCCTCCTGTTTGGCATATACTTCTCAGAGGTACAGGCAAGCACAGGAGGACTATGGCTGACCAAGTTAGCAGACGACTGCAAACTAGGGGCTATAATTGACTCTCCGGCTGACACAGACATCCTCCAAATGGGTCTCACTGAGATGGATACCTGGTGTCAAAATCATGGCCTCAAGCTAAATGCCAAAAAGTGCATAGTCATCCCCTTTGGAAAAAACAAAGTATCCACAAACTACCACATAGGTGGTAGTCCCCTAAGTACAGAAGATGTAATAAGAGATCTGGGGACCCAAGTAGATAGTAATCTCAACTTTGATAATCACATTGCCAAAGTGGTTAGAAAATCCTTCTACGTGGCCCACCTAATCACAAAAGGGTTCACATCCAGGTCAAAAGAGGTCATTGTACTCCTCTACTTATCACTCATCAGACCCATCATAGAGTACAATGCCCCATTTGGGATGTACCATACAAGTCACCTGCAACAGCTGGAAAAACCACAGAAGTATCTCACCAAGAGGATCACTGGCCTCAAACAGATGCCCTATGCAGCTCGACTGAAGAAATTACAGCTGTACTCAGTTGCATACCACCTACTCAGAGGTGATCTCTGCCTGACATACAAGGCCATGTCCAACCCAGAATTGATGGACATGCTCTACCTAAAAAAAGCCTTATCCCCGCAAGCCACACACTCTAAGGATCTAAACCTCACCACAACAATAAATAGGATGTGCTGGAGGGATAGATTCCTGTCCCAGAGACTTCCCATGCTTTGGAACAAGATCCCAATCTACATCAGTTAGAGCTCCTCGCCAACACTCTTCAAAATAAATCTTGACGAGTGGATGGGAAACAGAAAGTTTACCTCAGGGATCATTTCAGTGGCTCTGCTGGACAGAGGCACAGGGAACTAATCTAAGGGGGCGGCGAAAGCCAACACATTCTGGCTAGGCTTATAAATGCATTTGGGCAGATAGCCTAGTACCTACCTATGAACCTATGAACCTGCCAAAGTGGAAGCCATTCAGGCATGGCCTGCCGCTGTTACCAAAAAGCAGGTGAGGGCATTCTTAGGGACAGCAGGCTACTACAGAAAGTTTGTCCCCAATTATAGTACCATAGCTGCTCTCTCTCACAGACCTGACAAGGAAAAACAGGCCAGATAAGGAAGTGTGAACCCCCAGCATGTGGGCAGGCATTCCAGAAACTTAAAGGAGCTTTGGGAGGATCCCTTGTGTTAACCAGTCCAGATTACAGCAAATAATTTGTTGTGCAGGTGGATGCTTCAAACCATGGGGTGGGGGCTGCACTTAGCCAGATTTCTTCAGGGGGAGAAGAGCACCCAGTGGCATATCTTAGTCATAGGCTCCAACCCAGGGAGGAATGCTATGCAGCTGTAGAAAAAGAATGCCTAGCCATAGTATGCACACTCCAGAAACTTCAGCCTTATCTGTATAGGTTCATAGGTTCATAGGTTCATAGGTTTATACTAGGCTATCTGCCAAAATACTGTGCCCATTAGTTTGTTGTGCCTCTGTCCAGCAGTGACACAGAGTTGATTCATCCACACTTGAACAGAGTCAGATTTTATTCCACAGCATAGTGATAAATCTATCCGAGGTGGAGCATGTCCATTAATTCGGGGGGCATTGTACTCGATCATTGGTCTGATAAGTGAAGAGTACAGGGAACAATGACCTCACTAGATCTGGATGTGAATCCCTTCATGATCAGGTGGGCAATGTAGTCTTTCTAACCAACCACTTTAGCAATGTGAGTGTCAAAGGAGGCCACTGTCAACCTGGGTCCCCAGGTCCCTGATAACCTCTTCTGTGCTTAGTGGATTGCCACCTATATGGTAGCTTGGGGTTACCTTATGACTATACATTTTAACTTCAGGCCATGGCTCTGGCACCAGCTATCTGTTAGTCCCTTCTGAAGGATATCCGTCAGTTTGCAGTCGCCTGCAAACTTTGTCAGCCAAAGTCCTCCCATGTTGGCCTGTACTTCTGAGAAGTAGATGCCAAACAATAGGACCCTGTGGGACACCACTTGTGACCGCTTGGAGTCTGACACATCGCCAGCAACTCTAACCCTGTGGGTTCTGTCCAGTTTGCAACCCATCTTGTGACATATGGGTTTACATTTAGTTTTTCTACAATACCCGAGTGGGGTATTGTGTCGAAAGCCTTTGCAAGGTCAAGGTAGGCTGTATGGACTGCCTTTCCCTCATCAATGGCCTTGGTGACTGTTTCGAAGAAGTCAACCAAGTTCAAAAGGCATGATCTTCCCTTGACAAAGCCAAACTGGGTCGGGTCCAATGTCTGCAAGTCCCCTATATCTTTGTTTATGAGCTCCATTATGATCCTCTCCATAGCTTTGCAGACTAGACTTGTTAAGCTTATGAAAGGAAATTCACTGTAGTCACAGACCACAATACCCTAACATGGCTACATTGAGCCAGCCAGTAAAATGCCAAATTACTAAGGTGGAGCCTGGAACTGTAGGTATATCATACGACAGTGAAGCACTGCAGTGGATTTAGCAATGCCAATGCAGATGGGCTCTCAAGACAGGGAATGGGGTAAGGTATTCCCAGATAGGCCCAACCTTATCAAGCAATGTTTCTCAAGGGTCACTTGAAAAACTAGCTTGAGTCTTCAGGGTGGGGGTGGATGTAACAAAAGAAGATACTACCAGCCCAGCTATATGGAATTTTGTAAGTGGTTGTGTGTCATTTGTGACTATCAACGTGATTCATATGCCTGTGTTACAAATGTATTAGAACTGCATGCCATATTGTATAGATGTGTGCTGAAGAGATATTTTTATACACTGTTGTAACTGTTTAACAGGGGAGACTGAAACACAGGAGATTAACTTGCAAAACTTCAGAAGAATGGTTGGGGTTAAGTTACTTTATAGCTGGTACATAAACAAAATATGTTATCTCTCAGTTTCAGTGCAGCAGCAGACACAATGTCTAGAATTAGAAGTGTTTTGTATTATCTTTAAATGTGGAAAATGTAAACTATTTCACAACTTTCAAAATTTACCTTAGATGTAAGAGAAGTCCTTGTTTATGTATTTTCACACGGAGATGCTAAAAGCTGGTAGTTTCTAGCAATGGGGGTTTAGCTTGGGAACTAAAGTGAGATGACAAGAAGTGATGTCATCCTGCAAGCTAACCCAGCAGTAATATTTGATATTAATTTAAGAACTCTGAGAGAGAGAGAGACAGAGAGAGTGTATGCATTTTGTATTTAGTCTTTGACCTGACAGCATCAGCTGGGAAAACCCACTCACCACATCTACCTTTCCTTGCTGTAAGTTAGCTAGGGTACAGTAATTTCCTTTAGAAACAGTCAGGAATATAGTTTAGCTTAATTTAGATGTTTTCTTATTTATTGGAGACTGTCCTGCAATGTTGTTTTAAATATTTCCTGTGATTTTGAACTCTGCAGTAACTGTGACTGTTTACTGAGTATTTTCTTGTTCTTTTAATATTTATTATTAAATATATTTAAACCTTTAAATTGTGGCTGGTATGTGTAGAGATAGTTAAGCTCTCAGAGTACTTGCATATCTATTTGGTGACACTGTACAGGCCAATCCTAAATAGCCTTGCTCTTGGTGAGACTACCATTTGGATTAATAGTAACATTACACAGTAAGATTGGACACCCTTTGTTAAGGGCCTTAAAGTAGCTGATAAGGAGTGGCTGGTTGCAGTAAAAAGTATCTTATCGTCTGGGCAGAAGGGAGCATAGCTAGTAAGCCTGTGTCAGCCTTTCCCAGGTGTGTGTGTGTGTGTGTGTGTGTGTGTGTGTGTGTGTGTGTGTGTGTGTGTGTGTGTGTTTACATATAAATCAAATCTCAAAGAGTGTGTGTGTCAGCTACATGGACAGGGGCATAAAGCACTGGTTGGACAGAGAGGGTGCTGGAGGTCTTGGCTTGGTCACTCAGCTGAGATCTCAACTCTGTAGTTGTGCCAGTGAGGAGTCTTACTGGGGATCTGGAGAAAGAGGGAGAAGCCGTTCCCAGACTGCCTGTGGTCTCTGTGTGCTGTTAAGGGAAATTGCACTTTACTGTGTGTGTACTTGTCATCCTCCCAGTGTGTATGGCTCCCACTTTTGTCAGTGGTGAGGATTGAGGCTCCTTGATTACTGGGCTAGTGTTGGGGCATCACAAGTTGTTTAAGGGCCTGGCAGTGGTGTGTTCTAAAAGCGGAGTCTGTATTGCATTTTTTTATCTTATTGTAGCAGGTGTCTACCTTGGTGAGGTCTGATTTGTTAAGATTAGTAAGAATGGGAGATGCATACAGAAGCTTTGAGAGTTGGTGGGTTCTGGATATAATGGTTTTGGTATTATTGGTCAGGTATTGCCTGTATCTGTATCAGGTTCCAAGTTTCTTGTGAACTTTTTCATTGTTTGGGCAATGTGTAGGTCAAATCTCAAATCTGATCTATAATAACTCCTAGTAGTTTGGTGTACGGGACTGGTTTGATCAAAGTTTTGTTGCTAGACATTATTTTTAAGCAAGGAGTGTTGTTTATGATTTTAGTGGGGTGATAAAGCATACGTTTTGTTTTGTTAGGATTAAGGATTAGTTGAGCACTTGCTAGCCATGTTTCTTTAGCATTAAAGGGTTCTTGGGCTTTGTTTTGGAGTTCTAGGAGGGTTGGGGCAGAGCAGATTAGCAGAGTCATCCACATACAGGATCAGTGTGGCTTGCGTTGTGGCAGTATGCAGACTGTTGGTGAATAAGTTAAAAAGAAGAGGGCCGAGGATAGACTCTTGAGGTATGCCCAATATTACAGGTAGTAGGGGTGACAGGTCATTTTGCCACCGGACGGCTTATTTCCAATTTGCAATGTAGTCTTGGAACCAGGCAAGGGTGGAGTAACAAGTTGAGTTTGGATAGTACAGTTAGTGCTTTGTTGTAAGAGACCATATCAAAGGCTTTGGGCAGGTCTAGAACGATAGATGATATCAGGTTGCCTTTGTTCCAGTGTTGAGTGATGGTACTGGTGACACTAATAAGGGCTGTAGTGATGGTATGATTAGGGCAAAATCCATGCTGGGTATTTGTGAGCTAAGAGATGATTTAGTATTTGAGCATGTATGCACCTTTCAAGAATTTTGGACAGTGGAGATAATTTATTTATTTATTTACATTTGTTGACCGGGAGTGTCCGACTGTACATAGGTCCATTTTTAGCAGAGGCCCAGGGAGAAAAGCTCCACAGTTAAAATAAACAGACAGTAGTTACATTGGATTTACATAGCGATTAACAATTTGATTAACATAACAATTAATTACAAATATAGTTACTGATGAAGAACATAGTACATCAGACAACTAGAATCTTTATCTGCAAAGTACATAACAGACATTAACAATTGTTACAATAAGAAGTTCCTGCTGTATACTAAGTATGAGGCTTATGAGCACCCGAGCTTGCTATAATCAAGGTAGTTAGTGGGGTGGAAAGAAAGGTAGTGGTTGGATGGGGTGGGTGATATTAGAGTGGGAGTTGCAAGAGCATAGCCAGCATGTTTTTAGGTGCGCTTTTAGTAAAGTTTTGAAGTGGGTGCATGATGATATGGAGGTAATTGTGGGTTGGAGGGAGTTCCATAATTTGGTTATGGTGCAAGAGAATAGTGCTTCACCAGCAGAGTTATTGGCTTTAGTGATCTGCAAGTGATTGTTGTTGCTGGCTCTTAGTGGTCTGGTGGTGCAATAGGGTTGGAGTAGATTCTGGAGGGATGGGACATTTAGTGGATGATTTACTAGTTTGTGGGCGAGTGAGAATTGATACCATTGAAGGAGGTGAGGGAGTTCAAGCCAGCCCAGTTCAGCAAGTGAGAGACAGTGGTGACTACGGTAGGATGCCCCTGTGGCGAATTTGGCGATTTTGTTGTAGCAGGTCTCTAGCTTGTTTACACCGCATTCCCTTACGTTGGTATATGTTGCAGAGGCATAAGGTAGGGTGGAGATAAGGTGGGAATTTGCTACTGAAATCTTTGCTGCTTTGGTGAGAAGTTGCTTATTTTTGTATAATGCTCCTAGTTTTTTGTGGACTTTTTTTATGGTCATGGATATGTGAATGTCAAATTTTAGTTTATTGTCTATTTCCACTCCTAGCAATTTGGTGTGTTCTGTTGGGTGCA
This sequence comes from Protopterus annectens, assembly GCF_019279795.1. Taxonomy (NCBI): domain Eukaryota; kingdom Metazoa; phylum Chordata; order Ceratodontiformes; family Protopteridae; genus Protopterus; species Protopterus annectens. The sequence continues at coordinate 1,778,437,475 of NC_056739.1, read as the reverse complement.
TAGTGGTGTTGTCTTTTGCTGTGATGTTAAAGTGAGAGTTGTTTTGAGTATGTTTGGTAGGTTGGAAGATGAGTAGTTTAGTTTTGTTTGGGTTGAGTATTAATTGGGCATCGGATAACCAAGTTTCAACAGAGGAAAAGGCTTCCTGTGTGACTTTTTTCAGTTTGGGTAGGGACTGGGCTGAGCAGATGATGGTTGAGTCATCTGTATATTGTATGAGTGTGCCATGTTTGATGGCAGAGGCTAGATTATTGGTGAAAACAGAGAAGAGTAGGGGTTCAAGGATGGATCCTTGGGGAACCCCTATAGAGACAGGTAGGTGGGGAGATATGTCATTCTGCCATACAACGGATTGTTGGCGGTCAGACAGGTAACTCTGAAACCAGGTGGTGACTGATTGAGAGAAGGATAGGTTATTGAGGACAGAGATGAGTTGTTTGTATGGGACCATGTCAAATCCTTTAGATAGGTCTAGGAAATTAGCAGAGCAGAGATAGCCATTGTTTTTATGCTGAAGGATAGTGTTAGTAAAGGAGATTAAGGCTGTGGTGGTGCTATGGTTTGGTCGGAAACCATGCTGAGTATTGGAAAGGAGGTTGTTAGTAATGAGGTAGTCTGAGACCTGAGAGTGAATGCATCTCTCTAGTATTTTGGAGAGTGGAGAGACAATAGCTATGGGGCAGTAATTGGTTAGTTCTGTGGAGGGGCTGCCTTTGTGGAGGGGAATTATATGTGATACTTTCCACAGTGTGGGAACATAACTTTCTGACAGAGATCGGTTAATCAAGATGGATACTGGGTAGGCCAGAGCATCAGCTGCGATTTGTAGGTATTCACTTGGGAGGTTGATAGTATGGTTTATGTGAAGTGTGTGTTGAATGAGGTAGCAATATTTTCGGAGGAGTGAGGGATGTTAGGAGGAGGGGTACTGACTTTACCTGGGTGGATGATGGAGTTTATAGAGGACCAGAATTGTTTGGGGCTGTGTTGGGAGGAGTCTAGGGCAGACTGGAAGTATTGGAATTTGTCCTGTTTTATTAGCTTTTTGACTCTATTGCGTAGTTCTAGAAATTTCTGTCTAGTTGAGGGGGTTTTGGTTTTGCACCAGTGCTCCCAGGCTTTATCCCTGTTTTTCATTTCTGACTTAGTGGTTTTCTGTAGCCATGAGGAGGGTTGTGCTTTGGTTCTGGAAAGTCTTATGGGAGCATGGTAATTAAGGATGCTCAGGAAGGTAGTATTAAAAAATTCAACTGCGTCATCAAGACTGAGGTACTTTAGAGGATAGTAACCACAAAACACGGAAAAAATATCACAACAAATTCCAAAAACCTGTTCCAAGAACAATAAAGGTCGTCCTCCCACACAAATCCAGGAAAGTAGAATCCACCAGCGATAATGTTAATAAGTTGGTTTATTTCACACCACACAAATAAAATCTAAGCGCTTTCGTCTCCCTGTTATAATATAACATGTCATATCAATTGTAACTTACAATTTATTTACTCACCCATTATATATACATATTGGTAATGGGTTTTAATATATTTTTAATATATTTTAATATATTTTAATATATTCATATGTTTAATATTTTCATTCTAACATTCACACAGCCGTTTTTACAGTTTTTTGATTTGAAAGGCTGTATTCACTGTTCTCCGAACAGAAAACTGTTAACTTACACACAATGGAAAACAGTGTGTATATTACTTTTAGCAGGCAATGAAGGAAATGTGTGTACCAATTAATTCATTGACCAGCCCACTATTTGATTCATATAAATTGATGTGTTTTGTAGTTCTAATCTATCTCTGAAGAAGTCTCCGAAGGGAGACGAAAGCGCTTAGATTTTATTTGTGTGGTGTGAAATAAACCACCTTATTAACATTATCGCTGGTGGATTCTACTTTCCTGGATTTGTGTGGGAGGACGACCTTTATTGTTCTTGGAACAGGTTTTTGGAATTTGTTGTACTTTAGAGGATGCCAGTTACATTCCTTGAGGAATGAGATGAATGTGAGTGGGTTAAAATTTAGTTTTTTACGTATTTGATGATAGATGACAGGTTTAGCTTGGTATAGGTATTTTTTGAATAGGAATGTTGGGGAGTGATCACTGAGGCTATCTGATAAGCAGTCTGTTATATATGACTGGGGGCTCTTACTGACTAGTATCCAATCCAGGGTAGTGTGCTTGCTGGAGTTTTTATTTATCCTGGTTGGTGACTGGACTAGTTGGGTGAAGCCATAAAGGTTTACATGATGGTTTGGATGGTCGCCAGAACAGGATTGCCAGTCAATATTGAAATCATCTAAAATTATAGTTTAGATTAGTCTATATTAGTTTAGATTAATTAATAGATAAGAGAGCAATGGGTCAATAATTTGATAATTCTGTGGAAATTCTGCCTTTGTGCAGTGGTATGATGTGTGCTATTTTCCAGAGGGTGGGGATGCATTGTTCAGATATGGAGCTATTGATTAACAAGGAAACTGGGTAAGAGATGGCTTTGGCTACTATTTTAAGATATTCAGTAGGACGTTTGCCTGCTGCCAGAGTTGTGGGTTTTAATTTGATTAAATATTTAAAGATAGTGTGAGTTGGGACTGGGTGTAGGGAGAGTGTATCATTTTTATGGAGCAGGGAAGCAAGATTAGTTGGTGGTGTTGGGCAATTATTGTTTGTAAGGGTATTATGGATTCTGTGAAAAATTTGTTAAACTGGGTGGCAATATTTTCAAGGGGGTTACTAGAGAATGTCCAGGGTGTCCTAGTTTGTCCTGGTTGCAATATTTTATTAATGGCAGACCAGAATTTCTGTGGGTTGTTTTTGTCCCTAGATTGTATGTTGGTGTAGTGTTTTTTTTATCAAGTCTTATTTGGTTTTCAATTTGTTTCTTAGTTGAAGACATTTCTGGTTATCTGCTGTTGTTTTATTGTGGGCCCATGTTTCCCATGCCTTAGCTCTTTCTTTTAGGAGTGTTTTTGTTTGCTTTGTGAACCAGGGGGTGTAATTAGACTTTGTTTGTACCATTTTAATGGGGGCCATACTATTAAGGATGTTTAAGAATGTGGTGTTGAAATAATTGACTGCACTATTAGGAGGATTTTTAGGGAGTTCCAATTACAGAGTTTAATGGTAGACACAAAGTCTTGAGGCCTGAAGTTTTTAGTATGCCGGATTTGCTGAAAGGATGATGTTTTTTAAAGGATTTACGTGACGTCAGAAAATATATGTTGGTCAGTGGTCGCTAAGAGAGTCAGGGAGTATACCTGTGTTGTAGACAGAATGGGGTGGTTAGTGAAAATCTAGTCAAGGACTGATTCCATTTTAGTTACTTATCAATCCTTGCTGTGGTTTGTACTAAGTGAGAGAAACCATGAAGGTTTATATTCTTGGTCAGATGCTGATAGTTGCAGGAGTACTAATTAATATTAAAGTCCCCTAGTGTGATAGTCTCTTGGGGGAGTTCTAAAAAAGGTAGGTAGTCATTTCATCTTAATTTTGTCTTTTGATAACACAGTTTATGAAAATTAGTAATGCTATTTCTGTGTTATGGATTGTCCTAAAAGCATGCTGTGTGTTGTGCAAAGTAATCTGTTCTCTGTTAAATCTTGCCCGACTATAGATGAACACATTTTCTGTTATTTTAGGCAGAGGTGAAAAGATGTTTGCAGTTTGCTAGTTCAAGAGATTTGCCACATTTATGCAATGGAATAATGTAGGATTGTTTCCAGAGCTTTGGGAGTGTAGCTTCTTGGAGAGAACAGTTTATCCTGGGCATGCAATGGCTTCTACAGCTATTTTGAGGTATTGTACTGGTAGTTTTTTTTTATTATTTTTTATCATGGCAGCAGGATTTATGGCAAGTGGACAGTTAGTAGTTGTACTGTCTACATGACTTACTCATGTGTTGGGGGCACTGGCCTTAAGGGAGTTAGCAGTATTTATGTAACAAAAATCTGTGTATTTTGTTAAAAGTCTGTTTCATCATCATCAGTTTTTTACCAGGCTGTATAAGTTTATGGACTGTTAGCCAAAACAGCTTTGTAGTTTTGTAATCGTAAATGGTTTTCCTGCAGACTAGAATAGTATTTTTCCTTCCCCTTTAGGATGGTATTCTTAGTTACATTTCTAAAGTGTTAACATTGTTGCAGATCTTTTCCCCAAATGCCACTTTTCCTGTGTTTTTCTCTGTTGTGCATGCAGATCTTTTCCCCAAATGCCACTTTTCCTGTGTTTTTCTCTGTTGTGTATGCAGATCTTTTCTCCAAATGCCACTTTTTCTGTGTTTTTCTCTGTTGTGCATGCAGATCTTTTCCCCAAATGCCATTTTACCATTTTTATATTCGATGTTAAGTCATCGAGCAGGTTTTGATTTGAGGCTTTTTTTGCACTGAGGTGCAAAATAGTTTAACGTGGAGAGGAAGGTTTTGTTGACATATGTTACATCACCGAAAGGCAGTGTTTTACTGGTTCCCAGTTGTTATACAAAAGGCAGGGGCAGTTTTACGCATAGGCCAACCAGGTGACCACCTTGGGCATTGTGCTTCAAGCGGCACTCTTTCCAATTTATTTATGTATGTATGTACATATTTATTTATTTATTTATTGGAGCAATGTTACTCTTAAAAAATACATCATATAAAATGTGGTACCCTAATCCAAAAATGTGGCCACCCTGCAGTGTGACAAGCGCCTCAGGTACAGATGCTCCATATGACTTGACCATTCAAGTCAAGTTACGCAGAATTAAGTTAGACTTGCATTGCAAGGCCACGGAGGTGACCTGAAAATGTTCAAATGGTAGGAGTGAAGTTGTGGCACTGAGAGTGAAGAATTTTGAGGATTACATTTTTCCTCAGTGCAGTAAAACTATAAATAGCATTGCCGTTCTGCCTTTAATGGCTGTATTGTGACAGGGGAATACTGGGCAGTTGAGAAGAATGGCACGAGACAGAAGCAGTGAGGTAAGTAGTATTACAATTTTTTTTCTGGTGCTGGCAGTGACTGACCAGATAAGTACTGGCCATATTTATGGCTTTGTGATGTGTGGTGCAACTTGGAATACTGTAATGTGTGGACAGGGCTAGCAAAGGAGAAACTTGCCATTAAACCTCATGGCTGTAACTGCTGGATGGGGATTGGGCATGCCTTTCAACTGTAACTGATTTTGGCATAAAATGTGGCTGTGTACATTTAATCACTACTTAAACTGGTGGCAATTTTGGGAGAAGAAGTAGTGGGTTACACCTACTAAATCATGATATTATTTTGCCTCAGAGAATGCATGTTGTTTTGCATTCTTATGTTCTGTGTACTCCTCACGCGAACTGTAATGATATTTTAAAAAATGCCCCTGAATATATTTTGGGTTGTCCCTGGCTGTGGGTGGTAAGAGGTTGAGAGATATGGGGCTGGGTTTGGCTGGATGACAGTAACAATGCTCTTGTCATTTGCTAAGTTTTAAGCAGTCACTGCTGTCTGGCTTTGCAGGACTGCTGTGCATTTGTGACAGGTAAGACTGACTACTTAATCTGATGCAGATATGCACTTAGGGGGTATAATTGCTGGGGCTGTCTGGAGGAAAATGACTAACACCTTGAGGTTGTTAATTTATTATTCTGGCTTTGCAGAAGTAGTGCAATTGATGTGAAGGAACTTGAAATATTTTAATGTGTGCAAACTGCCTGTTATACAGTACAATATCATCCTCATTCATCAGAATCTGATGTCTGAATTGTACACAGATATGGCTATAATTGCCTAGTAGGAGTGTCTGGATGAAAGTAACTGATCCTCTTGTCACTCAATTTACTGTCATTTCTCAAAGGGATAAAATGCATCATAGAATACCCAGACTTTCAGAGCTTCTGGGGGCTGGTCCCCCCCCACATCAAGATGGTATAAGTGGGTTTTGACAGGAGCTTAGTATAGGCATCTGCCCTGAACCCCACATAATCTAAAATCAACCCTGCTTGGAGATGTACACAGAAGATCATTGTAGTTTGTCTAGGGAGCCGAGGATGTTGTCATTATTTCTGTAACTTTCCTGCCACACCTCAGAGGTCACTGTCTTGTGTTGGGCCGGGGACAGTGTCTTCATTATTTCTTTAGCTTTCTTCACAGACTTCAGAGGTAATGCACAGAGGGTCACTAAGCTTGTCCAGGAGCACTGTACTATACAAGAGTAAGTTGGAAACACTAACTAATTATTATTTTATTTTTAATTTTCCCCACAATCAGACTTCAGATGAATATACATGTGGTTATCTCATGGGGAAAAAGGTAAGGAAGCCTCTGTTTATATATATATATATATATATATATATATATATATATATATATATATATATAAATAGATATATAATCATAAATATGTTTTGTTTGTTTTTTTCTGTTTTAAGTGTGACATCAGAGGGGTACACTGAATGTGGCTCATACCTCTTAACTGTTCAGATTGTTGCAGAATATCCAGATTTTTGTGTCGTATTGTTGATCTGTTATTCATAAAATCTCTGATTTTCTGGCAAATCACTGAGGATTGAAGTCACTAAATAATGCCATACATTTAAGATTCAGACTTCATATCTTTCAGAAAAACTTGCTAATACTAATCCTGTTATTCTAGCAACTTTCTAAGTCTAGAAGAGCAATATTTAAAATATGTCCCTATTTTGGGGCATTTGTCCCACCCATTATATTATGCTTTGTCCATATTTATTGGCCTAAGAAATTGAGGGTATGAAGTGGCTGTCTTTTATGGGTAGGGGTGAAGATCATATGACAGCAGTGACTTGAAATTTGATTGTGGCCATTTATCCCTTAATTTTAGCATAGTTTAACATCAGACATGGGTACATAGAAAGTGACTACTTTTTTAAAGAAGGTGTTGGGAGGCAGATATTATTTCCAGATGTGATTTATATATCATCACAAGCATTTGTCTTCTATGTTTATTGTGTAATTTTATTTGGTTAACTTTGGGCATTAAGCCTGTTTATTGTGGAATGTTATTTGGTTAACTTTGAGCATTAAGCCTATTTATTGTGGAATGTTATTTGGTTAACTTTGAGCATTAAGCCTGTTTATTGTGGAATGTTATTTGGTTAACTCTGAGCATTAAGCCTGTTTATTGTGGAATGTTATTTGGTTAACTTTGAGCATTAAGCCTGTTTATTGTGGAATGTTATTTGGTTAACTTTGAGCATTAAGCCTGTTTATTGTGGAATGTTATTTGGTTAACTCTGAGCATTAAGCCTGTTTATTGTGGAATGTTATTTGGTTAACTCTGAGCATTAAGCCTGTTTATTGTGGAATGTTATTTGGTTAACTCTGAGCATTAAGCCTGTTTATTGTGGAATGTTATTTGGTTAACTCTGAGCATTAAGCCTGTTTATTGTGGAATGTTATTTGGTTAACTCTGAGCATTAAGCCTGTTTATTGTGGAATGTTATTTGGTTAACTCTGAGCATTAAGCCTGTTTATTGTGGAATGTTATTTGGTTAACTCTGAGCATTAAGCCTGTTTATTGTGGAATGTTATTTGGTTAACTCTGAGCATTAAGCCTGTTTATTGTGGAATGTTATTTGGTTAACTCTGAGCATTAAGCCTGTTTATTGTGGAATGTTATTTGGTTAACTCTGAGCATTAAGCCTGTTTATTGTGGAATGTTATTTGGTTAACTCTGAGCATTAAGCCTGTTTATTGTGGAATGTTATTTGGTTAACTCTGAGCATTAAGCCTGTTTATTGTGGAATGTTATTTGGTTAACTCTGAGCATTAAGCCTGTTTATTGTGGAATGTTATTTGGTTAACTCTGAGCATTAAGCCTGTTTATTGTGGAATGTTATTTGGTTAACTCTGAGCATTAAGCCTGTTTATTGTGGAATGTTATTTGGTTAACTCTGAGCATTAAGCCTGTTTATTGTGGAATGTTATTTGGTTAACTCTGAGCATTAAGCCTGTTTATTGTGGAATGTTATTTGGTTAACTCTGAGCATTAAGCCTGTTTATTGTGGAATGTTATTTGGTTAACTCTGAGCATTAAGCCTGTTTATTGTGGAATGTTATTTGGTTAACTCTGAGCATTAAGCCTGTTTATTGTGGAATGTTATTTGGTTAACTCTGAGCATTAAGCCTGTTTATTGTGGAATGTTATTTGGTTAACTCTGAGCATTAAGCCTGTTTATTGTGGAATGTTATTTGGTTAACTCTGAGCATTAAGCCTGTTTATTGTGGAATGTTATTTGGTTAACTCTGAGCATTAAGCCTGTTTATTGTGGAATGTTATTTGGTTAACTCTGAGCATTAAGCCTGTTTATTGTGGAATGTTATTTGGTTAACTCTGAGCATTAAGCCTGTTTATTGTGGAATGTTATTTGGTTAACTCTGAGCATTAAGCCTGTTTATTGTGGAATGTTATTTGGTTAACTCTGAGCATTAAGCCTGTTTATTGTGGAATGTTATTTGGTTAACTCTGAGCATTAAGCCTGTTTATTGTGGAATGTTATTTGGTTAACTCTGAGCATTAAGCCTGTTTATTGTGGAATGTTATTTGGTTAACTCTGAGCATTAAGCCTGTTTATTGTGGAATGTTATTTGGTTAACTCTGAGCATTAAGCCTGTTTATTGTGGAATGTTATTTGGTTAACTCTGAGCATTAAGCCTGTTTATTGTGGAATGTTATTTGGTTAACTCTGAGCATTAAGCCTGTTTATTGTGGAATGTTATTTGGTTAACTCTGAGCATTAAGCCTGTTTATTGTGGAATGTTATTTGGTTAACTCTGAGCATTAAGCCTGTTTATTGTGGAATGTTATTTGGTTAACTCTGAGCATTAAGCCTGTTTATTGTGGAATGTTATTTGGTTAACTTTGAGCATTAAGCCTGTTTATTGTGGAATGTTATTTGGTTAACTCTGAGCATTAAGCCTGTTTATTGTGGAATGTTATTTGGTTAACTCTGAGCATTAAGCCTGTTTATTGTGGAATGTTATTTGGTTAACTCTGAGCATTAAGCCTGTTTATTGTGGAATGTTATTTGGTTAACTCTGAGCATTAAGCCTGTTTATTGTGGAATGTTATTTGGTTAACTTTGAGCATTAAGCCTGTTTATTGTGGAATGTTATTTGGTTAACTTTGAGCATTAAGCCTGTTTATTGTGGAATGTTATTTGGTTAACTCTGAGCATTAAGCCTGTTTATTGTGGAATGTTATTTGGTTAACTCTGAGCATTAAGCCTGTTTATTGTGGAATGTTATTTGGTTAACTCTGAGCATTAAGCCTGTTTATTGTGGAATGTTATTTGGTTAACTCTGAGCATTAAGCCTGTTTATTGTGGAATGTTATTTGGTTAACTCTGAGCATTAAGCCTGTTTATTGTGGAATGTTATTTGGTTAACTCTGAGCATTAAGCCTGTTTATTGTGGAATGTTATTTGGTTAACTCTGAGCATTAAGCCTGTTTATTGTGGAATGTTATTTGGTTAACTCTGAGCATTAAGCCTGTTTATTGTGGAATGTTATTTGGTTAACTCTGAGCATTAAGCCTGTTTATTGTGGAATGTTATTTGGTTAACTCTGAGCATTAAGCCTGTTTATTGTGGAATGTTATTTGGTTAACTCTGAGCATTAAGCCTGTTTATTGTGGAATGTTATTTGGTTAACTCTGAGCATTAAGCCTGTTTATTGTGGAATGTTATTTGGTTAACTCTGAGCATTAAGCCTGTTTATTGTGGAATGTTATTTGGTTAACTTTGAGCATTAAGCCTGTTTATTGTGGAATGTTATTTGGTTAACTCTGAGCATTAAGCCTGTTTATTGTGGAATGTTATTTGGTTAACTCTGAGCATTAAGCCTGTTTATTGTGGAATGTTATTTGGTTAACTCTGAGCATTAAGCCTGTTTATTGTGGAATGTTATTTGGTTAACTCTGAGCATTAAGCCTGTTTATTGTGGAATGTTATTTGGTTAACTCTGAGCATTAAGCCTGTTTATTGTGGAATGTTATTTGGTTAACTTTGAGCATTAAGCCTGTTTATTGTGGAATGTTATTTGGTTAACTTTGAGCATTAAGCCTGTTTATTGTGGAATGTTATTTGGTTAACTCTGAGCATTAAGCCTGTTTATTGTGGAATGTTATTTGGTTAACTCTGAGCATTAAGCCTGTTTATTGTGGAATGTTATTTGGTTAACTCTGAGCATTAAGCCTGTTTATTGTGGAATGTTATTTGGTTAACTCTGAGCATTAAGCCTGTTTATTGTGGAATGTTATTTGGTTAACTCTGAGCATTAAGCCTGTTTATTGTGGAATGTTATTTGGTTAACTCTGAGCATTAAGCCTGTTTATTGTGGAATGTTATTTGGTTAACTCTGAGCATTAAGCCTGTTTATTGTGGAATGTTATTTGGTTAACTCTGAGCATTAAGCCTGTTTATTGTGGAATGTTATTTGGTTAACTTTGAGCATTAAGCCTGTTTATTGTGGAATGTTATTTGGTTAACTCTGAGCATTAAGCCTGTTTATTGTGGAATGTTATTTGGTTAACTTTGAGCATTAAGCCTGTTTATTGTGGAATGTTATTTGGTTAACTTTGAGCATTAAGCCTGTTTATTGTGGAATGTTATTTGGTTAACTCTGAGCATTAAGCCTGTTTATTGTGGAATGTTATTTGGTTAACTCTGAGCATTAAGCCTGTTTATTGTGGAATGTTATTTGGTTAACTCTGAGCATTAAGCCTGTTTATTGTGGAATGTTATTTGGTTAACTCTGAGCATTAAGCCTGTTTATTGTGGAATGTTATTTGGTTAACTTTGAGCATTAAGCCTGTTTATTGTGGAATGTTATTTGGTTAACTCTGAGCATTAAGCCTGTTTATTGTGGAATGTTATTTGGTTAACTCTGAGCATTAAGCCTGTTTATTGTGGAATGTTATTTGGTTAACTCTGAGCATTAAGCCTGTTTATTGTGGATTGTTATTTGGTTAACTCTGAGCATTAAGCCTGTTTATTGTGGATTGTTATTTGGTTAACTCTGAGCATTAAGCCTGTTTATTGTGGAATGTTATTTGGTTAACTCTGAGCATTAAGCCTGTTTATTGTGGAATGTTATTTGGTTAACTCTGAGCATTAAGCCTGTTTATTGTGGAATGTTATTTGGTTAACTTTGAGCATTAAGCCTGTTTATTGTGGAATGTTATTTGGTTAACTTTGAGCATTAAGCCTGTTTATTGTGGATTGTTATTTGGTTAACTTTGAGCATTAAGCCTGTTTATTGTGGAATGTTATTTGGTTAACTCTGAGCATTAAGCCTGTTTATTGTGGAATGTTATTTGGTTAACTCTGAGCATTAAGCCTGTTTATTGTGGAATGTTATTTGGTTAACTCTGAGCATTAAGCCTGTTTATTGTGGAATGTTATTTGGTTAACTCTGAGCATTAAGCCTGTTTATTGTGGAATGTTATTTGGTTAACTTTGAGCATTAAGCCTGTTTATTGTGGAATGTTATTTGGTTAACTCTGAGCATTAAGCCTGTTTATTGTGGAATGTTATTTGGTTAACTCTGAGCATTAAGCCTGTTTATTGTGGAATGTTATTTGGTTAACTTTGAGCATTAAGCCTGTTTATTGTGGAATGTTATTTGGTTAACTTTGAGCATTAAGCCTGTTTATTGTGGAATGTTATTTGGTTAACTTTGAGCATTAAGCCTGTTTATTGTGGAATGTTATTTGGTTAACTCTGAGCATTAAGCCTGTTTATTGTGGAATGTTATTTGGTTAACTCTGAGCATTAAGCCTGTTTATTGTGGAATGTTATTTGGTTAACTTTGAGCATTAAGCCTGTTTATTGTGGAATGTTATTTGGTTAACTTTGAGCATTAAGCCTGTTTATTGTGGAATGTTATTTGGTTAACTTTGAGCATTAAGCCTGTTTATTGTGGAATGTTATTTGGTTAACTCTGAGCATTAAGCCTGTTTATTGTGGAATGTTATTTGGTTAACTTTGAGCATTAAGCCTGTTTATTGTGGATTGTTATTTGGTTAACTCTGAGCATTAAGCCTGTTTATTGTGGAATGTTATTTGGTTAACTCTGAGCATTAAGCCTGTTTATTGTGGAATGTTATTTGGTTAACTTTGAGCATTAAGCCTGTTTATTGTGGAATGTTATTTGGTTAACTTTGAGCATTAAGCCTGTTTATTGTGGAATGTTATTTGGTTAACTCTGAGCATTAAGCCTGTTTATTGTGGAATGTTATTTGGTTAACTTTGAGCATTAAGCCTGTTTATTGTGGAATGTTATTTGGTTAACTTTGAGCCTTGGATACACTTGTTTCTTTTTTGATTTTTTTTTCTTATGTATGATTTTTGTTCAAGCCACCAATGAATCAAATGGTAAGCAAAAAGCTCTAAAATCCCACTCAGAACATCTATAACCACATAGTTTCTGGTGCTCAGCAGTCCCTAACCCCCAGCGTAATATAGTTTTTACAGTGTGTCTTGGTCATTTTGGGTGTGTTGAAGGGCTTTGGGTTATTATAGTGTAAGTCTTGGTCAGTTTGGGTGTGTTGAAAGGATTCAGGGAAACAAAAGTTTAAGGACGAGCCTGATTTTCAACCCTAGTCATGCTTTTTTTAGGTCATCCGTAAATTAAAAACTTGTTTAAAAAAAGTGTGAAATGCGCCTCAGAGCATCTAGATACCCATGACTTCTGGGAGACTTATGCCAACTAGATACCCAGCTTATTACAGTTATTTCCACTGTAGGTATTACAGTGCAGTTTTTGGTCAATTAGGGTGTGTTGAAACTATTTAGGGGAAAACAAAGTTAAAGACAAATTGCGAAAAAACTGAAGAAAAAAAGTAATCTGTATGGTGAAGGCAGGCAAGAATGAGGGGGTATTGAAGGTTATGTGGCTCTGGGCATTGGGCAGATGGGCACCATTGAGTCCTTTCACTTAGGGCACCAGTTAACCTTAGGCTTTCTCTGTCAAAAGGATAGACAAAATTGTTTCTTTATCAAATTTGATTGTATTGGACTGTTTTAGAGTGAATCTTTCCATGAAGTTTGGTATGTTTCCATATGGAATCTTTAGCAAGCTAACCATGCATTCTCACTGAGTTTCTAGCCTTAGTAGTTTAGTAACAAGGCACTTGTTTTCACAGAAGGCTTAGATAATTCTAGGACAGATAATGATTTAGTGTTGTGCAAGAACCCTTTGCTTAGTAAGAATAAGTAACCATAAGCCAGGAGCAGGTGTTTACATGTTCCCCATGTCCATTCGGCTTTGTTAAGGGCAGATCCTGCCTCTTGAACCTGGTCAATTTCTTTGAAACAGTCACCAAGGCCATTGACAAGGGGAAGGTGGTCCACACAGCCTACCTGGACCTCGCAAAAGCCTTTGATACAATACCCCACTCGGGTATTATAGATAAGCTCACCAGCTTAAATATAAACCCCTATGTCACTAGATGGGTTGCAAACTGGCTCAAGGACAGAACCCACATGGTTAGAATAGCTGGAGCCATGTCAGACTCCAAACCAGTTACAAGTGGCGTCCCACAAGGCTCAGTCCTGGGACCTCTCTTGTTTGGTATATATTTCTCGGAGGTACAGGCCAACATGGAAGGACTGTGGCTGACCAAGTTCGCAGATGACTGCAAACTGGGCGCCATAATAGACTCTCCAGCCGACACAAACATCCTCCAAAAGGGCCTCATAGAAACAGACAACTGGTGCCAGAGCCATGGCCTCAAGCTAAATGCCAAAAAGTGTATAGTCATCCCCTTTGGCAAAAACAATGTGCCCACAAATTACCACATAGGTGGTAATCCATTAAGTACAGAAGAAGTAATTAGGGACCTGGGAACCCAAGTTGATAGCAATCTCTCATTTGACAACCACGTGGACAAAGTGGTTAGAAAAACATTTTATATAGCCCACCTAATCATGAAGGGATTCACATCTAGATCAGGGAGGTCATCGTGCCTCTTTACTCATCCCCATCAGGCCCATAATTGAGTACAATGCCCTTTTGGGATGTACCTTACCAGACACCTGCAGCAACTGGAAAGACCCCAAAAGTACCTCACCAAGAGGATCAAGGGGCTCAAACAGATGCCGTATGCTGCCGGTTAAAGAAACTCCGCTCTACTCAGTGGCATACCGCCTGCTCAGAGGCGATCTGTGCCTGACATATAAAGCCATGTCCAACCCGGAATTAATGGACATGCTGCACCTCAGAAAATCCAAATCCCATCGAGCTACGCGCTCGAGGGACTTGAACCTCAGCAATGAAATAAATAGGACATGCTGGAGGGACAGATTCATAACCCAGAGGCTCCCTTCACTCTGGAATAAAATCCCAGTCCAGGTTAGGCAGAGTCCCTCATTGACTCTCTTCAAGAGGAATCTTGATGAGTGGATGGAAGATTGTAGGTTTACCCCGAGTATCACTTCTGTGTCACTGTTAGACAGAGGCACAGTATACTAACCTTGAAAAGGGGCATAGCAAAATTAATTTAATATGGGTGGCGAAAGCCATACACACTCTGGCTAGGCTTATAAATGCCCTAGGGCAGATAGCCTAGTATGAACCTATGAACCTATAATGGACAAAGGTGCGAATGCAGGGGTGAATAAATGGTTTCCTATATATGCAGCCAGGTCACACTTGAATAAAGTAAGAAACATACTTAGCTTCCCATGGAGATGAATTCCAAAGAAGTGGTATTCTCTGTGAGACTTATCTTTCCCTCTGGCATGTTCTAGTTAGATTCTGGGGTCTAGAGTGGATGATTCCACCACTATTGGACTTATGGATACGTAGAAGGTCTGCAAGGATGGGGTCAGTAGAGGCTCTTCATGTAAGGCATAGATTTCCCATTAGCAATCTGTAGGACTCTGAAAAGAGGAACAGGCTTTGAGTGGTCAGAGTAGCTTTTGTGATTTAATCCCTTAATTCTCTTGGTGAGAAAACATAGTGGTTTCTTAAGATAAGTCAGGTGCTTGTAAAGGCATGTGTCTATAGCCATCCAAAAAACAAGTAATCTCCGTGGTATCCCCGAAGTCTCATAACAACCCACTAAAGTGTAGTGGGTCTAAAAACAAAACAGTGTAAGAAACTTCTCTGTGTTGAAGATTTTCAGTCCATATATTTCTAGTTAATCACTGTATATTAATCAGATCAGACAACAGTAGTAGAAGTAGCGAACGTAAACTCTTCAAGTCAAAAAGTAATAATAGAAAATATATAATTTTACAGCATTACTAAGTATTCGAAAGTAATCCAAGCAAGGCAGGCAGTCTGTTTCCAGTCGAAAATCCTTTATTAAGTACACAGACAAGCGATCCAAGTAAAACAAAAATAGAGTAATAATTTCCTCACAAGCTTTCTAAATATATATATATATATACTTTTTATCAGGCATGGGTGTCCATGATAAAAAGTATATATATATTTAGAAAGCTTGTGAGGAAATTATTACTCTATTTTTGTTTTACTTGGATCGCTTGTCTGTGTACTTAATAAAGGATTTTCGACTGGAAACAGACTGCCTGCCTTGCTTGGATTACTTTCTAATACTTAGTAATGCTGTAGAATTATATATTTTCTATTATTACTTTTTGACTTGACGAGTTTACGTTCGCTACTTCTACTACTATTGTCTGATCTGATTAATATACAGTGATTAACTAGAAATATATGGACTGAAAATCTTCCATACAGAGAAGTTTCTTACACTGTTTTGTCTATAGCCATCCCAAACTACCTCTCTTTCCAGTAGCTTTACCCTTGTGGTCACCTGTATTAACTGCGTTAATCTGTATAGATAGTGGGTGAAGAGTTTCATGAGTACATTTGGGGTGATCCATATTAAGGTCACCTAGGATTACTGTTTAAAGGGATCTATTGGCAGTTAACCAGGATAATATGTCCTCAGAAAATGATTTATATGCATTTGGAAGTATTTAGACCATTGCAATACATACTGATTTTTGAGTTAATTTTAAGTGCTGTTACTAGGATGTCAGCATTATTGATGTTTGGTATTTGTGTGGGGTACATAGCAAGGTTAAAAGCTTTTGAATACATGCCAATTACACTATCACCTCTTTTATTGGTACAATCACTCAAGACAAAATTGTAACCAGGAGACAGTATTTCTTCATCTTTTGTGTGTAATCCAAGCCAGGTTTATGTTATTATTATTATGTCAATGTTGTAGAGAGATATCCAGCTACTCAAGTCTGTTATTTTATCACGAATGTTACAGGCATTTATATGACACACTTGACTCCCATAAGGATTCACCAGAAAAGTGAATTAGGAAGACAATATTATGTTAGGCAGGTCCTAGGTTAGGGTGAATGTTCCCACATTTTTGAAGTAATTCATGTTTAAGTTTATGCTGGTGTTTAGATTTCTTCAGTATGGTTTGGCTTTATCTGGTTTGTTTAATTACAGACATTTGTTTTGTTGGTAGAGCTTTAAGAATTAACAGCGCAGTGTTGTGAGATCTGAATATCTTGGGGTTTATTATTGTACTATTATCTACTGGCTGACAAATTCAGCTACAAACTTTACCCCTCTCTCTCCATCAACCTTCCCTGAGGAAATACCATCAAATATAACTCCCTTGCTATCACTAGGGAACAGGTCCTTAATGCTATCTCTAAGGCCAAGAATACTGCATCAATGGGCCCAGACAATATCCCAGGATGACATCTATATAGCATGAAATGTGATCTATCAGGCCATCTGGAATTGCTATTTAACTTTAGCCTGCAAACAGGCTTCATGCCTCATGAATGGTAAACAGAAACAGTCATCCCTCTGCAAGGGTAGGCCATTTACAGACTCTGGAAACTACAGACCAAAAAGTCTCACTAGTCTCATATGTAAAGTCATGGAAATAATTATCATGGAAATGATCAGTGATGACAGAGGAAACTTTCAGACACTGGACCCAACATGATTTGGCTTTATCATGGGCACGTACTGCCTACTCAACCTGATGGACTTCTTTGAAAAGGTCAGCAAAGCAATGGATGAGGGCAAAATGGTTCACACTGCCTACTTTGACCTGACCAAGGTATTTGACACAATCTCCCACTCGGGCATTGTTGACAAACTTAAGACGTTAGGTACAAATCCTTATGTAACCCGATGGATAGCCATATGGTTCACAGACAGGACCCAGGAAGTTAGAACTGGGGAGTCAACCTCTACAAAGAGGCCAATCACAAGTGTAGTTCCTCAGGGATTGGTCCTGGGACCACTCCTTTTGGCATTTGTTTTTCTGAAGTCAAGGCCAATGTTAATGGCCTCTGGCTGACTAAATTTACAGATAATTGCAAATTAGGAGTTGCAATTGAATCGCCCACTAACACAGAAGTTCTCTAGGAAGGGTTTACACAGACAAACAACTGGTGCCAGAGCCATGCCAAGAAATGCATAGTAGCCTTCAGGAAGTCATCCACCTCTGGTAACTATCATATTGACAACACACACGTAAGAGCTGACCCAGTAGTCAGGGAATTGGGGACACACATAAACAGTAATCTAGCCTTTGATCATCATGCATCTACATTAGTGAGGAAAGCATTCTGTGCTGTGCAACTTATAAACAAAGGTACAGCATCTAGGTCCAAGGAAGTCATTGTTCCACTGTATTCAGCAGTCATCAGGCCTTTCATTGAGTGCAATGCCCCCCTTTGATATGTACCTAACCAGGCATATCCAACAGTTGGAACACCCACAGAGGTTCCTCACTAAAAGAATAAAGTGTATAAGTAACATGTCCTCTGCAGGCCATCCCAAGACCCTAACCCTGTCTTCTGTGTAAAGCAGGACAGCTGAGAGGTCTGATGTCTGGAAATACTGTCTCTCTCAACAATTACGTATGCTACAGCAAGTGAAACATTAGACAGAGGAACTATTTTACATAAAAATATATAGTAATAAAAAATATACATGACAATTTAACAGATAGTCCAGTCTCTAAATGCAATAATGCCCAACAGGGTGTGTGCTACTGGGAAAATAACTGTTTTCTAGTGGTGTAGAGGCCTTCTGTTTATGGTACAGAGCCTCACAACACCCTTGTCCAGGAGTTAGTTCCCCAGTAACCCATACCCTGTTAGCCATCACTGATTGCGTAAGAAAAAGAGGAGGTTTGATTACCAGAGTTCAGTTAGTGAGTAACACTTCAATGGACCGAAACATTACTGACTGGTGAAAGAGGAGGTAGAGGAGAAACAACAGGAAATGTGTTAGTGGGCAGATGAAAATGGGGAAGCTACATAAGGCATGCTATAGGGCACTTCAGAAGGATCATTGAGATTATAATTGGCTGGTAGAAGATGGGGTGGAGTTGAGGATGAATAAAGGAAATGAGATTGGGAGGGTGGGTGAGAGGGAGGTATGGGGTTAGGGTAGGGAAGCAAAGGTAACGTGACAGCAACAAGACAAAGAGGAGTGAGAAGACCCCAGCCTGGTTTCCAAACAAAACTATTCTGTTAAAAACAGATTAGTGCCACACTGTGGTGACTTACTTGGCTGCCCTGAGACAAACCACTTATGTTGCTCATGGCTCTTATACTAGTTAAGCGAGTAAGATCAAAACTATTTAATGCCATAGAACATATAAGTAATACCATTAACTGAATCATGTGCAACAAAGCACACTGAGGTAAATTTATTAAGGACAGGGCTAATGTCTGCAAAGCTTCATATTGGGGGGGGGCAAAAACTTAACCAGTAATCTACTGTACATTGAAGTGGGAACTTAATTGTTATATAAGTCAGACTATATACAAGGCAATGACGTTTTATCCAGATTGGTGATTCATAAGCAATTCTTTTCCTGAAGCAAATTCAGAATTAGGTGAGGAATATAGTAGTGTTAACTGATCACAATGCTTTTTATATAAGTCAGACCAAAACATGACAATGATTGTTTTAAAGTAATATGGTGCCCTTTTGTGCTTGCCATTGATTTCTGCACCGATTAGGCAAACAATCTACCTTTGCTTGAAGCACATTTATAAGGAGGAATAATGCAGTATTAACTCACCACACTATTTGTTATATAGGTCAGACCGAATGCAAGGCAAAGATTTTTTAAACCAATGTGTTGCTTTTTTGTGATTGTGTGTTTTCAATAATTGGTCTAATAAATAGTGAATACAAGGGAACAATTACCTTGTTGATCATTGTGTGATAGCACTGGTCAGAATTGTGTGATAACAGTGGTCAGAATTGTGTGATAGCAGTGGTCAGAATTGTGTGATAACAGTGGTCAGAACTGTGTGATAACAGTGGTCAGAATTGTGTGATAACAGTGGTCAGAACTGTGTGATAACAGTGGTCAGAAAGTCCTTCTTTTTACCACAGACTGTTGACAAAGGAATATCATTCATATCTAAAGAGGTCATTGCCCCCTTTTTGTTCGGTATTGATAATGGCGGTTATTAAATACAAGGCCACTTTAGGATGTACTTCACCGGATACAGCAAGCAACTGCAAGGACTTCAGTGGTTCATATCAATGAGGATCATGGGGTTAAAGACCCTAATCTACCATAAAGGACTGTGGAAGCACCACTTCATTCAGTATCTTACAGATGTCTGCGGGGAGACATGCAAAGCCCTCCATGCCATTAGGGACCCATTCACCTCTACAAATCAAATAATTCTACAAGCACCAGAATCAAAAATCTAAATGTCATCAGCAAATAAATAAGAAGTGGTAGAGAGGCAGGTTAATTATGCACTGCCTTTCCACCTCTGGAACAGACTTCTTCTGTAAAGTAAGCAGTATCATGCATTCTCTTCTTCAAACTGGAACCGCATGGTTGGATAGGGATTCACAACTTCACCCCTGGCTTGACTGGCCTACTTCTCCCAAAAAGGAGCTACTGTCTATGGTTGGGTACTATCCCATTGCTGGCCACACGACTCAGTTGCCTTGTATTTTTATGATCCTATGAACCAGGGCAAACCTACTTCAGTTTGTTTAAGATCTGCACAAAATTCCCAACAATACCCCATAAGGGATCCAAAGACAGTCATATCTACCTCTAATTTTTACCAGCATTTAAACAGCTGCATATAAAAGCCTGTACTCCTTTGCCCTTAAAGTCAGGAATAAATTCATAGGTTCATAGGTTCATAGGTTGGTACTAGGCTATCAGCCCTAGGGCCTATACAAGCCTAGCCATAACAATTCCCTGGCTATTTCTTCCCACATTATTTACTTTCCTGGACCCCTGTCTAGCAGGGCGACTGACATGATCCCTGGGGTGAATTTCCTTTCTCCCATCCAATCGTCAAGGTTCCTTTTGAAGAGGTCCAAAGAGGCACTCTGCTTGACATGTATGGGCAGTCTATTCCAGAGTCTGGGGAGTCTCTGGGTCAAGAACCTATCCCTCCAACATGTTTTGTTTATTGTGATGACAAGGTTTAGATCCCTGGAGCGTGTAGCTCTGAGGGATTGGGATTTCTTTAAGTGTAGCATGTCCAACAGCTCTGGGTTTGACATGGCCTTGTATGTTAAGCAGAGATCGCCTCTGAGTAGACGATATGCGACAGAGTATAGCTGGAGTTTTTTAAGGCGGTCAGCATAGGGCATCTGCTTTAGGCCTGTGATTCTTTTAGTGAGGTATTTCTGAGGCCTTTCCAGTTGTTGCAGATGTCTTGAGAGGTACATACCAAATGGGGCATTGTATTCTATAATGGGTCTAATGAGGGATGAGTACAGTGGGACAATGACCTCCTTTTTTCTGGATGAAAAGCCCTTCGTGATGAGGTGTGCCACATAAAAGGATTTCCTGACTGTTGTGGCGATGTGGTTATCGAAGGTGAGACCACTGTACCACTAAATCTTTCTGGTAGGATCCCCATATTAATATGTTGCATAACAAGCAAAGGAAAACAATGCAGAATCATAATAAATCTTCATCCATCCCCACCGCAAGACCCCACTGCCATCAAGAAACATAAGAGCACTATTAGAAAATGTAAAGCAGAGTGTGAACTTAAGGGCACTACAGATACCAAAGGAAACTACAAATCTTTCTTTAGTTTTGTCAGGAAATTAAGGAACCATGTCCAACAACAGCTCATCTATAATAATAATACGACCCATCCTAGTCCCAGTGATTTAGCCAATATGTCAGCATCCAAACGTAGTGATAGCATTACCCCATCTACTCACATCGTTGACCTTATTATCTCGAAAATATAGCTTCCCCTGAAATCATCTTGGAACAAGTCCTAGAATCCCTGTCAAAGTCTTAAAATAAGGGTTCCATGGAACTGAATAACATGCCGGGCTGTATTTTCATCAGTGTCATAATGTATTATTCAAGGCTGTACTCAAACTTTTCTGTTTTCTCCCTGGTAGAGTGGGCCTTGACCTCACATGAAATAGATTTGTCATAGTGAGTAAAACAAAAGCTAATAGCCATTAGGCAACCATTTGGAAATAGCCTATTTTGACACAGGTTACCCCTTCTTCTTACCTTCACAAGAAATGAACAACTGATATGAAGATCTGAAAGATTTAGTTCTATTAAGATAATACCTGAGTTGGCTGTGGCTATCCAGGGTATGGGGTATCTTTTTTCCTTCATTTTTAGCTTCAGGAAAGAAAACAGAAGGATGGATAGTTTGGCTTAAAGTAAACTCAGATTCCACTTTAAGCATAAAGGATTAGTTCTCAAAGAAACCCTGCCCTTGTGGAAAATGAGATAGGGTTGACTCACCATTAGAACTTGTTACTCTGATACCCTTCTTGTAGAGGTCAAAACAA
Organism: Protopterus annectens; assembly: GCF_019279795.1. NCBI lineage: Eukaryota > Metazoa > Chordata > Ceratodontiformes > Protopteridae > Protopterus > Protopterus annectens. The sequence continues at coordinate 1,778,415,665 of NC_056739.1, read as the reverse complement.
TCAGCAAAGCTGTTTTGCATGTTAAGAACCTCAAGTCAGCCAGATTAGCTGGTTCAAATGGAGCAAGTGTTAGCTACTCTAACAGAAAATTAATATCCCAAGAAGGTGCCATCAGCTTTCTTGGAGGCTTCTTATGCAAAACCCCTTTCAAGAACATCTTGACACGAGACTGCCTCAAAAGGGGAGGATCCATGGGCAGACATGCTGAAATGGATGATAAATGAACCTTGATAGAGGAACAAGAAAGGCCATAGGATAGTAATACATACAAATATTGTAAAAACAGAGAACAACTAGCACTGAATGGGTGCTGCTTATGTTGTTGGCACCAACTAGAAAACTGTCTCCATTTTTCAATACATGATTTTCTAGCAGCACTCTGTCTCATCTCCATTAGTACCTGCTGTACGTCCTCAGTAAACAGCTGCCTAAAAGGAATTAAAATCCTATCATCCAGACAACCAACTGAAGATAACTGATGGGGTGTATCAAACCCCCTGTTTTTGTGTGAGTAAATACATTCTATGAAGAAACGTGTGATAATTGCCCCTGGCCATTTACAAAAGAAGGAGGCAGCATGGGCCAGAAGGAAGTCACCACAGTGATCTTGGGGGATCCTTCTGAATCTTCAGAAGTCCTGTAGATATTAGTGGAATGGGTAGAAGAGCATACAGGAACATTCCTGTGCAAGGAAAAGAAAAGGCATCTGTCCTCCAGGCCTTCTTGCATGGAATAGAATCTTGATAGTTGATTATTCCGAGAGGAGGAAAATAGGTCTACTTGAAGAACTCCCCACAGATGGATCAAGTATTGAAAGTGCACCTGATTGAGTTTCCATTTGTGATAGTCTGCCCTAGTCCTGCTCACCATGTGTGCCATACAGTTTTGCTCTGACGGAATGTAGGATGCCTGTAGACTGAGACTGTGCTGTGAAGCTACACCCCAAGCTAATATGACTAGTCTCTAAAGGAGGAATGACCTGGTTCCGTGTTGCTTGTTGCTGTACCACATAACTGCAGTGTTGTCTGTAACCATTGAGAAGGTCCCTGGGACCAAAGATGGCTTAGAGAGTTGAGTGGCTTGATCAGGGCAAGCATCTCCTTGATATTTATTTGCTTTCATCTGTCCTTAGTGTCCCACACACTCTGCACTTGTATCCCTCCTGAAAATGTTCCCCAAGCAAAGTGAAAAGCTTCTGTGATGACTGACTGCTTTTGAGTATAGAGGGAGAAGGAGAGACTTGAATTTAAGGATATCTGCAGACTCGACCTAAAAATTTCTCTTCTGACAAGCCCCAGCACTGGGATTTGAAAAGATAAAGGTTGTCGATGCTGAGACCAAAACCTTTTCAAATACCACTTTATCTTTCTCATGTGGAGTCCTGTTAGGGGGTTCATGAGAATAATGGATGCCATGGCACCCAAAATCCTGAGGTATTCCCTCACAGTGACCAAAGTCTGAGTGGAAAAACTTAAAAATAGATCTAAACAAGGATTTATTTTTTTTCCTGTGGAAGAAAAGCCTTTGAAATGAGGTGTCTAGCTGACATCCCAGGAAACAACCCTGGGTGAAGGAGTCAAGAAAGACATTTGAATGTTCTCTTGGAATCCCAGCTTGTGTAAGAGATGTCTCCTCCATGACAGAGATTCATGACCTTTAAGACTATGCAAAGATAAGCAAGTCATCTAAATATGGGAAAATATTTGTCAGGATGGATAGGGATGTGATGATAAGCATGCTTTAAGTCTAGTGTTACCAGGAAACTTGAAAGGGGAAGAAGAGGTAACAGGTTGTAAAGTGACATCATTTTGAATTTGGGCACTATCACAAACAGGTTAGGAAAGAAAGATCCAGAACTGATCTCCAATTATTTATTTTTTTGGTACTCGGAATATCCTTCAACAAAACCCTTTCCCACCTGGGAGGGCAGGTGAAAACAAAAGAATCTTATCTAGAGATTGAGGAATGACCCCCTGAAAAGGGGAAATTTCCTCCCACTGTCAACTGTAACCTTGATGAATGATTTTCAGATCCAATTTGTCTGAAACTATCTGCTGTCAGACAGATAAATGTTGATTCAGACTTTCTGGAAGAAAGAAGGAAGGAACCAGGGTGGGAGGGAGTTACAAGGTATGTTGAATAGCAATTCAGACATTGCACTTTCCTTGGTTTGGGGAAGTTTGAGACCTCTTTTTAGAACTCCCTTGTCATGTTTTCTTAAACATATGTTTACCTGAAATTCATTGAGACTGTTTATTCTGTTTTTTTTTTTTTGGCCAAAATTGGATGAGGAGATAGAAAATCCCTTAGACAATTTGGAAAAGGAGGGCTGAAAACTCCCTGGATCAGCTTGCCCCTTTCATCACACCTTTTGATCAACTCTGCAGTAGAGAGGCCGAACACTAAATCTTTCTCCAAGGGAAAATTTAAAATATAATTTTAACATCATCTGGAAGGTTCTGAGAATACAGCTAAGCAGACATCATCAAGACAGTACCAGTGACCATAGCCCTGAAAGAATTATCAACAGGGTCAAACACACTGAAAACAATGAGTAGTGACCCGAGCAACTGAAAAACTAGGTTACTTAAAGCAGATTTGTCATACAAGAAGAAACTGCAAATAAAACATTCTTCATATTCTCACAATTTGTCAGATCAAACTAACATAAGAGCCTGACAATTCAGAATTCTGAAAATCAAGCTACCTAGCAATAATTTGCCATCCTTATCAGAAAGAGTAGGACTGGAATTAACTAAATGTTTAGCCACAGTAGGATCAACTAAAGCGATAGCTGCTGGGTCAGGTTTGGGAAAATAAATTAAAAGGATAAGGAACTTTATTCATCCCATCTGCCTTTTTAGGGACAGCTGTCTGACTATCAGGAAAATTATAGGCAGTAAGACACATATCCTGTAAAGCAGATAGGACAGGAGGAATGGGTGTTGGTTCTGGAAAATCCTTCTGTAACAACTCACAGTATTTTCTGAGGAACTGAGAAAGGCCAGTGTTCTCCCACTTAAAACAATGGCACATTCTAGCAATAGTCTAAGAAAGAAAGAAACACCCACAGGAAGAATGAAATAGTGAGCTGTACTGGCATATACCACATTCAGCTACACGGAGTCGTGCTGTACTGTACGGTATCATATCGTACTGTATAGTTGATGTACTATACTGAGCTGTACTAGCATGTACCGCATTCAGCTACACGGAGTCGTGCTGTACTGTACGGTATCATATCGTACTGTATAGGTGATGTACTATACTGAGCTGTACTAGCATGTACCGCATTCAGCTACACGCAGTCGTGCTGTACTGTACTGTATCATATCGTACTGTATAGGTGATGTACTATACTGTATAGGTGATGTACTATACTGAGCTGTACTGGCATGTACCGCATTCAGCTACACGGAGTCATGCTGTACTGTATGGTATCATATCGTACTGTATAGGTGATGTACTATACTGAGCTGTACTGGCATGTACCGCATTCAGCTACACGGAGTCATGCTGTACTGTATGGTATCATATCGTACTGTATAGGTGATGCACTATACTGAGCTGTACTGGCATGTACCACATTCAGCTACACGGAGTCATGCTGCACTGTACGATATCATATCATACTGTATAGGTGATGTACTATACTGAGCTGTACTAGCATGTGCTGCATTCAGCTACACTGAGACGTGCTGTACTGTACGGTATCATATCGTACCGTATAGGTGATGTACTACACTGAGCTGTACTAGCATGTACCGCATTCAGCTACATGGCGTTGTGCTGTACTGTACGGTGTCATATCGTACTGTATAGGTGATGTACTATACTGAGCTGTACTAGCATGTACCGCATTCAGCTACACGGAGTCGTGCTGTACTGTACGGTATCATATCGTACTGTGTAGGAGATGTACTATACTGAGCTGTACTGGCATGTACCGCATTCAGCTACACGGAGTCGTGCTGTACTGTATGGTATCATATCGTACTGTGTAGGAGATGTACTATACTGAGCTGTACTGGCATGTACCGCATTCAGCTACACGGACTCATGCTGCACTCTATGGTATCATATCGTACTGTATAGGTGATGTACTATACTGAGCTGCACTGGCATGTACCACATTCAGCTACATGCAGTTGTGCTGTACTGTATGGTATCATAGCATACTGTATAGGTGATGTACTATACTGAGCTGTACTGGCATGTACCGCATTCAGCTACACGGAGTCATGCTGTACTGTATGGTATCATATCGTACTGTATAGGTGATGTACTATACTGAGCTGTACTAGTATGTACCGCATTCAGCTACACGGAGTCATGCTGTACTGTATGGTATCATATCGTACTGTATAGGTGATGTACTATACTGAGCTGTACTGGCATGTACTGCATTCAGCTACACGGAGTCATGCTGTACTTTATGGTATCATATCGTACTGTATAGGTGATGTACTATAATGAGCTGTACTGGCATGTACCGCATTCAGCTACACGGAGTCATGCTGTACTGTACGGTATCATATCGTACTGTATAGGTGATGTACGATACTGAGCTGTACTGGCATGTACCGCATTCAGCTACACAGAGTCGTGCTGTACTGTACGGTATCATATCATACTGTATAGGTGATGTACTATACTGAGCTGTCCTGGCATGTACCGCATTCAGCTACACAGAGTCGTGTTGTACTGTACAGTATCATATCGTACTGTATAGGTGATGTACTTTACTGAGCTGTACTGGCATGTACCGCATTCAGCTACACGAAGTTGTGCTGTACTGTACGGTATCATATCGTACTGTATAGGTGATGCACTATACAGAGCTGTACTGGCATGTACCGCATTCAGCTACACGGAGTTGTGCTGTACTGTACGGTATCATATCGTACTGTATAGGTAATGTACTATACTGAGCTGTACTGACATGTACCGCATTCAGTAACACGGAGTCATGCTGCACTGTACGGTATCATATCGTACTGTATAGGTGATGTACTATACTGAGCTGTACTGGCATGTCCCACATTCAGCTACACAGAGTCGTGCTGTACTGTATGATAACATATCGTACTGTAAAGGTGATGTACTATACTGAGCTGTACTGACATGTAACACATTCAGGTACATTGAGTCATGCTGTACTGTACGGTATCATATCGTACTGTATAGGTGATGTACTATACTGAGCTGTACTGGCATGTACCACATTCAGCTACACAGAGTCATGCTGTACTGTATAATATCATATCGTACTGTATAGGTGATGTACTATACTGAGCTGTACTGGCATGTACCGCATTAAGCTACACGGAGTCCTGCTGTACTGTACGGTATCATATCGTACTGTATAGATGATATACTATAATGAGCTGTACTGGCATGTGCTGCATTTGGCTACATGGAGTCATGCTGTACTGTACGTTATCATATCATACTGTATAGGTGATGTACTATAGTGAGCTGTACTGGCATGTACCACATTCAGCTACATGGCGTTGTGCTGTACTGTACGGTGTCATATCGTACTGTATAGGTGATGTACTATACTGAGCTGTACTAGCATGTACCGCATTCAGCTACACGGAGTCGTGCTGTACTGTACGGTATCAGATCGTACTGTGTAGGAGATGTACTATACTGAGCTGTACTGGCATGTACCACATTCAGCTACACGGAGTCGTGCTGTATGGTATCATATCGCACTGTATAGGTGATGTACTATACTGAGCTGTACTAGCATATACCACATTCAGCTACAGTCATGCTGTACTGCACGGTATCATATCGTACTGTATAGGTGATGTACTATACTGAGCTGTACTGACATGTACCGCATTCAGCTACACGGAGTCATGCTGTACTGTACAGTATCATATCGTACTGTATAGGTGATGTACTATACTGAGCTGTACTGGCATTTACCACATTCAGCTGCACAGAGACGTGCTGTACTCTATGATATCATATCGTACTGTATAGGTGATGTACTATACTGAGCTGTATTTGCATGTACCGCATTCAGCTACACGGAGTGCTGCTGTACTGTATGGTATCATATCATACTGTATAGGTGATGTACTATACTGAGCTGTACTGGCATGTACCGCATTCAGCTACACGGAGTGCTGCTGTACTGTACGGTATCATATCCTACTGTATAGATGATATACTAAACTGAGATGTACTGGCATGTGCCGCATTCAGCTACACGGAGTCATGCTGTACTGTACGGTATCATATCATACTGTATAGGTGATGTACTATACTGAGCTATACTTGCATGTACCGCATTCAGCTACACGGAGTCGTGTTGTACTGTACGGTATCATATCGTACTGTGTAGGAGATGTACAATACTGAGCTGTACTAGCATGTGCCGCATTCAGCTACACAGAGTTGTGCTGTACTGTAGGGTATCATATCGTACTGTATAGGTGATGTACTATACTGAGCTGTACTGGCATGTACCGCATTCAGCTACACGGAGTCATGCTGTACTGTATGGTATCATATCGTACTGTATAGGTGATGTACTATACTGAGCTGTACTGACATGTACCACATTCAGCTACACGGAGTCATGCTGTACTGTACAGTATCATATCGTACTGTATAGGTGATGTACTATACTGAGCTGTACTGGCATGTACCACATTCAGCTACACAGAGTCGTGCTGTACTGTATGATATCATATCGTACTGTATAGGTGATGTACTATACTGAGCTGTACTGACATGTAACACATTCAGGTACATTGAGTCGTGCTGTACTGTACGGTATCATATCGTACTGTATAGGTGATGTACTATACTGAGCTGTACTGGCATGTACCACATTCAGCTACACAGAGTCGTGCTGTACTGTATAATATCATATCGTACTGTATAGGTGATGTACTATACTGAGCTGTACTGGCATGTACCGCATTCAGCTACACGGAGTCCTGCTGTACTGTACGGTATCATATCGTACTGTATAGATGATATACTATAATGAGCTGTACTGGCATGTGCTGCATTTGGCTACATGGAGTCATGCTGTACTGTACGTTATCATATCATACTGTATAGGTGATGTACTATAGTGAGCTGTACTGGCATGTACCACATTCAGCTACACAGAGTCGTGTTGTACTGTACAGTATCATATCGTACTGTATAGGTGATGTAATATACTGAGCTGTACTGGCATGTACCGCATTCAGCTACATGGCGTTGTGCTGTACTGTATGGTATCATATCGTACTGTATAGCTGATGCACTATATTGAGCTGCACTGGCGTGTACCACATTCAGCTACACGGAGTTGTGCTAAACTGTATTGTATCATATCGTACTGTATAGGCGATGTACTATACTGAGCTGTACTAGCATATACCACATTCAGCTACACGGAGTCATGCTGTACTGTACGGTATCATATCGTACTGTATAGGTGATGTACTACACTGAGCTGTACTGGCATGTACCGCATTCAGCTACTTGGAGTCCTGCTGTACTGTACGGTATTATATCGTACTGTATATGCAATGTACTATACTGAGCTGTACTAGCATGTGCCGCATTCAGCTACACGGAGTCGTGCTGTACTGTACGGTATCATATCGTACTGTATAGGTGATGTACTATACTGAGCTGTACTAGCATGTACCGCATTCAGCTACATGGAGTTGTGCTGTACTGTATGGTATCATATCATACTGTATAGGTGATGTACTATACTGAGCTGTACTGGCATGTACCACATTCAGCTACATGCAGTTGTGCTGTACTGTACGGTGTCATATCGTACTGTATAGGTGATGTACTATACTGAGCTATACTAGCATGTACCGCATTCAGCTACACGGAGTCGTGTTGTACTGTACGGTATCATATCGTACTGTGTAGGAGATATACAATACTGAGCTGTACTGGCATGTACCGCATTCAGCTACATGCAGTTGTGCTGTACTGTATGGTATCATATCATACTGTATAGGTGATGTACTATACTGAGCTGTACTGGCATGTACCGCATTCAGCTACACGGAGTCATGCTGTACTGTATGGTATCATATCGTACTGTATAGGTGATGTACTATACTGAGCTGTACTGGCATGTACCGCATTCAGCTACACGGAGTCATGCTGTACTGTACGGTATCATATCGTACTGTATAGGTGATGTACGATACTGAGCTGTACTGGCATGTACCGCATTCAGCTACACAGAGTCGTGCTGTACTGTACGGTATCATATCATACTGTATAGGTGATGTACTATACTGAGCTGTCCTGGCATGTACCGCATTCAGCTACATGGAGTCATGCTGTACTGTACGGTATCATATCGTACTGTATAGGTGATGTACTACACTGAGCTGTACTGGCATGTACTGCATTCAGCTACACTGAGTCATGCTGTACTGTACGGTATCATATCGTACCGTATAGGTGATGTACTACACTGAGCTGTACTGCCATGTACCGCATTCAGCTACACGGAGTTGTGCTGTACTGTACGGTATCATATCATACTGTATAGGTGATGTACTATACTGAGCTATACTAGCATGTACCGCATTCAGCTACACGGAGACGTGTTGTACTGTACGGTATCATATCGTACTGTGTAGGAGATGTACAATACTGAGCTGTACTGGCATGTACCGCATTCAGCTACACGGAGTCATGCTGCACTGTATGGTATCATATCGTACTGTATAGGTGATGTACTATACTGAGCTGCACTGGCATGTACCAAATTCAGCTACATGCAGTTATGCTGTACTGTATGGTATCATATCATACTGTATAGGTGATGTACTATAATGGGCTGTACTGACATGTACCACATTCAGCTACACTGAGTCATGCTGTACTGTATGGTACCATATTGTACTGTATAGGTGATGTACTATACTGAGCTGTACTGGCATGTACCGCATTCAGCTACACGGAGTCATGCTGTACTGTACAGTATCATATTGTACTGTATGGGTGATGTTCTATACTGAGCTGTACTGACATTCAAGTACATTGAGTCGTGCTGTACTGTATGGTATCACATTGTACTGTATGGGTGATGTACTATACTGAGCTGTACTAGCATGTGCCGCATTCAGCTACACAGAGTTGTGCTGTACTGTAGGGTATCATATCGTACTGTATAGGTGATGTACTATACTGAGCTGTACTGACATGTACCGCATTCAGCTACACGGAGTCATGCTGTACTGTACGGTATCATATCGTACTGTATAGGTGATGTACTATACTGAGCTGTACTGGCATGTACCGCATTCAGCTACACGGAGTCATGCTGTACTGTACGGTATCATATCGTACTGTATAGGTGATGTACTATACTGAGCTGTACTGGCATGTACCACATTCAGCTACACAGAGTCATGCTGTACTGTACAGTATCATATCGTACTGTATAGGTGATGTACTATACTGAGCTGTACTGGCATGTACCACATTCAGCTACATGCAGTTGTGCTGTACTGTATGGTATCATATCATACTGTATAGGTGATGTACTATACTGAGCTGTACTGGCATGTACCATTCAGCTACACAGAGGCATGCTGTACTGTATGGTATCATATTGTACTGTATAGGTGATGTACTATACTGAGCTATACTAGCATGTACCAAATTCAGCTACACAGAGTCGTGCTGTACTGTATGATATCATATCGTACTGTATATGTGATGTACTATACTGAGCTGTACTGGCATGTACCGCATTCAGCTAGACGGAGTAGTGCTGTACTGTATGGTATCATATCGTACTGTATAGGTGATGTACTATACTGAGCTGTACTGGCATGTACCGCATTCAGCTACACGGAGTCATGCTGTACTGTACGGTATCATATCATACTGTATAGGTGATGTACTATACTGAGCTGTACTGGCATGTACCACATTCAGCTACACGGAGTCATGCTGTACTGTACGGTATCATATCGTACTGTATAGGTGATGTACTATACTGAGCTGTACTGGCATGTACCGCATTCAGCTACACGGAGTCATGCTGTACTGTATGGTATCATATCGTACTGTATAGGTGATGTACTATACTGAGCTGTACTGGCATGTACCACATTCAGCTACCTGTACGGTATCATATCGTACTGTATAGGTGATGTACTATACTGAGCTGTACTAGCATGTACCGCATTCAGCTACATGGAGTTGTGCTGTACTGTATGGTATCATATCGTACTGTATAGGTGATGTACTATACTGAGCTGTACTGGCATGTACCGCATTCAGCTACACGGAGTCATGCTGTACTGTATGGTATCATATCGTACTGTATAGGTGATGTACTATACTGAGCTGTACTGGCATGTACCGCATTCAGCTACACGGAGTCATGCTGTACTGTATGGTATCATATCATACTGTATAGGTGATGTACTATACTGAGCTGTACTGGCATGTACCGCATTCAGCTACATGGAGTCATGCTGTACTGTATGGTATCATATCGTACTGTATAGGTGATGTACTATACTGAGCTGTACTGGCATGTACCGCATTCAGCTACACGGAGTCATGCTGTACTGTACGGTATCATATCGTACTGTATAGGTGATGTACTATACTGAGCTGTACTGGCATGTACCGCATTCAGCTACACGGAGTCATGCTGTACTATATGGTATCATATCGTGCTGTATAGGTGATGTACTATACAGAGCTGTACTGGCATGTACCGCATTCAGCTTCACAGAGTCGTGCTGTACTGTACGGTATCATATCATACTGTATAGGTGATGTACTATACTGAGCTGTACTGGCATGTACCGCATTCAGCTACACGGAGTCATGCTGTACTGTACGGTATCATATCGTACTGTATAGGTGATGTACTATACTGAGCTGTACTGGCATGTACCACATTCAGCTACATGGCGTTGTGCTGTACTGTACAGTATCATATCGTACTGTATAGGTGATGTACTATACTGAGCTGTACTGGCATGTACCACATTCAGCTACACAGGGTCATGCTGTACTGTACGGTATCATATTGTACTGTATGGGTGATGTACTATACTGAGCTGTACTGACATGTACCACATTCAGCTACACTGAGTCATGCTGTACTGTACAGTATCATATTGTACTGTATAGGTGATGTACTATACTGAGCTGTACTGGCATGTACCACATTCAGCTACACTGAGTCATGCTGTACTGTACGGCACCATATTGTACTGTATGGGTGATGTTCTATACTGAGCTGTACTGACATGTACCACATTCAGGTACATTGAGTCGTGCTGTACTGTACGGTATCAAATTGTACTGTATGGGTGATGTACTATACTGAGCTGTACTAGCATGTGCCGCATTCAGCTACACAGAGGCATGCTGTACTGTATGGTATCATATCGTACTGTATAGGTGATGTACTATACTGAGCTGTACTGACATGTACCGCATTCAGCTACACGGAGTCATGCTGTACTGTACAGTATCATATCGTACTGTATAGGTGATGTACTATACTGAGCTGCACTGGCATGTACCACACAGCGCACAGAGTCGTGCTGTACTGTATGATATCATATCGTACTGTATAGGTGATGTACTATACTGAGCTGTACTGGCATGTACCGCATTCAGCTACACGGAGTCCTGCTGTACTGTATGGTATCATATCGTACTGTATAGATGATATACTAAACTGAGATGTACTGACATGTACCGCATTCAGCTACACGGAGTCATGCTGTACTGTACGGTATCATATCATACTGTATAGGTGATGTACTATACTGAGCTGTACTGGCATGTACCATTCAGCTACACAGAGTCATGCTGTACTGTACAGTATCATATCGTACTGTATATGTGATGTACTATACTGAGCTGTACTGGCATGTACCGCATTCAGCTACAGAGTTGTGCTGTACTGTATGGTATCATATCATACTGTATAGGTGATGTACTATACTGAGCTGTACTGGCATGTACCACATTCAACTACACAGAGTCGTGCTGTACTGTATGATATCATATCGTACTGTATAGGTGATGTACTATACTGAGCTGTACTGGCATGTGCCACATTCAGCTACACGGAGTCCTGCTGTACTGTACGGTATCATATCGTACTGTATAGGTGATGTACTATACTGAGCTGTACTGGCATGTACCGCATTCAGCTACACGGAGTCATGGTGTACTGTATGGTATCATATCGCACTGTATAGGTGATGTACTATACTGAGCTGTACTGGCATGTACCACATTCAGCTACACGGAGTCATGCTGTACTGTACGGTATCATATTACTGTATAGGTGATGTACTATACTGAGCTGTACTGGCATGTACCACATTCAGCTACACGGAGTCATGCTGTACTGTACGGTATCATATCGTACTGTATGGGTGATGTACTATACTGAGCTGTACTGGCATGTACCGCATTCAGCTACATTGAGTCATGCTGTACTGTACGGTATCATATCGTACTGTATAGATGATGTACTATACTGAACTGTACTGGCATGTGCCGCATTCAGCTACACGGAGTCGTGCTGTACTGTACGGTATCATATCGTACTGTATAGGTGATGTACTATACTGAGCTGTACTGGCATGTACCACATTCAGCTACATGAGTTGTGCTGTACTGTATGGTATCATATCATACTGTATAGGTGATGTACTATACTGAGCTGTACTAGCATGTACCGCATTCAGCTACATGGAGTCATGCTGTACCGTACAGTATCATATCGTACTGTATAGGTGATGTACTATACTGAGCTCTACTAGCATGTACCGCATTCAGCTACATGGAGTCATGCTGTACCGTACAGTATCATATCGTACCGTATAGGTGATGTACTATACTGAGCTGTACTGGCATGTACCACATTCAGCTACACGGAGTCATGCTGTACTGTACAGTATCATATCGTACTGTTTAGGTGATGTACTATACTGAGCTGTACTGGCATGTACCACATTCAGCTACACAGAGTCGTGCTGTACTGTATGATATCATATCGTACTGTATAGGTGATGTACTATACTGAGCTGTACTGGCATGTACCACATTCAGCTACACGGAGTCGTGCTGTACTGTACGGTATCATATCATACTGTATAGGTGATGTACTATACTGAGCTGTACTGGCATGTACCGCATTCAGCTACATGGAGTCATGCTGTACTGTATGGTATCATATCGTACTGTATAGGTGATGTACTATACTGAGCTGTACTGGCATGTACCGCATTCAGCTACATGGAGTCGTGCTGTACTGTACGGTATCATATCGTACTGTATAGGTGATGTACTATACTGAGCTGTACTGACATGTACCGCATTCAGCTACACGGAGTCATGCTGTACTGTACGGTATCATATCGTACTGTATAGGTGATGTACTATACTGAGCTGTACTGGCATGTACCGCATTCAGCTACACGGAGTCATGCTGTACTGTACGGTATCATATTACTGTATAGGTGATGTACTATACTGAGCTGTACTGGCATGTACCATTCAGCTACACTGAGTCATGCTGTACTGTACGGTATCATAGCGTACTGTATAGGTGATCTACTATACTGAGCTGTACTGGCATGTACCGCAATCAGCTACACGGAGTCATGCTGTACACTGTACGGTATCATATCGTACTGTATAGGTGATGTACTATACTGAGCTGTACTGGCATGTACCACATTCAGCTACATGGAGTCGTGCTGTACTGTACGGTATCATATCGTACTGTATAGGTGATGTACTATACTGAGCTGTACTAGCATGTACCGCATTCAGCTACATGGAGTCATGCTGTACTGTATGGTATCATATCATACTGTATAGGTGAGGTACTATACTGAGCTGTACTGGCATGTACCGCATTCAGCTACATGGAGTCATGCTGCACTGTATGGTATCATATCGTACTGTATAGGTGATGTACTATACTGAGCTGTACTGGCATGTACCACATTCAGCTACATGCAGTTGTGCTGTACTGTACGGTATCATATCGTACTGTATAGGTGATGTACTATACTGAGCTGTACTGGCATGTACCGCATTCAGCTACACGGAGTCATGCTGTACTGTATGGTATCATATCGTACTGTATAGGTGATGTACTATACTGAGCTGTACTGGCATATACCACATTCAGCTACACGGAGTCATGCTGTACTGTACGGTATCATATTGTACTGTATAGGTGATGTACTATACTGAGCTGTACTGGCATGTACCGCATTCAGCTACATGGAGTCGTGCTGTACTGTACGGTATCATATCGTACTGTATAGGTGATGTACTATACTGAGCTGTACTGGCATGTACCGCATTCAGCTACACGGAGTCATGCTGTACTGTATGGTATCATATCGTACTGTATAGGTGATGTACTAAACTGAGCTGTACTGGCATGTACCGCATTCAGCTACACGGAGTCATGCTGTACTGTATGGTATCATACTGTACTGTATAGGTGATGTACTATACTGAGCTGTACTGGCATGTACCGCATTCAGGTACACGGAGTCGCTGTACTGTACGGTATCATATCATACTGTATAGGTGATGTACTATACTGAGCTGTCCTGGCATGTACCGCATTCAGCTACACTGAGTCATGCTGCACTGTATGGTATCATATCGTACTGTATAGGTGATGTACTATACTGAGCTGCACTGGCATGTACCACATTCAGCTACGGAGTCATGCTGTACTGTATGGTATCATATTGTACTGTATAGGTGAGGTACTATACTGAGCTGTACTGGCATGTACCGCATTCAGCTACACGGAGTCATGCTGTACTGTACGGTATCATATCGTACTGTATAGGTGATGTACTATACTGAGCTCTACTGGCATGTACCACATTCAGCTACATGGAGTCATGCTGCACTGTACGGTATCATATCGTACTGTATAGCTGATGTACTATACTGAGCTGTACTGGCATGTACCGCATTCAGCTTCACAGAGTCGTGCTGTACTGTACAGTATCATATAGTACTGTATAGGTGAAGTACTATACTGAGCTGTACTGGCATGTACCGCATTCAGCTACACGGAGTCATGCTGTACTGTACGGTATCATATTGTACTGTATAGGTGATGTACTATACTGAGCTGCACTGGCATGTACCAAATTCAGCTACACTGAGTCGTGCTGTACGGTATCATATTGTACTGTATGGGTGATGTACTATACTGAGCTGTACTGACATGTACCACATTCAGCTACACTGAGTCATGCTGTACTGTACGGTATCATATTGTACTGTATGGGTGATGTACTATACTGAGCTGTACTGACATGTACCACATTCAGCTACACGGAGTCATGCTGTACTGTACAGTATCATATCGTACTGTTTAGGTGATGTACTATACTGAGCTGTACTGGCATGTACCACATTCAGCTACACAGAGTCGTGCTGTACTGGGTATCATATCGTACTGTATAGGTGATGTACTATACTGAGCTGTACTGGCATGTACCGCATTCAGCTACAGAGTCATGCTGTGCTGTACGGTATCATATCGTACCATATAGGTGACGTACTATACTGAGCTCTACTGGCATGTACCACATTCAGCTACACGGAGTCATGCTGTACTGTACAGTATCATATCGTACTGTATAGGTGATGTACTATACTGAGCTGTACTGGCATGTACCGCAATCAGCTACACGGAGTCATGCTGTACTGTACGGTATCATATCGTACTGTATAGATGATGTACTATACTGAGCTGTACTGGCATGTACCACATTCAGCTACGGAGTCATGCTGTACTGTACGGTATCATATCCTACTGTATAGGTGATGTACTATACTGAGCTGTACTGGCATGTACCGCATTCAGCTACACGGAGTCATGCTGTACTGTACGGTATCATATCGTACTGTATAGGTGATGTACTATACTGAGCTGTACTGGCATGTACCGCATTCAGCTACACGGAGTCATGCTGTACTGTACGGTATCATATCGTACTGTATAGGTGATGTACTATACTGAGCTGCACTGGCATGTACCGCATTCAGCTACATGGAGTCATGCTGTACTGTACGGTATCATATCGTACTGTATAGGTGATGTACTATACTGAGCTGTACTGGCATGTACCGCATTCAGCTACATGGAGTCATGCTGTACTGTATGGTGTCATATTGTACTGTATAGGTGAGGTACTATACTGAGCTGTACTGGCATGTACCGCATTCAGCTACACGGAGTCATGCTGTACTGTACGGTATCATATCGCACTGTATAGGTGATGTACTATACTGAGCTGTACTAGCATGTACCGCATTCAGCTACGAGTCATGCTGTACTGTACGGTATCATATCCTACTGTATAGATGATATACTAAACTGAGATGTACTGGCATGTGCCGCATTCAGCTACACGGAGTCATGCTGTACTGTACGGTATCATATCATACTGTATAGGTGATGTACTATACTGAGCTGTACTGGCATGTACCACATTCAGCTACACAGAGTCATGTTGTACTGTACAGTATCATATCGTACTGTATAGGTGATGTACTATACTGAGCTGTACTGGCATGTACCGCATTCAGCTGCACGAAGTTGTGCTGTACTGTATGGTATCATATCGTACTGTATAGGTGATGCACTATACTGAGCTGTACTGGCATGTACCGCATTCAGCTACATGGAGTCATGCTGTACTGTACGGTATCATATCATACTGTATAGATGATGTACTATACTGAGATGTACTGGCATGTGCCGCATTCAGCTACACGGAGTCATGCTGTACTGTACGGTATCATATCGTACTGTATAGGTGATGTACTATACTGAGCTGTACTGGCATGTACCGCATTCAGCTACACTGAGTCATGCTGTACTGTACGGTATCATATCATACTGTATAGGTGATGTACTATACTGAGCTGTCCTGGCATGTACCGTGATTCAGCTTCACGGAGTCATGCTGTACTGTATCATATCATACTGTATAGGTGATGTACTATACTGAGCTGTACTGGCATGTACCGCATTCAGCTACAGAGTCATGCTGTACTGTGTACGGTATCATATCGTACTGTATAGGTGATGTACTATACTGAGCTGTACTCGCATGTACCGCATTCAGCTACATGGCGTTGTGCTGTACTGTATGGTATCATATCATACTGTATAGGTGATGCACTATATTGAGCTGTACTGGCATATACCACATTCAGCTACACGGTGTTGTGCTGTACTGTACGGTATCATATCATACTGTATAGGTGATGTACTATACTGAGCTGTACTGACATGTACCGCATTCAGCTACACGGGGTCATGCTGTACTGTACAGTATCATATCGTACTGTATAGGTGATGTACTATACTGAGCTGTACTGGCATGTACCACATTCAGGTACATTGAGTCATGCTGTACTGTACGGTATCATATTGTACTGTATGGGTGATGTACTATACTGAGCTGTACTGACATGTACCACATTCAGCTACACTGAGTCATGCTGTACTGTACGGTACCATATTGTACTGTATGGGTGATGTACTATACTGAGCTGTACTGGCATGTACCATATTCAGGTGCACTGAGTAGTGTTGTACTGTACAGTATCATATTGTACTGTATGGGTGATGTTCTATACTGAGCTGTACTGACATGTACCACATTTAGGTACATTGAGTCGTTCTGCACTGTACGGTATCAAATTGTACTGTATGGGTGATGTACTATACTGAGCTCTACTAGCATGTACCGCATTCAGCTACACAGAGTTGTGCTGTGCTGTACGGTATCATATAGTACCGTATAGGTGAAGTACTATACTGAGCTGTACTGGCATGTACCACATTCAGCTACACGGAGTCGTGCTGTGCTGTACGGTATCATATCGTACCGTATAGGTGAAGTACTATACTGAGATGTACTGGCATGTACCACATTCAGCTACACGGAGTCGTGCTGTACTGTATGGTATCATATCGTACTGTATAGGTGATGTACTATACTGAGCTGTACTAGCATGTGCCGCATTCAGCTACACGGAGGCATGCTGTACTGTATGGTATCATATCGTACTGTATAGTTGATGTACTATACTGAGCTGTACTGACATGTACCGCATTCAGCTACA
Organism: Protopterus annectens; assembly: GCF_019279795.1. NCBI lineage: Eukaryota > Metazoa > Chordata > Ceratodontiformes > Protopteridae > Protopterus > Protopterus annectens. The sequence continues at coordinate 1,778,397,488 of NC_056739.1, read as the reverse complement.
CGGAGTCATGCTGTACTGTACAGTATCATATCATACTGTATAGGTGATGTACTATACTGAGCTGTACTGGCATGTGCCGCATTCAGCTACAGAGTCATGCTGTACTGGTATCATATCATACTGTATAGGTGATGTACTATACTGAGCTGTCCTGGCATGTACCACATTCAGCTACACAGAGTTGTGTTGTACTGTACAGTATCATATCGTACTGTATAGGTGATGTAATATACTGAGCTGTACTGGCATGTACCGCATTCAGCTACTTGGAGTCCTGCTGTACTGTACGGTATCATATCATACTGTACAGGTGATGCACTATATTGAGCTGTACTGGCATGTACCACATTCAGCTACACGGAGTCGTGCTATACTGTATTGTATCTTATCGTACTGTATAGGTGATGTACTATACTGAGCTGTACTAGCATGTACCGCATTCAGCTACATGGAGTCATGCTGTACCGTACAGTATCATATCGTACCGTATAGGTGATGTACTATACTGAGCTGTACTGGCATGTACGGCATTCAGCTACATGGAGTCATGCTGTACTGTACAGTATCATATTGTACTGTATAGGTGATGTACTATACTGAGCTGTACTGGCATGTACCTCATTCAACTACATGGTGTCGTGCTGTACTGTACGGTATCAAATTGTAGTGTATGGGTGATGTACTATACTGAGCTGTACAAGCATGTGCCGCATTCAGCTACACTGAGTCATGCTGTTCTGCACAGTATCATATCGTACTGTATAGGTGATGTACTACACTGAGCTGTACTGGCATGTACCGCATTCAGCTACATGGAGTCGTGCTGTACTGTACGGTATCATATCGTACTGTATAGGTGATGTACTATACTGAGCTGTACTAGCATGTACAGCATTCAGCTACATGGAGTCGTGCTGTACTGTACGGTATCATATCATACTGTATAGGTGATGTACTATACTGAGCTGTACTAGCATGTACCGCATTCAGCTGCACGGAGTCGTGCTGTACTGTACAGTATCATATCGTACTGTATAGGTGATGTACTATACTGAGCTGTACTAGCATGTACCGCATTCAGCTACATGGAGTCATGCTGTACTGTACGGTATCATATCGTACTGTATAGGTGATGTACTATACTGGGATGTATTGGCATGTATCGCATTCAGCTACATGGAGTCGTGCTGTGCTGTAGAGCATCATATCATGTATAGGTGATGTACTATATTGAGCTGCACTGGCATGTACCAAATTCAGCTACATGCAGTTGCGCTGTACTGTATGGTATCATATCATACTGTATAGGTGATGTACTAAACTGAGCTGTACTGGCATGTACCGCATTCAGCTACACGGAGTCATGCTGTACTGTATGGTATCATATTGTACTGTATAGGTGATGTACTATACTGAGCTGCACTGGCATGTACCACATTCAGCTACATGCAGTTGTGCTGTACTGTCTGGTATCATATCATATTGTATAGGTGATGTACTATACTGAGCTGTACTGGCATGTACCGCATTCAGCTACACGGAGTCATGCTGTACTGTATGGTATCATATTGTACTGTATAGGTGAGGTACTATACTGAGCTGTACTGGCATGTACCGCATTCAGCTACACGGAGTCATGCTGTACTGTACGGTATCATATCGTACTGTATAGGTGATGTACTATACTGAGCTCTACTGGCATGTACCGCATTCAGCTACACGGAGTCATGCTGCACTGTACGGTATCATATCGTACTGTATAGCTGATGTACTATACTGAGCTGTCCTGGCATGTACCACATTCAGCTACACAGAGTCGTGTTGTACTGTACAGTATCATATCGTACTGTATAGGTGATGTACTATACTGAGCTGTACTGGCATGTACCACATTCAGGTACATTGAGTCATGCTGTACTGTACGGTATCATATTGTACTGTATGGGTGATGTACTATACTGAGCTGTACTGACATGTACCACATTCAGCTACACTGAGTCATGCTGTACTGTACGGTACCATATTGTACTGTATGGGTGATGTACTATACTGAGCTGTACTGCCATGTACCATATTCAGGTGCACTGAGTAGTGTTGTACTGTACGGTATCATATTGTACTGTATGGGTGATGTTCTATACTGAGCTGTACTCACATGTACCACATTCAGGTACATTTAGTCGTGCTGTACTGTACGGTATCAAATTGTACTGTATGGGTGATGTACTATACTGAGCTGTACTAGCATGTACCGCATTCAGCTACACGGAGTCGTGCTGTGCTGTACGGTATCATATCGTACCGTATAGGTGACGTACTATACTGAGCTGTACTGGCATGTACCGCATTCAGCTACATGGATTCGTGCTGTAGTGTACGGTATCATATCGTACTGTATAGGTGATGTACTATACTGAGCTGTACTAGCATGTGCCGCATTCAGCTACACAGAGGCATGCTGTACTGTATGGTATCATATCGTACTGTATAGGTGATGTACTATACTGAGCTGTACTGACATGTACCGCATTCAGCTACACGGAGTCATGCTGTACTGTACAGTATCATATCGTACTGTATAGGTGATGTACTATACTGAGCTGTACTGGCATGTACCACATTCAACTACACAGAGTCCTGCTGTACTGTACGGTATCATATCGTACTGTATAGATGACATACTAAACTGAGCTGTACTGGCATGTGCCGCATTAGGCTACACGGAGTCATGCTTTACTGTACGGTATCATATCATACTGTATAGGTGATGTACTATAGTGAGCTGTACTGGCATGTATCACATTCAGCTACACAGAGTCATGTTGTACTGTAGAGTATCATATCGCACTGTATTGGTGATGTAATATACTGAGCTGTACTCGCATGTACCGCATTCAGCTACATGGCGTTGTGCTGTACTGTATGGTATCATATCATACTGTATAGGTGATGCACTATATTGAGCTGTACTGGCATATACCACATTCAGCTACACAGAGTCATGCTAAACTGTATTGTATCATATTGTACTGTATAGGTGATGTACTATACTGAGCTGTACTAGCATATACCGCATTCACCTACATGGAGTCATGCTGTACTGTACGGTATCATATCGTACTGTATAGGTGATGTACTATACTGAGCTGTACTAGCATGTGTCGCATTCAGCTACACTGAGTCATGCTGTACTGTACGGTATCATATCGTACCGTATAGGTGATGCACTATATTGAGCTGTACTGGCATATACCACATTCAGCTACACGGAGTCATGCTAAACTGTATTGTATCATATCGTACTGTATAGGTGATGTACTATACTGAGCTGTACTAGCATGTGTCGCATTCAGCTACACTGAGTCATGCTGTACTGTACGGTATCATATCGTACCGTATAGGTGATGTACTACACTGAGCTGTACTGGCATGTACCGCATTCAGCTACTTGGAGTCCTGCTGTACTGTACAGTATTATATCGTACTGTATATGTGATGTACTATACTGAGCTGTACTAGCATGTGCCGCATTCAGCTACACGGAGTCGTGCTGTACTTTACGGTATCATATCGTACTGTATAGGTGATGTAGTATACTGAGCTGTACTAGCATGTACCACATTCAACTACACAGAGTCCTGCTGTACTGTATGATATCATATCGTACTGTATAGGTGATGTACTATACTGAGCTGTACTGGCATGTACCGCATTCAGCTACACGGAGTCCTGCTGTACTGTACGGTATCATATCGTACTGTATGGGTGATGCACTATATTGAGCTGTACTGGCATATACCGCATTCAGCTACACGGAGTCATGCTTTACTGTACGGTATCATATCATACTGTATAGGTGATGTACTATAGTGAGCTGTACTGGCATGTACCACATTCAGCTACACAGAGTCATGTTGTACTGTACAGTATCATATCGTACTGTATAGGTGATGTAATATACTGAGCTGTACTGGCATGTACCGCATTCAGCTACATGGCGTTGTGCTGTACTGTATGGTATCATATCATACTGTATAGGTGATGCACTATATTGAGCTGTACTGGCATATACCACATTCAGCTACACGGAGTCATGCTAAACTGTATTGTATCATATCGTACTGTATAGGTGATGTACTATACTGAGCTGTACTAGCATATACCGCATTCAGCTACATGGAGTCATGCTGTACTGTACGGTATCATATCGTACTGTATAGGTGATGTACTATACTGAGCTGTACTAGCATGTGTCGCATTCAGCTACACTGAGTCATGCTGTACTGTACGGTATCATATCGTACCGTATAGGTGATGTACTACACTGAGCTGTACTGGCATGTACCGCATTCAGCTACTTGGAGTCCTGCTGTACTGTACAGTATTATATCGTACTGTATATGTGATGTACTATACTGAGCTGTACTAGCACGTGCCGCATTCAGCTACACGGAGTCGTGCTGTACTTTACGGTATCATATCGTACTGTATAGGTGATGTAGTATACTGAGCTGTACTAGCATGTACCGCATTCAGCTACATGGAGTTGTGCTGTACTGTATGGTATCATATCGTACTGTATAGGTGATGTACTATACTGAGCTGTACTGGCATGTACCGCATTCAGCTACACAGAGTCATGCTGTACTGTACAGTATCATATCGTACTGTATAGGTGATGTACTATACTGAGCTATACTAGCATGTACCACATTCAGCTACACGGAGTCGTGCTGTACTGTACGGTATCATATTGTACTGTGTAGGAGATGTACTATACTGAGCTATACTGGCATGTACCGCATTCAGCTACACGGAGTCATGCTGCACTGTATGGTATCATATCGTACTGTATAGGTGATGTACTATACTGAGCTGCACTGGCATGTACCACATTCAGCTACATGCAGTTGTGCTGTACTGTCTGGTATCATATCATACTGTACAGGTGATGTACTATACTGAGCTGTACTGGCATGTACCGCATTCAGCTACACGGAGTCATGCTGTACTGTATGGTATCATATCATACTGTATAGGTGATGTACTATACTGAGCTGTACTGGCATGTACCACATTCAGCTACATGGAGTCATGCTGTACTGTATGGTATCATATCGTACTGTATAGGTGATGTACTATACTGAGCTCTACTGGCATGTCCCGCATTCAGCTACACGGAGTCATGCTGTACTGTACGGTATCATATCGTACTGTATAGGTGATGTACTATACTGAGCTGTACTGGCATGTACCGCATTCAGCTTCACAGAGTCGTGCTGTACTGTACAGTATCATATCATACTGTATAGGTGATGTACTATACTGAGCTGTCCTGGCATGTACCGCATTCAGCTACACAGAGTCGTGTTGTACTGTACAGTATCATATCGTACTGTATAGGTGATGTACTATACTGAGCTGTACTGGCATGTATCGCATTCAGCTACAGGAAGTCATGCTGTACTGTATGGTATCATATCGTACTGTATAGGTGATGCACTATACTGAGCTGTACTGGCATGTACCGCATTCAGCTACACGGAGTCATGCTGTACTGTACGGTATCATATTGTACTGTATGGGTAATGTACTATACTGAGCTGTACTGACATGTACCGCATTCAGCTACATGGAGTTATGCTGCACTGTATGGTATCATATCGTACTGTATAGGTGATGTACTATACTGAGCTGCACTGGCATGTACCACATTCAGCTACATGCAGTTGTGCTGTACTGTCTGGTATCATATCATACTGTATAGGTGATGTACTATACTGAGCTGTACTGGCATGTACCGCATTCAGCTACACGGAGTCATGCTGTACTGTATGGTATCATATCGTACTGTATAGGTGATGTACTATACTGAGCTGTACTGGCATGTACCGCATTCAGCTACACGGAGTCATGCTGTACTGTATGGTATCATATCGTACTGTATAGGTGATGTACTATACTGAGCTGTACTGGCATGTACCGCATTCAGCTACACAGAGTCATGCTGTACTGTACAGTATCATATCGTACTGTATAGGTGATGTACTATACTGAGCTGTACTGGCATGTACCACATTCAGGTACATTGAGTCATGCTGTACTGTACGGTATCATATTGTACTGTATGGGTGATGTACTATACTGAGCTGTACTGACATGTACCACATTCAGCTACACTGAGTCATGCTGTGCTGTACTGTACGGTGCCATATTGTACTGTATGGGTGATGTACTGTACTGAGCTGTACTGGCATGTACTATATTCAGGTGCACTGAGTAGTGTTGTACTGTACGGTATCATATTGTACTGTATGGGTGATGTTCTATACTGAGCTGTACTGACATGTACCACATTCAGGTACATTGAGTCGTGCTGTACTGTACGGTATCAAATTGTACTGTATGGGTGATGTACTATACTGAGCTGTACAAGCATGTACCGCATTCAGCTACACTGAGTCGTGTTGTGCTGTACGGTATCATATTGTACCATATAGGTGACGTACTATACTGAGCTCAACTGGCATGTACCGCATTCAGCTACACGGAGTCGTGCTGTACTGTACGGTATCATATCGTACTGTATAGGTGATGTATTATACTGAGCTGTACTGGCATGTACCGCATTCAGCTACACGGAGTCATGCTGTACTGTATGGTATCATATCGTACTGTATAGGTGATGTACTATACTGAGCTGTACTGACATGTACCACAATCAGCTACACGGAGTCATGCTGTACTGTACAGTATCATATCGTACTGTATAGGTGATGTACCACAGAGTCGTGCTGTACTGTATGATATAATATCGTACTGTATAGGTGATGTACTATACTGAGCTGTACTGGCATGTACCGCAATCAGCTACACGGAGTCATGCTGTACTGTACGGTATCATATCGTACTGTATAGATGATGTACTATACTGAACTGTACTGGCATGTGCCGCATTCAGCTACACGGAGTCGTGCTGTACTGTACGGTATCATATCGTACTGTATAGGTGATGTACTATACTGAGCTGTACTGGCATGTACCACATTCAGCTACACGGAGTTGTGCTATACTGTATTGTATCTTATCGTGCTGTATAGGTGATGTACTATACTGAGCTCTACTAGCATGTATAGGTGATGTACTATACTGAGCTGTACTGGCATGTACCACATTCAGCTACACGGAGTTGTGCTATACTGTATTGTATCTTATTGTACTGTATAGGTGATGTACTATACTGAGCTGTACTGGCATATACCGCATTCATCTAAACGGAGTCATGCTGTACTGTACGGTATCATATCGTACTGTATAGGTGATGTACTATACTGAGCTGTACTAGCATGTGCCGCTTTCAGCTACACTGAGTCGTGCTGTACTGTACGGTATCATATCGTACCGTGTAGGTGATGTACTACACTGAGCTGTACTGGCATGTACCGCATTCAGCTACTTGGAGTCCTGCTGTACTGTACGGTATTATATCGTACTGTATATGTGATGTACTATACTGAGCTGTACTAGCATGTGCCGCATTCAGCTACACGGAGTCGTGCTGTACTGTACTGTATCATATCGTACTGTATAGGTGATGTACTATACTGAGCTGTACTAGCATGTACCGCATTCAGCTACATGGAGTTGTGCTGTACTGTACAGTGTCATATCGTACTGTATAGGTGATGTACTATACTGAGCTATACTAGCATGTACCGCATTCAGCTACACGGAATTGTGCTGTACTGTACGGTATCATATCGTACTGTGTAGGAGATGTACTATACTGAGCTGTACTGGCATGTACCGCATTCAGCTACACGGAGTCATGCTGCACTGTATGGTATCATATCGTACTGTATAGATGATGTACTATACTGAGCTGCCCTGGCATGTACCACATTCAGCTACATGCGGTTGTGCTGTACTGTATTGTATCATATCATACTGTATTGGTGATGTACTATACTGAGCTGTACTGGCATGTACCGCATTCAGCTACATGGAGTCATGCTGTACTGTATGGTATCATATCGTACTGTATAGGTGATGTACTATACTTAGCTGTACTAGTATGTACCGCATTCAGCTACACGGAGTCGTGCTGTTCTGTACAGTATCATATCGTACTGTATAGGTGATGTACTATACTGAGCTGTACTGGCATGTACCGCATTCAGCTACACGGAGTTGTGCTGTACTGTAAGGTATCATATCGTACTGTATAGGTGATGTACTATACTGAGCTGTACTGGCATGTACCGCATTCAGCTACACGGAGTCATGCTGTACTGTACGGTATCATTTCATACTGTATAGGTGATGTACTATACTGAGCTGTACTGGCATGTACCGCATTCATCTTCACAGAGTCGTGCTCTACTGTACGGTATCATATCATACTGTATAGGTGATGTACTATACTGAGCTGTCCTGGCATGTACCGCATTCAGCTACACAGAGTCATGTTGTACTGTACAGTATCATATCGTAATGTATAGGTGATGTACTATTCTTAGCTGTACTGGCATGTATCGCATTCAGCTACATGAAGTTGTGCTGTACTGTACGGTATCATATCATACTGTATAGGTGATGCACTATACTGAGCTGTACTGGCATGTACCGCATTCAGCTACACGGAGTTGTGCTGTACTGTACGGTATCATATCGTACTGTATAGGTAATGTACTATACTGAGCTGTGCTGACTTGTACCGCATTCAGCTACAAGGAGTCATGCTGTACTGTACAGTATCATATCGTACTGTATAGGTGATGTACTATACTGAGCTGTACTGGCATGTACCACATTCAGGTACATTGAGTCATGCTGTACTGTACGGTATCATATTGTACTGTATGGGTGATGTACTATACTGAGCTGTACTGACATGTACCACATTCAGCTACACTGAGTCATGCTGTACTGTACGGTACCATATTGAACTGTATGGGTGATGTACTATACTGAGCTGTACTGGCATGTACCATATTCAGGTGCACTGAGTAGTGTTGTACTGTACGGTATCATATTGTACTGTATGGGTGATGTTCTATACTGAGCTGTACTGACATGTACCACATTCAGGTACATTGAGTCATGCTGTACTGTACGGTATCAAATTATACTGTATGGGTGATGTACTATACTGAGCTGTACTAGCATGTACCGCATTCTGCTACACGGAGTCGTGCTGTGCTGTACGGTATCATATCGTACCGTATAGGTGAAGTACTATACTGAGATGTACTGGCATGTACCACATTCAGCTACACGGAGTCGTGCTGTACTGTACGGTATCATATCGTACTGTATAGGTGATGTACTATACTGAGCTGTACTAGCATGTGCCGCATTCAGCTACACGGAGGCATGCTGTACTGTATGGTATCATATCGTACTGTATAGGTGATGTACTATACTGAGCTGTACTGACATGTACCGCATTCAGCTACACAGAGTCATGCTGTACTGTACAGTATCATATCGTACTGTATAGGTGATGTACTATACTGAGCTGTACTGGCATGTGCCACATTCAGCTACACAGAGTCATGCTGTACTGTATGATATCATATGGTACTGTATAGGTGATGTACTATACTGAGCTGTACTGGCATGTACCACATTCAGCTACACAGAGTTGTGTTGTACTCTACAGTATCATATCGTACTGTATAGGTGATGTAATATACTGAGCTGTACTGGCATGTACCGCATTCAGCTACATGGCGTCATGCTGTACTGTACGGTATCATATCATACTGTACAGGTGATGCACTATATTGAGCTGTACTGGCATGTACCACATTCAGCTACACGGAGTCGTGCTATACTGTATTGTATCTTATCGTACTGTATAGGTGATGTGCTATACTGAGCTGTACTAGCATGTACCGCATTCAGCTACCCGGAGTCATGCTATACTGTACGGTATCCTACCCGGACCGTATAGGTGATGTACTATACTGAGCTGTACTGGCATGTACGGCATTCAGCTACATGGAGTCATGCTGTACTGTACAGTATCATATTGTACTGTATAGGTGATGTACTATACTGAGCTGTACTGGCATGTACCTCATTCAACTACATGGTGTCATGCTGTACTGTACGGTATCATATCGTACTGTATATAGGTGATGTACTATACTGAGCTGTACTAGCATGTACCGCATTCAGCTACACTGAGGCATGCTGTACTGTACGGTATCATAGCGTACTGTATAGGTGATGTACTATACTGAGCTGTACTGGCATGTACCGCATTCAGCTACTCGGAGTCGTGCTGTACTGTACGGTATCGTATTGTACTGTAAAGGTGATGTACTATACTGAGCTGTACTAGCATGTACAGCATTCAGCTACACGGAGTCGTGCTGTACTGTACGGTATCATATCGTACTGTATAGGTGATGTACTATACTGAGCTGTACTGGCATGTACCGCATTCAGCTGCACAGAGTCATGCTGTACTGTACAGTATCATATCGTACTGTATAGGTGATGTACTATACTGAGCTGTACTAGCATGTACCGCATTCAGCTACATGGAGTCATGCTGTACTGTACATTATCATATCGTACTGTATAGGTGATGTACTATACTGAGATGTATTGGCATGTATCGCATTCAGCTACATGGAGTCGTGCTGTGCTGTACTGTACCGCGTCATATCATACTGTATAGGTGATGTACTATATTGAGCTGTACTGGCATGTATCGCATTCAGCTACACGGAGTCGTGCTGTACTGTGCGGTATCATATTGTACTGTATAGGTGATGTTCTATACTGAGCTGTACTGGCATGTACTGCATTCAGCTACACGGTGTCGTGCTGTTCTATATGGTATCATATCGTACTGTATAGGTGATGTACTATACTGAGCTGTACTGGCATGTACTACATTCATCTACATGCAGTCATGCTGTACTATACGGTATCATATTGTACTGTATAGGTGATGTACTATACTGAAATTTACTGGCATGCACTGTATTCAGCTACATGGAGTTATGCTATACTGTACGCTATCCTATCGTACTGTATAGGTGATGTATTATACTGAGCTGTATTGGCATGTACCGCATTCTGCTACACAGAGTCGTGTTGTACTGTATGGTATCATATCATACTGTATGGGTGATGTACTATACTGAGCTGTACTGGCATGTACCATATTCAGGTACACTGAGTAGTGTTGTACTGTACGGTATCATATTGTACTGTATGGGTGATGTACTATACTGAGCTGTACTGACATGTACCACATTCAGGTACATTGAGTTGTGCTGTACTGTACGCTATCAAATTGTACTGTATGGGTGATGTACTATAGTGAGCTGTACTGACATGTATCAGATTTGGCTACACTGAGTCATGCTGTAGTGTACGGTATCATTTATTTATTTTTATTTTACATTTGTTAACCAGGGGTGTCTGACTAAGCTGAAAAGGTCCTTTTTCAGCAGAGACCCGGGGAGAAAAGCTCCACAAACAAAAATTATAGATACATTTAGTTATTTAGACATGATCAGTATACACACAAATTACAAGAGACATGTTTTTACAGTGGTATGTGGCACATAAACAGTTATAGTGGAGAGAACAAACAAAAAATATTAATTTTAAAAATAAAGGTAGTTGATAGATTTGTGGTGTACAGCTGAAATTTGGAACATAGGTAGAATACATACATAGTACACAGGTACAGTACATACATTGTAGATTAGCCAGTGTTTGTGAGTAAGACTGAAAACTATTATCAAGTGCTCTAGATTTAGTATGTATATGTTATCTGCTTTCACTAGCCTGGGGAGCAATCATGGCGCTGTCAACTTTGCTTGAGATGTTGCCTGATGAGGTCTTTAAAGGAGGCTTTGGATGATGGGTTTTGAATACTAGTAGGGACAGAGTTCCATTTTTTAGCCACTGAACTACTACATAGTGCATCTCCAAAGCTATTGTAGCTGTTGGTGACTTCTAGTAGTAGTTTGCTTGATGATCTAAGAGGCCTTTTGGCTGAGTGATGTTGTACTAGGTTTTTGAAGGCAGGAAACTTACTGGGGAGGTAATAGATAGAATGACAGAGGCAGAGCTGATTGTAGGTTAGGAGGTTGGGCAGTTCAAGCCAGTGGATCTGTCTCAAAGCAGTACAGTGATGAGTTCTATATGAGCAATTTGCAGCAAAGCAGGCAATTCTGTTATAGCAGGCTTCCATTTTGCTTAGTTCAGTTTTGTTGAGATTAGTCAGAATGGGAGATCATATTGTATGGTGTAGGTGATGCACTATACTGAGCTGTACTGCTATGTACCACATTCAGCTACATTGAGTCATGCTGTACTGTACCATATCATATTGTACTGTATGGGTGATGTACTATACTGAGCTGTACTGACGTACCACATTCAGCTACACTGCGTCATGCTGTACTCTACGGTATCATATTGTACCCTATGGGTGATGTACTATACTGAGCTGTACTGACATGTACTACATTTAGGTACACTGAGTTGTGCTGCACTGTACCATATCATATTGTACAGTATGCTGCTATATTGTACAAAATTTGTAATCTTTTAAAAATTAAAAAAGAAAAAAAAAGTTGCAGTGTTTTACACTATGCTATATCTTCTTTTCACTGTCCTCTTATTTGTCATACAGTTATCAAGTTGTGGTATATTCTAGTAATTTGCAATGTTTTTACACTATTTGCACTACATCATTGTCCCTTTGTATAACATACAGCTCCAGTGCCTTCCAAGATACTGAAGCTTATTAAATACCTGAATATTACATAATGTACACCACCAGGCATTTATAGAGCATAAGTCCTCCATCTCTGTCTGACCCTTCTGTTCTCAGCACTCAGCAATTGTGTATAAACTGCCATGTGCTCACTGTCAGATGTCTGCTTTTACCACAGAATGAGTCTAAAAATGAGAGGCAAAAATCACTAGTGCAACTGCAGTTAAATTTGTTACACAAACTGAGTATAACTACCCCCACTACCACCACACCTACATAATGCTACAGACACATAAAACCTATCTTTGCTGAGGTACTACTAAAATAACTTGAAAAACCACAAAGTCCTCCTAAGTGTGATACCACATCCAAACCTCAGCATCACACTTATGCACCACATCCAAACACCAGTAACACACTCATGTACCACAGCCAAGCCTCAATGATACACTCATGTACCACAGACAAGCCACAGCAACACACTAATGTACCACAACCAAGCCTCAATGATACACTCTTGTACCACATCCAAACCTCAGCAGCACACTCATGTACTACAACCAAGCCTAAGCAAAATATTCATGTTACACAACCAAGCCTAAGCAATACACTCATTTACCACAACCAAGCCTCAGTGATACACTCATGTACCACAGTCAAACCTCAGCAACGCATTCATGTACCACATCCAAACCTCAGTATCCCACTCATTCACTATAGACAAGCCACAGCAATACACTCATATACCACATCCAAACCTCAGCACCACGTTCATGTACCACAGCCAACCCTAAGCAACACACTGATGTACCACAGCCAAGCCAAAGCAATGCACTCATGTGCCACACCCAGACCTCAGCAACATACTATGTACCACATCCAAACCTCAGCAATACGCTCAAGTACCACAGCCAAACCTCAGCATCACACTGATGCCACAGCTAAGCCTCAGTAACACACTCAGGTACCAAAGCCAAACCACAGCAGCACACTCATCTACCACAGTCAAACCTCAGCAATGCACTCATGTGTCACAGCCAAGCCTCAGGGACACACTCATGTGCCAAAGCCAACCCTAAGCAACACACTGATGTGCCACGGCCAAGCCTAAGCAACACACTCATGTGCCACAGCCAAACCACAGCAACACACTATATACCACATCCAAACCTCAGCAATATGCTCAAGTACCACAGCCAAACCTCAGTATTTCAATCATGTGTCACAGCTAAGCCTCAGTAACATACTTATGTACCAAAATTGAGGTACAGTGCCCAGGAAAACCAAGAAACAACTTTAAAAGATGAAAGTAGGCACCAATGGAGGTGAAAGGAATAAGTCTGAATGCTAATAATGGAAACGACAGCTAGGTTTATTCAGTACATATGACAACGCCATGTGATGTGTGCCTTTTTAGACATTGTCAATCTAGCCAGGATATTTATTTATTTATTTATTTATTTATTTTACATTTGTTAACCGGGAGAGTCCGACTGGATACATGTCCATTTTCAGCGGAGGCCCGGGGAGAAAAGCTCCAAGTACATAACAGACATATGAACATTGTTAATGCAAAAAAAGGAAGATAGTTGAGTTCTAAATACAATATAAAGATACATCACATCTTGGGAAAAAAAAAACAGCAGCATATAAAAAAAACATAGGTCAGTTACAAAGGGCGCCTTGTTAAAAGCAGTTAAGGATAGTGAGGTAAGAGAAGGGTAAATGATAGTGGTTAATCAGGTTTGGAACAGGGACATTGCCAGAGAGTATTGAGATGGGGTTTAAGCTTTTTTTGAATTGTAGGAGTGAGGGTTCTGAGGTGAGCATGGTCGGTAGGGAGTTCCACATTTTACCTACAAAGTTTGAGAATAGAGAATCCCCAGCAGAATTATTGGCTTTGGTAGTTTGAGCTAAGATCTTATTGGAGGAGCGTAAAGATTGCAGGTTAATATAGGGGTGAATGATGTTTTTTCAGAGCTGGTGTTTTCTCTGGGTGATACAGTATCTGGTGAGCCGTTTTGAGTTGGTTGAAATGGAGTTGGCTGGAAAACTCTAACCACCCTAGTTGCTTCAAGTTAGTGCAGTGGTGCGTTCTAAAGGTGGAATTTGTGGCAAATCTAGCTATGTGATTGTAACAAGAAGCAAGTTTATTAAGGGTTGTCTTGTTTAGGTTTGTAAAGAGGGGGGAGGCATAGAAAAGAGTTGATAGTAGGTGTGTGCTGGCAATTGTAATTTTAGCATGAGGAGTGAGAAAGTGTTTTACTTTATAGAGAGAGCCAAGCTTTTGATTGACGCTTTTGATGGTAAGATTGAAGTGGGTGTCAAATTTAAGGGAGTTATCAATGGTAACACCTAATAGCTATGTGTGAGCTTCTGGTGATATAGTGATTCCATTGGAGGATGTAATAGAGAAGGTGGGGGGAAGAGTCTTGTTAGTGGGTGAGAAAGTAAGTAGTTTTGTTTTGTTGGGGTTGAGAACTAGTTGTCGACTTGAGAACCATTTTTCTATTAGGTTGAAGGTGTCTTGGGTTGAAGCAGTGAGGTCTGCCAGGTTGGAGGCAGTACTGATGATAGTCAAATCATCTGCATATTGAATGCATGTGGCGTGGGGGGTGATTGTGGGCAGGTCATTAACAAAGATGGTGAAGAGAAGAGGGCCAAGAATAGATCCTTGGGGAACTCCAAGTGTAACAGGTAGGCATGTAGATAATTTGTCCTGCCATAGAACAGCTTGTTGCCTATTGGACAGGTAGGATTGGAACCATTTCAGCGTGGAATTGCTGAGTGATAGTTTTTTTAATGTATGGAGGAGTTGAATGTGGTTCACCATATCAAAGGCCTTGGAGAGGTCTAAGAAAAGAGCAGATGATAGTTTATTATTGTTTCTGAAGTTATTGATGGTATTAGAAAAGGATAGTAGGGCTGATGTGGTACTGTGATTTGGCCTGAAGCCATGTTGGGAGTTAGCTAGAATTTTATTTTTGGTGAGGTGTTCCATCAGTTGTTTGTGGACACACTTTTCCATAATTTTGGCCAGGGGTGAGAGTATAGCTATAGGTCTGTAGTTGGTTAGCTCTAGTGAGCTACCACCTTTATGGAGAGGAATAATGTGGGACATTTTCCATATCGACGGGATGAAGGCTTCTGACAAGGTACGGTTTATGATTATGGAGACGGATAGGAAATGGCCTCAGCTGCTTTTGCAGAAACTCAGCTGGGAGAAGGTCAGCTGCTAGCTTAGTGGGTTTTAGTTTTTAAGAAGAGATGTTATAAAGGATATGGGTACTGGATCGAAGGTAAATAGATGATCTGATGTAGTTGTAGTATTCTGCTGGCATGGGTAGTGGAGTGGGCTGGTTGTTTGTTTGAATTGTGTGGCCAGGGATTGTATAGTTTCTGTGAAGAAACTATTGAATGTGTTAGCAATGTTTACAGGGCACTGTTGTTTGCAAGTTGTTGGAGTGGGGGTGGTTTCCTGGCCTGGGTGCAGGAGCTTGTTTAAGCCTGCCCAGAATTTTTGTGGATTATTAAGGTGTTTGTGTTGAAGGTGGAGGAAGAAGTTTTTTTTATAATTTAAGATCATTCTTTTAGTTTCATTTCTAAGTTGCCGGAAGGTTTGGTGGGAGTGTGGGTCTTTAGAGGTACGCCATGTGACCCACATCTTGTTTCTAGATAGGATTTTGGATTTTGTTTCCTTAGAGAGCCATGGTGCAGTTTTGGTTTTAGTTCTAATGGACCGTATTGGAGCATGGGAATCTAGAATCTTGAGGAAGGTGGTGTTGAAGTAGATAACTGCCTCTTCAAGAGGAAGAGACTTGAGTATTGTCCAGTTGTGGGCTTTAAGTTCAGTTTGAAAAATGGGGGCGTTGAATTTATTATTGTTCCTGATTTTTTTATGGTTGTAAGAAGGGGTGATTTTCTTGAATTTGATAACATAGGTGAGTAAGTGATCACTCATGTCCTCTGGGTGAGTACCTGCTGAGTACTGGTCAGGATCTTTATTAGTAAGGATCCAGTCCAGGATGCTGTCTTTGTTTTGGGGTTTACCTAGTCTGGTAGGAGTGGATATGAGCTGAGAAAAGCCATGTAGATTTATGCTGCTAGATGGGGAGCTAGATGAGAAGGAATTCCAATCGATGTTGAAGTCACCTAACACTATGGATTCCTGGGGGTGAGTTTGAGTTAACCAGTGGAGAAAGTCCTCTAAGGTTTTGTTATTATTGTTGCCTGGGGGGATGTAAATACATGCTATATTTATGCTTTTATGTTTGTTTGGTTGAAGTTTTACAAGTAGAATTTCGGCATTGTTTGTTAGGAGGGGTTGTGGAGAGGCAAGGGAGATTTGTAATGTATTTTTGTAGAGTATGGCTACACTGCCACCTTTACAAGTTATTCGGTCTGCTCTTAGTATATCATACCCTGGTGGGATTATCTGTGTGTTTTTCGTACTTGGTTTAAGCCAGGTTTCTGTGAGACATAGTAGGTCTGGGGAACAAGTAGCTAAAAGGGCATGTAGGTTGTGAGTCTTATTGTTTACACTTCTGATGTTTAGATGACAGGTCAGAAGAGAGTTAAAGGGTCTAGAGTTTAGATTGAGAAGTGGAGGGGAGGATAGGGTGGAATTAGAATTGAGTGGAGGGGAAGAGCCAGGGTTGGGGTGGATATCACCATCTGTGGCTAGTCTGTGATTCAGAGTGGTAATGAATTTGAGGGCTTTGAGTAGAAGTTTGTAGTAATGTTTATCATTTGGCCTAATATTGGTAGGTTTGATAATTACATAGCGTTCGAGTTCTAACAAGGAGGGTGAGTAGGGAGTTGAGTCATGGCCTCTGTTGTTAATTATGGGTGAGGGGTTGGTTTGGTAGCCTGGGTGGTGGAAGCCTATGTAAGACCAGGTTTCATATAGGGTAGCTAGGTAAGGGACAAGTAGGACGGGAAAAAGAGTTAGTATGATAAGCTTCCTGGGTGGTGTCATATTCCGTTTGATCTTAGAGGGCGGTAGTGAGGTACAGGAAGTTAGTGGACAGTAGGGGGAGTGGTTTGAGGTTATAAAAGTACGAGTATTAATGTTGTAAATACAAATTCTAATCTAGTAAATGTCATTGGAACACTGTTCTGTGCTAGGAACTTAAATAAGAAAATACCATCCCTTCAGGCCTTCTTAACTCTGGAAAATGTGGATATTTATGCTGTTACTGAAACCTGGTTCAAGAACTGTAACAAAACCCCTCCATACCAGACTTCTCTGCCTACCACACCTTTAGGACAGCAAGTATAGATAGAGAAAATGCTGTTGTAGGTGTGTCTGTCTTTATCCAGAACTCCATCACCTCTAACTAAATTGATCAAGATAATAATCTTGAATGTCTTCATATCACAATATGAGTAAAGAAGACCTCATATACCATACTGTGGTCAGTACAGAAATCCATCCATGAGATCCGCAAATCATGAAGCCATTCCATATTACTGCACTTTCCATAGTGAACATTATTAACGCACTCTTAGAGGTGAGTGTACTTTAAATTCCTTAATACATACAATACAAAATTACTTTTATTTATTTATTTATAAATATTATATATATATATATATATATATATATATATATATATATATATATATATATATATATATATATATATGGGACTACTGTATAACTTTGAAAACTCACATCTTCAAAATTAGATAGTAGACTCACACCTCCGCGAAAGTGCACTTAAGTGAAAGTGCACTTCCGCGAACATCGATTCAATGAACCAATAAACAACACAAAAACATTGTTTTTGCAGGGGGCAAACCTCCCCCTGCACAACCCCCCTACTTAAATATACCAACTCCAAGATTGCACTACAGTGGGGAAACACGTAAACTCCCTTTTCCCACTGTACTGTGCTTCGGCACCCGTGTTCTTTAACAGTTCATTGAACCATTCTTCGCGAAAGTGCACTTTTGCTTAAGTGCACTTTCGTGAAACCGAAAATCCACTGTTCGTTTTCGAACAAGTGGATTTTTGGTGTTTTCCAGTAGACATATATATATATATATATATATATATATATATATATATATATATATTTATATATATATATATATATATAAATAAATCTGTCCATCCACAATGCCTTTTCCGATTTTTGCACATAGGGTCAGGCGGTCTTGATAAATGCAGCAACAGTTGGGTTGTATAGCTTTGGAAAGCCAAGTTGTCAGTAGTGTCTCTCAGGTGGAACACTCAGCACTGAAAATTAACATATTTGATTATTTACAGGTTCATACGTTCATAGGTATGTACTAGGCTAATGGCCCTGGGGCCTTTACAAGCCTAGCCCATAGAAGTGCCCTGGCATTGTGCCACCCATTGTTAGTTCCCAGTGCCTCTATCAAGTAGAGCTACTAGAGTGACCCTGGGGTGAACTTTCTATTTCCCATACTCTCATCAAGATTTATCTTTCTAGAGGGCTAGTGAGGTGCTTGGCTTGAAATGTATGGGAAGTCTATTCCAGAGCATGGGCAGTCTCTGAGTTATGAACCTGGCCCTCCAGCATGTACTATTGATTGTGGTAATGAAGTTGAGGTCTCTGGAGCATGTGGTGTGGAGGGATTGGGATTTCTTTAGATGTAGCATTTCTAACAGAGCCGGGTCAGACATGGCTTTGTGAGTCAAGCAGAGATCGCCTCTTAGTAGATGATATGAGACAGAGAATAGCTGGAGTTTTTTGAATCTGTCCCTGTAGGACATGTGTTTAAGGCCTAGGATCCTCTTCATGGGGTACTTTTGTGGCCTCTCCAGCTGTTGCAGGTGTCTAGTGAGGTACATGCCAAATGGGGCATTATACTCTATGACTGGTCTAATGAGGGAAGAGTAGAGAGAATTTTCTTCCTGGATGCAAAACCCTTGGTAATGAGATGTAAGGACTTTCAGACCACAGTGGCAATGTGGTGGTTGAAGAAGAGGTTGCTGTCAACCTGTATCCCCAGATCTCTTATATCGCCTTCAGTGTTCGGTGGGCTCCCATCAATGTGGTAATTAGTGGGAACTGAGTTTTTCACAAAGGGGATGGCAACACATTTTTTGGCATTAAGCTTAAGGCCATGGTTTCGACGCCAATCATTGGTCTCAGTGACACCTTTCTGTAGGATGTCTCCATCTCTTGGGGAGTTAATAATGGCTCCCAGCTTGCAGTCATCTTTGAATTTGGTTAGCCAGGGTCCCTCCGTGTTGGCCTGGACTACTGAGAAGTAGATGCCAAACAGGAGAGGATCCAGGACTGATCCCTGTGGGACTCCACTCATGACTAGTCAGCAGCCTGACTTGGAGTCCACTACTTTCATACTGTATGTTCTATCTGTGAGCCAGTTTCCAACCCACCTAACGATATAGGGGTTGATGCCTAGTTTGGTGAGTTTATCAATAATTCCTGAGTGAGGAATAGTATCAAAGGTTTTGGCCAGATTGAGGTAGGCTGTATGAACTGCTTTACCTTCATCCACCGCTCTGGTGACTGACTCATAGGTTCATACTAGGCTAACTGCCCTAGGGCATTTATAAGCCTAGCCAGAGTGTGTTTGGCTTTCGCCACCCATTTTAAATTAATTTTGCTATGCCCTTTTTCGAGGTTAGTATACTGTGCCTCTGTCTAACAGTGACACAGAAGTGATACCCGGGGTAAACCTACGATCTCCCATCCACTCATCAAGATTCCTCTTGAAGAGTGTCAATGAGGGACTCTGCCTAACCTGGACTGGGATTTTATTCCAGAGTGAAGGGAGCCTCTGGGTTAGGAATCTGTCTCTCCAGCATGTCCTATTTATTTCAGTGCTGAGGTTCAAGTCTCTCGAGCGCGTAGCTCAATGGGATTTGGATTTTCTGAGGTGCAGCATGGCCATTAATTCCGGGTTGGACATGGCTTTATACGTCAGGCACAGATCGCCTCTGAGCAGGTGGTATGCCACAGAGTAGAGCTGGAGTTTCTTTAACCGGGCAGCATATGGCATCTGTTTGAGCCCTTTGATCCTCTTGGTGAGGTACTTTTGGGGTCTTTCCAGTTGCTGCAGGTGTCTGGTAAGGTACATCCCAAAAGGGGCATTGTACTCAATTATGGGCCTGATGATGGATGAGTAAAGAGGCAAGATGACCTCCCCTGATCTTGATGTGAATCCCTTCATGATTACGTGGGCTATATAAAATGTTTTTCTAACCACTTTGGCCACGTGGTTGTCAAATGACAGATTGCTATCAACTTGGGTCCCCAGGTCCCTAATTACTTCTTCTGTACTTAATGGATTACCACCTATGTGGTAATTTGTGGGCACTTTGTTTTTGCCAAAGGGGATGACTATACACTTTTTGGCATTTAGCTTGAGGTCATGGCTCTGGCACCAGTTGTCTGTTTCTATGAGGCCCTTTTGGAGAATGCTTGTGTCGGCTGGAGAGTCGATTATGGCACCCAGATTGCAGTCTGTGTACTTGGTCAGCCACAGTCCTTCCATGTTGGCCTGTACCTCTGAGAAATATATACCGAACAAGAGAGGTCCCAGGACTGAGCCTTGTGGGATACCACATGTAACTGGTTTGGAGTCTGACATGGCTCCAGCAATTCTAACCATGTGGGTTCTGTCCTTGAGCCAGTATAATGCCCGAGTGGGGTATTGTATTGAAAGCTTTTGCGAGGTCCAGGTAGGCTGTGTGGACCATTTTCCCCTCGTCAATGGCCTTGGTGACTGTTTCAAAGAAATCAACCAGGTTTAAGAGGCAGGATCTACCCTTAACAAAGCCGAACTGGGTAGGATCTAGTGTCTGTAGGTCCCCAATATCTTTATTTATGAGGTCCATGATGATCCTTTCCATAGCTTTGCAGACCAAGCTAGTCAGGCTTATGGGGCGATAGTTTCCAAGATCCATTGAGGCACCACCTTTGTGGAGAGGGACCACTGTTGCTGTACGCCACTCTTTGGGTACATATCCTGTAGTAAGGCTGAGATTGAACAGTAGTTTTATGTTTGGGTTTAGTTCTTCTTGGAGTTCATGTAGGATGCAGCCCGGGACACCGTCTGGTCCCATTGATGCTGTGTTTTTTGCTTTGGAGAGGGCAGCTCTTACCTGAGCATCTGAGATGTCAGGGGGGCAGCACTCTGCTGGGATAGATATTTGCCCTTTTGGTGGGGGGGGGAGAAGTTTGCGCTGAACCTGTCAGCTGGGATGTTGGCAATGTCTGTGGGTTTGGTGTATTTTTGTGTCATTTTGGACTAATTCTGAGCATATCTGGGAATTCCCACCCAGGTTCCTAACATAACTAAAGAAAGCCTTGTGATTATCCTTAGTGTCCTGTGCAATTTTTCTCTCGAAGCTGGCCTTAGATGATTTTATGAGTGCCCGTAGTTTTTTGCTAATACTGACCAGAGATGCCTTCCCTTTTTGGGATTTTGCTCTATCATGTAGTAGCTTCCTCCTGCTATTGTATAGTTTGTTTATGGCTGGGGTCCACCAGACAGGACGTCTGCCTTTAGAGGATTGGGTCTTGGTTTTATTTGGGATTGCATGATCCATGCATTCCTGAAGGTGTTCATAGAATGCGTTTATAAAGGATTCTGCGGATTGGGCCGTATTTTCCACAGGCCCGGGGGCTTTGAAGGATTCCACCTCGGTTTTGAGGAGTGTGAAATTTGCTTTAGAGAAGTTTTTCACTGTGGTTTTCAGGGCAGGGGGTGGAGTCGGGATGTCAATATCTAGTGAGATTAGTTTATGGTCTGATCTTACCAGTGAGGGATACACTCCT
This sequence comes from Protopterus annectens, assembly GCF_019279795.1. Taxonomy (NCBI): domain Eukaryota; kingdom Metazoa; phylum Chordata; order Ceratodontiformes; family Protopteridae; genus Protopterus; species Protopterus annectens. The sequence goes on along the minus strand of NC_056739.1, from coordinate 1,778,374,952 downwards.
GGTCTGGAGCATAGAGTCCCCATTTTGGTGATGATCAGGTCCAGTATGTTTTCCCCTCTTGTGGGAATGGTAACAAGTTGTTCCATAGCATTTGAGTTTATAAATTCTAGGAACCTTTGGGCTAGGGTGTTGGAGCTAGAGTAATGCTCCCAGTCTATGTTTGGGTAGTTGAAGTCACCCAATATAATGGTGTTTGGAGAGACCTTCATATTTTACAGTGTTCTCAGGAAGGCCGAGTGGGGTTCCTGGGTTTGGGAGGGTGGTCTGTAGCAGGCTATAAACTGCAAGGCAGTTTTACCCACTATTAGTTGCACATGGATAGTCTCTGATGCTTCATGCTGTGCCACCAACCTGGAAGTGTGGGTATCTTTGACGAATATTGATACTCCTCCTTTTGTGGTTCGGTCCAAGTTTTGGGGCCGAAAAGCATGGTATGAGGTATAACCTGGTAGTGCTGGGGTGCTCTCGGGAGCCTTGAACCAGGTTTCTGTTACTGCACAGATATCGATGTTCTCCATGCTAAGGAGAGTTTTGAGTGCGTGCATCTTGAGGTTTAGACTTCTGGCATTGAGTAGCATTACTCTTAGTTTCTTATCCCTTGTGATACCTATGGAGGTGGGCTTGTCTTTTGATCCTTGCCTAAAAAAGGCACTATGGGGGTAGCAAGAGCCTTTGCCAATATCCGAAAGCCCAGGGGTGACAGGTGCAAGCCGTCTCTAGCGAAGCATCATGGCATGTCGAGCATGTCATCCCTGGCTGACAGGCATTGGATCCCCTTTGAATGACACCAATACTTAAGCCAATTGTAGAAATTGATCATCTTGTCTTCATATTGTGGCATCATTCTTGGTGAGGATAAGATGCTACTCAAGGTCAGGGTCATACCGGCCTGGGCTACATGCTCAGAGAGCTCCTCTATGTCTCTTTTCATGTAGTCCAGAAAGGTACGTCTCAGGTCATTCACACCAGCATGGACAATGACTGAGTCATATTTGTACTTGCCTTAGAGTGACCTGAGTGCTTGTGTTATGTGGCGGATCCTAGCGCCCGACAGGCAGCTCACCGTGACCTTCTCCTTGTTCAGCCTGGTGAGCGGGACGTCACTGTGCCTGATGATAGAGTCACCTATTACAAGTGTATCAGGTGTGTTGTTTAGCCTTAAGGGCTGTGGCTGTTCGGCACACTGGCTTTGTGAGCTATGTGTTGCACTTGTTTTGTTTAGGGGTAGCGGTTGCTTGGGTTTCTGCTTTGGAGGTCTCTGCTGCTTAGGCAGATTTTTATTTAGAGCCTCTGAGTATGTTTTTGTGTGTTTATGTGTTTGGTTTGCTGTCATGGTAGGTCTATGTGAGACTGGAATTGTAGTGAGTGTGGTTTCCTTCTCCTCCTGAGTGGTTTAGCCAGTACTGAGTTGAGAGAGCTTAGCCTCCAGTATGGCTATATGGTTGCATCTCTCACATGTGTTGGAATTTGTTGGGGGGAGGAGGAGAGGGTTGTCTGTGTACATGAGGCAGTTGTAACATTGCCTCAAGATTCCCAGATTCACCAGCTGGACCAGAGAGGAGATTGACAACTGACCTTTGGACATGCTAGAATAGTATTGGGAATTCCTTTATAATTGAAAAAAGGGCCAGTGGGGAACAAGGTACTCAAGGGGAGTTTGTGAGGGTGTAGTGCTTTTAATTTTTTAGTGCTGACTTATATAATTGCTTTAGTGAGCAAGTGCCAGGTAACTTAAATGCAATGTGTTACAGGTAACTTAAATGCAAAATGACAAACAGTAACTTTCTTTCAAGTGAAACAAGGAAATAAGTACAGTAAGCAATGCAGATATCACTAGGGATCCACAGAAGCGCTGAAAAGCTGCGTTTTAGGTGGAATTAGCGTTTCAGGGAAATAACAAGCAAACAAACAACAAGCATACAAACAAAGCTAGATTCAGTAGGCCTGGATCTAGTCTATGCTACAGCAAACAAGGTGTACCAATTTCAGTAAGAAACAGTTCAAATATGCAGGCACTATAAGCCTTTAACCAGAAATTCCCAGCTCAGAAGGGAAGAGTCCAGCCTCTCCTCCCACAATAGTGCAGACCACGAACCCTTTTAATGTAAAATAACTGGCCTGAAGCCCAAGTGCTTAAACCAAAATTAATACACTTTTAGAATAACAGACACTGAGCCCTCAATCAGCAGTTCCCAACTTAGAAGGATGTAAGCTACCTGTTCTGCCACTACAGTGCAGACAACAAACCTTCTTAATGTAAAACAACTGGTCTGAAGCCCAAGTGCTTAAACTAAAAGGCTTAGAATGAGTTACACCAAGCAGTAATAAATACAATTGAGTACTTTTAAGATGACGCAAAAGCAAAATAAAGTAGGACGAAACACCAATACAGTAAAAGCAGATAAAAAGAAGTCAACTAGGTTGAGCAAACATGATCTAACCTTCACAAAAACAAACTGCGTGGGATCCAGTGTTTGAAGATTCCCTATATCCTTGTTAATTAAGTCCATGATGATGTGCTCCATAGCCTTAAATATTAGACTCATCAGGCTAATGGGGTGATAATTTCCAGGGTCTGTAGTAGCTCCTCCTTTATGGAGAGGATGACTGCAGCAGTGTGCCATTTGGTAGGGACAAAGCCTGAGGTGAGGCTGTTTGTGAACAGAGCACGCAGATGTGGTGCCAGTTCACTTTGTAATTCATGTAGAGCACAGCCAGGGATACTGTTGGGTCCCATGGAAGCTGTATTCTTGGCCTTAGACAATGCAGCTTTAACCTGTGCTGAAGTAATGCAGGGTGCCTAGCATTCTTCTGGTATTGAGATTGGTCCTTTGGGGGGAAAGAGGGGTAGATTTTGCACTGAACCTGTTGGCCAGTATGTTGGCAATATCTGTTGGCTCAGTATAAGAGATACCATTGTGCAGTAACTCAGAGCAAATCTGGGTATTGTCATGGAGATTTTTAATATAACTAAAGAAGGCTTTGTGGTTGTTTTTAGTGTCTGACACAATTCTGCCTTCATAGCTGGCTTTGGGGGTTTTGATGAGGGATCTCAACTTTTTGTTGAGGCTAATAAGGGAATTGTTTCCAGTCTTGGGACTTCACCTTTTTCTGCAACAGTTTCTTCCCTCTGCTGTAGAGTTTATTAATGGCAGGGGACCACCAGACTGGCTTCCTTTTTTTGGAGGAGAGCGTCTTGGTTCTGTTGGGTATGGCTAGTAGGTACGTGTTCATACAGTGTATTGGTGTATGATTAGGCAGTCATGGATCTATTTTCCATTGGCATGGGTGCTGTGAAGTTAGCCACCTCTGTTTTTAGGAGTCCAAAGTCAACTTTGGAAAAGTTATTCATGATGGACACCTTTGTGGGGGCTGTGGGTGAGATGTGGATTTCCATGGTGATTAGTTTGTGGTTGGATCTATCTAGGTAGGAATTGACTACTGGGATAGAGCAACAGTTGCCCATGTTAGTAATAACCAGGTCAAGAATGCTGCTTCCTCTAGTGGGGGTAAGAATGAGCTGGTCCAGGGCATTGGAACTGATGAATTCCAGGAAGCGTTGGGCCAGTACCTTGTTGCTTGAGTAGTTATCCCAGTTGATGGAGGGGTAGTTGGAGTCTCCTAGTATGAGAGTGTTGGGTTGGACCTTGATAGATTCCAGGGTGTTTAGGAACATGGAGTGAGAGTCTCAGGACATGATTGGGGAACCTATTGCAGGTTATGACCTGGATCGTAGTCTTACCCGGTGTTAGTTGTACCTGAAGTATCTCAGAGGTATTATGATGGGCTACTAGTCTGGAGGTGTGCATATCCTTTATGAATATGGAGACACCACCACCTTTGGAGCTTCGGTTCATGTTTCAGGGCTGAAAGGTGTGGAATGAGTTATAGTCTGGTAGCACAGGGGTGCTTTCTGCTGCTTTAAACCAGGTCTGTATTACAGCACAAATGTTGATCTTCTCCATTTTGAGGAGTGCTTCGAGCAAGTGCATCCTGAGATTTAGACTTCTAGCATTGAGTAGCATAACCCTCAGATTGCATTTATTTATAGCTGCTACAGTGGTAATTTGGTCTTTGGAACACTGCCTAAAAAAGACACTATAGGGGTGGCAAGAGCCTTAGCCAGTACCCGGAAACCCAGGGGTGACAGATGCAGGCCATCTCTGGCAAAACATTGAAGTCTGTCAATCATGTCATCCCAAGCAGACAGATGCTGGATCCCCTTAGAATGACTGTGGCCCTAAGAAAGGATATTCCTGAGCACTATAGAACCAAAAGATGCCCATCCTCTGGAGGAAAAATACAATTTGTAATGAGATATAAAGGTATGAGGTCTTGCCCAAGTGGCTGCTGTGCAGATATCATCCATAGAGGCTCTGGAATGAAATGCTACAGTTGTAGCCATAGATCTGGTAGAATGAGCTTTTATTCTGGAAGGTAAGGATAGCTTATTCTGTTGGTAGATAAAGGTAATGACGCTTCTAAGCCAGGATAAAGTCACTTTGGAAACAGGTTTACCCAATCTGGGTCCTGCAAAGGCCACAATCAATTGATCTGTTTTCCTGAAAGGTTTAGTCCTGTCCAAATAACAACGAAGCTGCCGATGCACATCAAGGGTGTGCAAAAGGTACTCCCCTCTGTTAGAATGCTGAGGGAAGAAAACAGGCAGGTCGATAGATTGATTAATGGAAAAGCCAGAAATGACCTTGGGCAAGAAAGAAGGGTCAGTACGAAGGGACACCCTATCCATGTGGAAGATCAAGTAAGGACTCTTGACACTCAATGTCTGCAGCTCGGATACTCTTCCCACTGAGGTAAATGCTACTACTAGAAGTAAAGTTTTCCATGACAAAAATTACAGATCACATGAATCAAAATGGATCAAAAGGAGAACCTGTGAGAGACTGAAGTACCAAAGTCAAGTCCCAGGGTTCTATGGGAGGCTTGACCAGAGGTTTAACATGTAATACTCCTTTCAAAAAGGTCTTGCATAGGCGGTGTGACATAATTGAAGAATTATCAAGATCATTATGAAAATTAGCAATATCGACTAAATGTACAGTGATTGTCGAAGCTGTGGCTCCTGCATGCAAAAACAGTAGTCGGGTATTGTAGGATATTTTGAATAGGCATAGAGAAAGGGTCTAAGTTCTGATATTTGGCCCAAATAGAGAACCTAGTCCATTTACTACAATAAACTTTCCTAGTGGAAGGTTTGTGTGAAGCCAGAAGAATTTCACAAACAGGAGATGGGATGTCAGGCAGCCTGGCAATCATTGGAAGTGAAGGAACCAAACTGTGAACTTGAGACTGTGCAGGTTCGGATGAATCAGTCCCTGAGGATAACAGGTCTTGGGAATAATCCAGGATCCACAGACTGTAAATCAGATGAGGCCATAGAGAAGACTCGGTGGCCAATCGTGCTTTAGAGCGTCCCTTGGTCGTTCCCCTTGAAGGAGGATCAGGGCAAAGTAGATTCTGCATTTGTAGTTTGGTGGGGAAGCAAGCAGATCGCAGCAAGGCATGCCCCAGCATTGGAAGATCCAATCCGCTGTTACAGGGTTGAGGGACCACTCGTGAGGCATCAGGATGTTCCTGCTCAGATTGTCCACAATAAGGTTGGAACTCCCGGGAATGTGCATTGCTATAAGGAAGTTGTTGGAAGCTATTGCCCAGTGCCAAATCCTCATGACTTCCTGACACAGGGGGTAAGACCTGGTTCCACTTTGCTTGTTGATATATCAGATGACTGACATGTTGTCTGACTGAATTGCAATGGTCCCAGAGGGTAGGGATGCATGGAACACTTGCAATGCTAGGAGAACTGCCCTCAGTTCCAGGACATTTATGTGCAAATTGGCCTCCATGGTGGATCAGGTGCCTTGGACAGTCTTTCCATGGAAATGTCCCCCCACCCTAACAGGGAAGCATATGTGGTCACCATGGCCATGAGCTGGGAAAGACAGGACGGTCGATACCAAAGATTCTTTTGTGGGTTCATCCACCATAACATTTCTTCCTTGCAACAGTTTGAAAGATGTATCATGTGGTCGAGTGGGTAAATTAGCAATGACCATTGTGCAGAAAGGAGCCACTGTAGGATTCTCATGTGCAGTCTTGTCAGTGGTACCAACGTAATGGCAGCCGCCATGGAGCCTAAGAGTTGCAGTACAAGATGTGCTGGTACATAGGTAGAAGGTCTTGGATTTGGTGTGTTATGTTCCAAAACCTGTGAGGGGGAGAGAAATATGACAGGATGTTGTGTCGAAGACCGCTTCAATAAATTCCAGTGTCTTCACTGGAGACATTGAGATTTGTCCTTGTTGATTGTAATCCCCAAGCGGAGAGCCAGACCTTGAGTGTAAGAAGATTCCTGGTCAGAGCAGTAAGGAGCCAATCGTCTAGATAGGGAAACACTTGAAATCCTTGTAGTCGAAGATGAGCTACCACAACTGCCATACATTTGGAGAACACTCAAGGGGCTGTCGAGAGACCTAATGGCAGTGCCCTGAACTAGTAGTGATTGGCTCTCAGCTGGGAACGGAGAAACCTCCGGGAGCGGCGATCCATCTTTATGTGGTAGTACGTGTCCTGGAGGTCTATAGAGCACATCCAGTTATCCCTCCTAGGAAGGGAAGAATGGACTGTATCGTGACCATCCGGAAATTTTGAAGTTTGATAAATTTGTTCAATAGGCTGAGATCCAGGATTGGTCTCCAGTCCCCTGTCTTTTTTGGCACTAAAAGGAACCTTGAGTAAAACCTGGATCCTGTCTGGTCTGGTGGTACTGGTTGGATGACTCTTTTCCTTAGCAGCTTTTCTATTTCTAAGGCTGCTAATTCCCTCTGATTGGGTAGTACATTGGTAATGGGAGTTAAATCGAATGGTATTTGGTAGCCTCTGGATATTATTCTCTGAATCCAAACATCAGTAGTAATAAGATGCCAGGCTGGTAGATGCAGAGAAAAACAACCCCCGACTGCTTCCAGAAGAAAGCACTCAGCCACTGCTCAAGAGCACTGGTAGGGTCTGCTGGAGAAAGAATCTCTAGCGCCCTGGTTACGCAGACCCCCTCTACCCTGAAAGGGACGTCTTCTATATGAGTTGCCCCCTCTACCCTAGGGGGATTGTTCACCACAAGTGTCACAAAAAGGCCCTTGGGATTTCGTGAACCACACATTTCCTCCCTTTTGATTCTTGGAGTAGGACCTCTGGGGGTTGGAAAGGCGTATGCCCACAGTAGACAAGGTCTTCCGTCTTTCTCATTACGTGTAAGTGTGTTTTGTACTTTGAGTCCAAAAAGTGCAGATTCGTCGACAGGTGAATTGATGAAAGAAGATTTAAAGGGGTCTGCGAAGTCACACAACCGCATCCAAGCATTATGTCTCATGAGAACGCCTGATCAGGCAGTACCCCATCAAAGAGGGAGACATTTTGGAATTTAGGTCTCTGGAGTTGAGTAAAGTGTGCCAGATAGTACAGCGAATATCGCTGAAGCATAGGTCCATTTCCCTAGTCTGTCCATGGTGTGGGACTCTCTGTTTGGAGGATGGACAGTGGAACTATCTTTTCAGTTCCCTCTTGGTGGCAACCACCATGACCAGAGAATCAACTGTCAACTGCTAGGACCAGTGGGGCTGGTCTTCAGTTGTAGATAAAATTTTTTGTCTGGCCTCTGAGGGACAGGTTCTACATTGTCTGGGAGCTTCCAGGCATGCTGCACAATGATTTTAACAAGGGCATCTGCCAGTGGAGTCACCCAGGAAGTATTTGGCTGGGGACGGAAGCTTGCAGGAACACCATTTCCTCACAAGAAGGGTTATAGGACTTCCAGTCTCCCTGCTGCTTGAGGATTTCAAGAATGTCTGCGAATGAGATGTAATCTGGGGAAGACCATGGGGACCCTTCCCCCTCATCACAATCAGTGTCTTCAGTGATAGATTCCTCTGGTGAATCAAGGTGCTTCCTCTTGCACCATTTCTTCCGGGGTGGCTCCCCAGTGGGATCTTCTGAGGAGGACTCTGGAGAAGGGGTTCCCTTCAAAGAGGGTTCTTGTGACTCCCATGCCTAGGGGTCCAGAAATAGAGGGTTGGGAGAGGTGCATGCTAGGGGAGGGTTCTGATACTGATGTCATTGCTGCTGACTGCGAGTCCATTACCTGTACAGCAGGCCCACCTGAGGCGGGATTGGAGTCCGGAACCAGGAGGGACAACCTCGGATCCGGGGTCACACCTCCCATGAGGAGCTCTGAGAAAACTGGAAGCCATCGAAGCCATGGACATAGATGGTGCCAGTGAGAAAATAGCCACCGGGCTAGGTACGGAGGTCCAAGCACTGCATCAGGAGAGCATCAATTCCACTGGAGCTGATGCAGCAAGGGTGGACGGTGCCAACAGGGAAAACACTGCTGCCCGAACTGAGACAGTATGCACCGGAGTGGAAGGATCTTGTCCTAGGCAGGTATTTGAGTTTTGGAGCTGATGGAGCTGAAGAAACTGTCAGCACCATAGCTGGGGATGATGCCAATGCAGGTATAATCATCGGAGCCAATGTCCGATCCAAGGACGGCACCAAAGTCAGTGGTGCTGAGGTCGGAACCGAAATAGGGCTGAATATCATGGATGGCAGAGAGGGAGAAGACACAGAGCCTGGTGCTGAAGAGGTCTGCACCGAGGGCCCCAACGAAGCACAGAGCCAACTCGGTTCTGTAACTGATGGAGATGCAGGAACCAAATGACTCCATTTGTCCTTATGTTTTTTGTTTTTTTGGAGGGGTGAGACCTAAGACCCAGATAGAGCCTCCGAAAAAGGTGTCTTGAGTAATCCATTTTTCCTTATGTTTTTTGGTCTTTGGAGGGGGTGAGACCTCCGACCCAGATAGAGCCTCCGAAAAAGATGCCTTGAGTAATCCATTTTCATTATGTTTTTTAGTCTTTGGAGGGGGTGAGATTTCTGACCCAGATAGAGCCTCTGAAAAAGGTGTCTTGAGTAATCCATTTTTCCTTACATTTTTTGGTCTTTGGAGGGGGTGAGACCTCCGAGCCAGATAGAGCCTCTGAAAAAGGTGTCTTGAGTAATCCTTTTAAGATAAGTTTATTTTTATGTTCTGCTAGTGTACAATTACTAAAACTAGCACAAATGTCACAATCAGCTTTAATATGATCCACGCCCAAATAGTAGACACAACGAACATGTGTATCTGAGTTAGGCATCTTACAGTCACACTTGTCATACTGTTTAAAACCCAACTTAGCTTTGTCTGACATGGTAAGGAAAAACAATGCTATCGTACAGAAAGAATAAGATAAAATAATATACATATATATATATATATATATATATATATATATATATATATATATATATATATATATATATATATATATATATAAATCTTTAAAATATAAAGATAAAATAATGAAATACGAGTGATTTTAGTTAAGGAATACCACTAGTGAAAAGGGAAGGTCTGTCAAAGACAAGAGAGAGCGGCAGTAACAAAAAGGGTAAAAAAATTAAATTACCCAGGAAAAGGGTAGGAAATAGGCCTAGGTTATAGGCAACAGTGAAAAAAAGGCTAACTTGACTAAAAATTTAGTAATTCAGAAGAAAAAAACTGTCATAAAATCAACAATTTACTACTTAGCTTTGAGAGAGATGGCTAACACGTCTGACTAGGAACGAGGCAAACGAGATCTGGAGTATCTAGGAGAGGGCATTGTGGGTAGGTTCTTAGCTGAGAGTTTTTGGCTTGTGTGAGCTGGAAAATGGCCGTTATCGGTTCCGAGGATGGAACCGAGGTCCTATCTGTAATGTATGAAAAAGAAGTTATGTCTTACCATAACGTTCCATCTGTGTTGTAGATCTTTAATCATTCCTTTCTGTTAGGACTGTCCTCAGAACCTTTACTGCCGTTTCCCAGCTCACACAAGCCAAAACTCTCAGCTAAGAACCTACCCACAATGCCCCTCTCCTAGCTACTCCAGATTGGGTTTGCCCATCCTAGATAAAAGATGCAGTAATAGGAAAAAAGTAGGAGGCTCTGTCTGAACAAATACTCCACCAGGAGTCCAGGCAGGAAGGGTCAGTACGAAGGGACACCCTATCCATGTGGAAGATCAAGTAAGGACTCTTGACACTTAAGACCTGCAGGAGGGCTGGTAGGGTCTGCCGGAGAAAGAATCTCTGGCTCCCTGGTTATGCGGACCCCCTCTACCCCGAAAGGGGCGTCTTCCATATGAGTTTCCCACTCTGCCCCAGGGGGATTGTTCACTATGAGTGTCCCGAAAGGATCCTTGGGATTTCTTGAACCATATCTTTCCCCTTCTGGTTTCTGGAGTAGGCCCTCTGGGAGTTGGAAAAGCATATGCCCACAGCAGACAAGGTCTTTTCATCAGAGTTGTCAACCGGTGCGTTCATGAAGGAAGATTTAAAGGGGTCTGCGAAATCACACAACCACATCCAAGCATTACGTCTCATGACAAAACCAGATGTGGCAGCTCAAGCTGCCTCCTCAGCAGTGTGAGATATCAAATACATTGAGGAGGTTGAGATGGATTCAAAGAAGCAAGCTGCGAGGCGACAGTGTCATGCACCTCATCAGAGAGTACCCCCACCAAATAGGAAGACATTTCAGAAATTTGGTCTCTTTGGAGGCGAGTAAAATGTACCAGATAATTCAGCGACCAAATGGCGAATGTCGCTGAAGCATAGGTCCACTTCCCTAGTCTGTTCATGGTATGGGACTCTCTGTTTGGAGGATGGATGGTGGAACTATCTTCTGCCAGTTCTCTCTTGGTGGCCGCTGCCAGGACCATAGAAACAACTGTCAACTGCTAGGACCAGTGGGGCTGGTCTTCAGGTGTAGATAAAATGTTTGCCTGGCCTCTGAGGGACAGGTTCTACTTTGTCCAGAGCCTACCAGCCAGGGGTTCTTGTGACTTCTGTGCCTGGGGTCCCAAAATAGATGGTTGGGAGAGGAGCAAAAGAGCTGGAAGCCATCGGAGCCATGGACATAGACAATGCCAGCGAGAAAATTGGTGCCGGGCTAGATACCAAGGTAAGGATGATCCAAGCACTGCTTCGGGAGAGTATCAGTTCCACAGGAGCAGATGCAGCAAGGGTGGACAGTGCCAACAGGGAAAACATTGCTGTCGATACTGAGACAGTATGCACCGGAGGTATCTTGTCCTTGGCAGGTATTCGAGTTTTGGAGCTGAAGAAAACTGTAGGCACCATGGCTGAGGATGGTGTTGAAGCAGGTAAAGTCATCGGAGCTGATGTCGGATCCAAGGACGGCATCGAAGTCAGTGGTGCCAGGGTCCGAGCCGAAATAGGGGTGAATTTCATGGACGGCACCGAGGGAGAAGACACAAAGCCTGGTGCCGAAGAAGTCTGTGCCGAGGAAGCACAGAGCCAAATTAGTTCCGTAACTTACAAAGATGCAGGAATCGAGTGACTTCATTTGTCCTAATGTTTTTTGGTCTTTGGAGGGGAGAGACCTCTCACCCAGATAGATCCTCTGAAAAAGGTGCCTTGAGTAATCCTTTTTTCTTATGTTTTTTGGACTTTGGAAGGGGTGAGACCTCTGACCCAGATAGAGCCTCTGAAAAAGGTGTCTTGAGTAATCCGTTTGTCCTTATGTTTTATGGTCTTTGGAAGGGGTGAGACCTCCAATCCAGATAGAGCTTCTGAAAAAGGTGCCTTGAGTAATCTGTTTTTCCTTATGATTTTTGGTCTTTGGAGGTAGTGAGACCTCTGACCCAGATAAAGCCTCCAAAAAGGTGTCTTGAATAAACCTTTTAAGATAAGTTTATTATTACATTCTGCTAGTCTACAATTACTAAAAACTAGCACAAATGTCACAGTCAGTTCTAATATGATCCACGACCAAACAGTAGAAACAACGAACATGTGTATCTGAGTTAGGCATCTTACGTCCACACTTGTCACACTGTTTAAATCCCAACTTAGCTTTGTCTGACATTATAAGGCAACAAGGCTATCCTATGGAAAAAATAAGGGAGAAAATACCAATGATGTTATTTTAAAAAATACCACTAGTAGAAAGGAAAGGCATGTCAAAGACAGGAGAGAGGGACAGTACCAATAAAGGTAAAACATTAAATTACCAAGGCAAAGGGTAGGAAATAGGCTTAGGTAATAGGCGACAGTAAGAAAAGGCTAACTTGACTAAAAGTTAAATAATTTTGAAGAGAAACTGTCTTAAAATTAACAATTTTCTACTTAGCTTTGAGAGAGATGGCAAGCACGTCTGACTAGGAACATGGCAAACGAAATCTGGAGTATCTAGGAGAGGGGCATTGTGAGTAGGTTCTTAGCTGAGAGTTTTTGGGCTTGGCAAGCTGGGAAATGGCCATATTAGTTCCGAGGATGGAACCGAGGTTCTAACAGTAAATAATGAATAAAGATTTACAACATCAGATGTAATGAAAAAGAAGTTATGTTCTTACCATAACGTTCCATGTGAGTTGTTTATGTCACCTTTATTCTTACACATGGGTTCTGAGCCGAGCCATCAGCTCCAAGTCGACCGCTTTACTAGCTAAAGATCTCAGAATAGCTCGAGGCCAGGCCCCTATCCCATGATGCTCTCTATCCTACCCAAGATCTAGTTTGCTGAACTCAGCCACAAGAAAAAGGTAACTCAGAAGTAATCCTGCAGGAGTAAGAACCCCAGAAAAGACTACCAGACCCCAAGTCTACCCGTTCTTCGAGACCCTGGAGGGGGATGGTGGGAGGGAATGTAAGAATAAAGGCGAGATAAACAACTCCCATGGAACGTTATGGTAAGAACATAACTTCTTTATGTGAAGTTGTTAAATCTCGCCGTTTATTCTTACACATGGGTAGCATCCCAAGCACCCTAATCCAGGGTGGCTCATGGGAGTATATTCTTGAGGACAGTGGAACCAAAGGAAGCCCTGTCTCTGGAAGCCTTGTCCACTTTGTAATGAGTGATGAAGGTATGAGGCTTAGACCAAGTGGCAGCTGCACATATAGTATCCAAAGGTAAATGAGCCATATAAGCCGAAGACGTGGAGACAGCTCTAGTTGAATGGGCCTTCACACCATATTCTAACACTTAATTGGCAGAAGAGTAAATAAATTTAATGCAGTCAGTTAACCATTTGGAAAGGGTAACTTTAGAAACTGAGAATCCTTTCCTGGCATCTGAATAAGATATAAAGAGCTGGTCAGATCTTTGAAATTCCTTCATCCTGTCCAGATAGTATCTCCATTGTCTGTGGACATCAAGTTTATGCAACATGTATTCCAACTGACTAGAATGATTATGGAAAAAGGTTGGAAGTTCAATAGTTTGGTTCAGATTGGTCTCAGAGCACACTTTTGGCACGAATGAAGGGTTAGTCCTCAGTGAAACCCTGTCCGGATGAAACACCAAATACGGTGGTTTGACAGAAAGGGCTTGAAGCTCAGATACCCTGCATGCTGAAGTAATGGCCATCAAAAAAATAGTCTTCCAGGATAGGAACTTCAATTGACAAGATGATGCAGGCTCAAAAGGAGGAAGAATAATGTGGGACAGAACAAGATTTAGATTCCATGGAGTAAAGGGCTCTCTAACAGGAGGCCTGAGATGAATAGTGCCCTTAAGGAAGGCCTGACACAATTTGTGCAACATTAAATTAGAACCCTCAGTTCCAAGATGAAAATTTGAGATGGCAGCCAATTGTACTCTAATTGTGGCAGCTGCAGCACCTTCTTGAAAAAGTTTAGAGAGAAATTCCAGAATACTAGCAATAGGGGCCACATAGGGATCAACGTTGTTACGAGAAGCCCAAATGGCAAAACGCTTTCATTTGCTAGCATATAACTTTCTGGTAGAAGCTTTATGGGAAGATACTAGAATGTGTTATACCTCTGAAGAAAAGTCATGTGACCTGGCTAGGAAGGGAATTGGAGCAGCCAAGCTGTCATTCTGAGGGAATGAAAAGAGGGTTGGAAGGTCCCTGACGAATGTGTCAGAAGGTCTGAAACTGGGTCCAGAATCAAGGGTCCTACAGTTGGTAGAGTTGGAGAAAGGGGAGCCAAATCTGACAAGGCCAAAGTGGAGCTATTAAGATTACCATCCTGCCAAGGGCTTTGGCTTTCTGCAAGAACTTGGGAATTAGGGGAATAGGAGGGAAGGCATACAGGAGTCCTGGGGGCCAATCGTGTACAAGTGAGTCCCTTGGGCTGTCCCCCTGTGGGGGATTTAGGGCAAAGTAGCTTCTGTATTTGGCATTCATTGGGGATGCAAACAGGTCGCAGCAAGGCTAGCCCCACTTGCGGAAAATCTTCTCTGCAACTTCATTCTCTGCATAATCATTTCTTATAAAAATCTATACCTATCCATATATAATAGGACTATAACTCCATATACCATATATCTCAATATACATCTACATACTACTACAGTGGTAACTCTATATCCACTAAACTAAGGTGGTAACATAACTCTTTCTCTCCTCTCACTACTGGAGAAATGCATCCACTCACTCCACCAGCAACTCAACAAATATCATGCTTCACACAGCACCTCATACAAACATGGCACACATCCACCACCCCACACCCTCATTCCTTACTGCCCTCCTTTCCTTCATTATACTATCAACAACCATTTCTTCTCTGATCTCTCTCCTCTACTCTCTTCATTGAATCTTCTCTATTTTCTCCATGTGATTACCATCTTTCCTTATTAACATCCTTAAATCCCTCATCCTATTATTTGGGACAATTATCTCTTTTCTCAGGCATATCTTACAGGTTTCTATTCATATCTAAGCAACACATATCTCTCTTCTTACACTCTGTCATATCTCTTCACTACTGCCTCTTTCTTCTCTTCTCTTCTCCCTTTACCTAAATTCTCCCTTTACAATCCTACCCACAACACTATCATCCCCATACTCTCCTGCATCTGCTATGCATTTGCTCAGCATCCACCTCTCACTCTCTCTCTCTCTAACCCACTTCACTCACTCTTACCCTCCAACTTGTTCACTAGGTTCACTCTCCTCCTCCACCCTAAAACTCCTCCTTCTCCAAACTTTCACCAACATTTTATCCTCCTCTCCCACTCAACCAAACTCCCAACACCACTCAACTGTTTCTCTTAACCAAACTTAACAAACTGCTAAATAACAATCGATAACAATCTCACATTCGATCAACACATCATTCAAACCATCCACATTATCATCATTATTTCTACTCTCCTCCTTACCTCACCTATATTCACTAAACTAAAGAAAATAAACCTAAATAATAAACTAGCAACTTGTTGCCACATAAACCCTTAACTTAAACCATCAAGCTTTCCAGATAAAACAAAACTCAAAACTTAAGGCCTAAGGCTGGCTTGAGCTACAAATCTGTCTTTTGATCTCCCAACTACCCTTACTGTATCTCATAATTTACCACCAATATACTATAACCCCCTTATTTCCTTAATACCCCTTATCCTAATCCCTTCCACCTTAAACTCACCTCCTAAACTCTGAGTCCCAAATCTGTAAAGTCTAATCTCTGTCTCCTAATACTGTAGGAACTAATACTAGGAGATATGGAATCAGCTACCCACTGATCTCACTCACTCCCTCCCCTCTAAAAACAAAAAAAAAAAACTGGCTCTTCCTCAAAAACTCTGCTCTGCTCTGCTCTCTGACCTGACTTCCTCTCTTCCCTTACACTACTACTTACTTTTTTACACTATACTTATATTACTTACCTCTCTCTTCCTCCTTCCCCCCTCCCTGTCTGTCCTCCTCTGCTCCTCCTCCTCCTTTTCCTCTCCTCTCCTCTCTTCTTTTCTCCATCTCCTACCCTCCTACCCTCTCTCTCTCTCTCTCTCCTCCTCCTTTCTATTTCTTTTTCTTTTCTTCTTCATTTCTCTTTTTTTTTTTCTACTTTCTTCCATTATCAAATATATGTTATTGATGTTTTGTAATGCTTGTACTGAACAACTATATTTGATTAAGTTCCTTTGGTATTTTTTTTTTATTTTTTTTTTTTTATAACTATTTTTATATTCTTTTTTTATTATTTTTTTTATTTTTTGTTTTTAATTTGGTGTATTAGTATTTTTTTCTCCCTGGCCTACTGAAAAAATGGACATATATCCAGCTAGACTAGCCCGGTTAACAAATGTAAAAAAAATAAAAATAAAAATAAATTCTTGAGGGTCCACTCGTGAGGTAACAGAATGGCTCTGCTCAATTTGTTGCTATTAAGTTGGATTTCCCCAGGATATGCATTGCAATCAGAAAGAGCCTGGTGGACACAGCCCACTGCCCAATTCTCAAGTCCTCTTGACACAGGGGGTAAGACCTGGTTCCTCCTTGTTTGTTGATGTAGCAGACAACCAACATGTTGTCTGTCTGTATGGCAATCGTTCCTAGAGGTAGAGAGTCGTGAAAGTGCTGCAATGCCAAAAGCACCGCTCTCAGCTCCAGAACATTGATGTGCAACTTCGACTCTGTCTCCTACCAGGTGCCTTGGGCACTACTTCCCTGAAATAGCCTCTCCACCCTATTAGGGAAGCATCCATGGTCACGGTGACCAACAGCGGGGGAAAACAAATGGACGACCCATCTTAAGCTGTTGGCTGGTCACCTACCAGCAAAGATCCTTCTTGCAAGAGTCCGTAATCCTGACTAAGAACAACATGGGAAGTTGTTGGTATGACCACTGGGTGAACAGTAACCACTGGAGAATCTTCATGTGCATTCATCCCAGAGGAACTGCTATGAGAGTAGGTGCAATGGTGCCTAGGAGTTTCAGAACCTGATGGGCCGGTACTTTTTTCCTCTGCAGAATGTCTGAGACATGAGTCCATAAAGAGGATATTCTGTCCAGGGGTAATCTTATTGTGGTGGTGGTAGTGTCTAGTTCTGCTCCAATAAAGGATATATGCTGCGATGGTGACAACTCAGATTTTCCAAAATTTATAGTGATGCCTAGCTGAGAGCAGAGATTGAAAGTGTGATCCCTGGACAGAATTAGTTGATGCCTGGAAGCGGCGGTAAGGAGCCAGTCATCCAGATATGGAAACACATGGAATCCTAGACATCTCAAGTGAGCCGTAACTACTGCCATGCATTTGGTAAACACTCTGAAGGCTATTGTGAGTCCAAAGGGCAGTGTTCGGAACTGGTAGTGACTGGCTCCCAGCCAGAAACGCAGATGATCTCTGGATGGCCTGGCCATTTTTATGTGGTAGTACTCATCCTTGAGATCTATGCAGCACATCCAATTGCCCACTCTGAGGAATGGAAGGATAGACTGAAGCGTGACCATCTGGAACTTCTCCTTCTTTACAAATGTGTTGAGTCTTCTGAGATCCAAGATGGGTCTCCAGTCCCCCGTCTTCTTTGGAACTAAAAAGAATCTGGAGTAAGTTCCACATCCTATCTGGTCTGCTGGGACTGGCTGGATGACTCTCTTTTCCTGCAGCCTCTGGATTTCTATAGCTGCTTGATCCCTGAGACTGGGTGGAACATCTGAGATTTTTGTGCCAACAGGCAGGCTTCGTAGAAATGGAATGAAGTATCCTCTGGTAACTATGCTTTGTACCCAATAATCTGTTGTAATTCCTAGCCAGGCATCCGGATACAAAGCCAAGCAACCAGAGCCTCCAGAGCAGGACAGTCGGGCCTGCTCTCAGGAGTGCTGGTAGGGCTTGCCAAGGAACTGCTTCCTGTCACCCTGGTTCTGCGATCCCCCTCTGCCACCAGGGTGGCGTCTTCCATTATTGCCCCCTCCTCTCCCCCTGGAGGGGGTTCACTATGTGTGTTCTGGAAAGCTCCTTGGGACTTACAGAACAACATTTTCCCACCTTTCTGCCCTTTTGGGTATGGTCTAGAAGGGGTGGAAAAACTGACTCCTATGGAAGACAGAGTCTTTCCCTCCTGCTCACACTTAGTGGGAGTCTCTTTGACTTTGGGTCCAAACAAAGAAGAGCCATCAAATGGGGCTTTGACAAAGGAAGACTTGAAGGCTTTCGCAAAGGAGCATAATCGCATCCAGGATGGTCTCCGCAGAGCTATCGCAGAACCTGCTACTTGGCTCAATCCATCGGCTGCATAAGAAATGAGCTGTATGGATGAGTTCACAATAGAATTAAGGGTGTTAAGTTGTGCCGTCACCTTCTCAGCATCATCTGTGTTACCCTTTAGAGTATCTCCAAGCTCTTTGAGGAGATCTCGTTGAAGATGGGTGAAATAGGTTAAATAGTTAAGCGATCTCATGGCAAATGTCGCAGACCTAAAGATGTGTTTCCTGTATCTGTCCATCGTCCAGAGTCTCTATAAGGAGGATGGACAGAGGAAGAGGTTTCTGACACCTTTTTGGTGGCCACCGCCACCACCATGGCATCAACAGGGACTCCCTTAGTGAGAAACATCTTGTCCTGGGGGAAGGTGATAAATTTATTAGGCCTCCGAAGGACAGGTTCCATGGAATTCAGGAGACTCCCATGCCCTTCAAGTGACAAAATCCATTAGTTCATTGAAGGGCGGAGTCACCTAGGAAGTGGAGGGTTGAGGCCCAAAAGCCTTCAGGAACACCAACTCATCCTCAGTAGGGCTAATGGACTGCCAGTCATCCCTCTGCTTTAGGACTTCCAGGATATCCACAAAGGAGATATCCTCTGAGGGGGACTGTGGGGACCCTTCTGATTCCTCTAAGTCGGTGTCTGATGTCAAAGATTCCCAAGGGGAATCTTTATGCCTCCTCTTGCATAATCTCTTTCTGGGAACTTCATCAGTGGGGGCTTCTGGTGAAGTCTCAGTAGAGCAGAGGTCCCCCAATGGGGGTAACTGAGGCTCTGGGTTTTGACGCTTGACAGGAACGTGAGGTGTAGAGACAGAACTCAGCTCTTTAGGAGAGGAAGGACCTGACGATGTGTGTGTCTTAGACAACATAACCCTCCTCATGGCATCGAAGGCGCCACTGCTTCGACCTGAGGAAGCCATCAGTTCCGAGGAAGATGGCAGCATCCCCTGCACCGAAACAGCGGGCTCCAAACCAGAGGATGGAGCTGAGCTCATCAGTGCCGAAGCCCCAAGGGGAAGGGTCGGAGGAGACACATCAGTTCGACTCTCCCCCTGGAGCCGATGAGAGAGAGTGTCGGCTCCGAGACTCTTCCAATGGAACCGAAGAAGTCAGGCTTGAAGGAGCCGAAGGCACTGAGACAGGCCTCGGCTCTGAAGGCTCCACAATCATCAGATCCTCCTCCTCCGGCTCCGAAGGCCCTGCTCAACTCGGAGGAGGAGTAGTCACAGCCAGTGGGACAATCTCAGGCTTCGAACCCAATTGGGATGAAGCCAATAGTAATTTAGCCAATGCTGGGTTCTCTAAAAGTCTCTGCACCACCCGGTCCACATTGACATTGGAAAGGATCCTCGACGAATGGGTCAAAGGAACTGAAGATGCCACCGATCGAAGGGTTGGAGACTTCAGAGTCTCGGAGACCGGTACCATGACCGGGGACCAGCTCGAGGCATCTGTTTGGTGCATGGCTCAGAAGACTGCGGAGCCGGCGACCACACCCTCACAGAAGGACTAGGAGCCGATGACCTGGGCTCCAAGGACACCTTCGAGGACTTCGACCCCTTCGAGGACTTGGAGGTCTGGTCAGCCTTATCCAGTGAATCTTGAAAATCAGGCTTCAACAAGCCTCTATCTAGCAACTTCCTTCACCATTTTAATAAAACCCTACTGCTGAAGGAGTGGCAGACAGACCAATCGTCTTGGAGGTATTCAGGCCCCAAACAATAAGCACAATTAACGTGTCGATCTGTAATGGACATCTTCTGCCTACAATTAAACTTCTTGAAGCCAGACCTCTGTTTTTTCCTTCTGATCCACCATATTAGAAACAATAGAAGTTGTCAGTGCCCTGATCAACTTTGATCACACAAATGCCCAAAAAAACAACAGCAATCTGCACAAACCGAACACAGATATAAAGTCTCTGCACAACCAGGGATAAGAAAAGGTTCAGTACTTCACACTATCAATTTATTTATTATTTATTTTATTTTTATTTTACATTTGTTGACCGGGCTAGTCTAGCTGGACATGTATCCGTTTTCAGTAGAGGCCCGGGGAGAAAAGCTCCAGTACAGGCAATAAACAATGATTTGGCACATAAAGCATTAATATGAGTAAACAATACAAGGTAAAAAAAGAAAAATCAATTTCAACACAAAAGAAATACTAAAAATTGGAGATAAACTTATAATATATACTACTGTATTAGACTTATAAAACAGAAACTATAACACAAGATGAAGTTAAAAAAGGTTGCTGGTAAAGTCTACTTCTCAGATATAAATCTCAAACTATTGAAAGTGTTTGTGAGGAGCTCAGTAAGGGGAAAGGGGAGGAAAATTAGGTAAATGAGGACATGGTTTCAGTGGGGATTAGCACAAGGACACAACCACTGTGCTTTAAGATGTTCTCTGATGTGTTTTTTGAAAAGAGAGGTAGAGTTTTGATTAGTTATTTCTTGAGGGAGTTGATTCCAGATTTTACCTATGGAATTTGAAAATAATGAATCCCCAGCTTTATTATATGATTTAGTTAGAGATACTAGGAGTTTGTTAGCAGAACGGAGTGTGGCTAGGTTTTTATATGGTATGATCAGTTTTGTAAGGCTAGGGGTGGCATCAGGGTAGTAGAGGGTCTTTTGAATGATGAGTAGTTGTTGATAGAGTAAGTGGTTAGTTAGTTCTAACCAATCTAGCTGTTTGAGGTTAAGACAATGGTGTGTTCTTAGGGGAGTAGCAGTAATGAATCTGGCTATGCTATTGTAGCAGATAGAGAGTTTGGTAATGTTATTTTGGATAAGTTAGTATAGATAGGTGAGGCATAGAAGAGGGTGGAGATCAGGTGTGTCTGAGCAATGGTTTTTCTAGCTACTGGGGTAAGAAAGGGTTTAATTCTGTAGAGAGTCCCAATTTTTTGTTGACAGCTTTAATAGTGGTGTTGATGTGTTCATCATAATTGAGACTGTTATCAATAGTTACACCTAGTAATCGAGTGGTCTTATCAGGGTTAATACTGGTTGCATTATTCGAGGAGATAGTAAAGAGAGGTGTGGGAGATTTATGAGTGGGAGTAAAGAGAAGAAGCTTAGTTTTTTTGGGGTTAAGGAGGAGGCAGTGTTGCATAAACCAATTTTTGACAGTTAAGAAGACTGTTTGGGTGAGGGACTGGAGGGAGGGAATATTTTTAGCAGTGCAGATTAATGTTGAGTCATCAGCATATTGAATGCAGGTGGCTTGTGGTATATTGAGATGTAGGTCATTGATAAATAATGAAAAAAGAAGGGGGCCAAGGATTGATCCTTGTGGAACACCAATATTTACTGGGAGTAAGGAAGATAGGTTGTTCTCCCATAGGACTGCTTGTTGTCTGTTATGGAGATAGCTCTTAAACCACTGTAGCGAGTGTGGGCTGAGAGAATAAAGGTTTAGTTTGTCAAGAAGTATATTGTGGTTAACCATATCAAAGGCTTTTGAAAGATCTATGAATAGTGCTGAGGAGAAATGATTTTTGTTTCTATTATTATTTATGGAGTCAGAGAAGGAAAGGAGGGCAGTTGTAGTGCTGTGGAATGGTCTGAATCCATGTTGACAGTCGGCTAGAAGTTTGTTTTGAAGAAGGTAGTTAAGAATTTGTTTATGAACACATCTTTCCATAATCTTGGCTAATGGGGAAAGTAAGGCAATAGGGCGAAAATTTGAGAGTTCAGTTGATGAGCCTCCTTTGTGTAGGGGAATTATATGAGATATTTTCCATAAAGTGGGGATTGTTCCCTCAGTGATAGTCCTATTAATCAGTATGGCTACTGGATAATTGATAGCTTTTGCAGCTATTTGTAGGTATTCGGATGGGAGTTGGTCAGCAGATGGGGTGCAAGGTTTGAGTTTTTTAAGAAGCTTATAAATAAGAGATGTAGCAACGGGTTGAATCTGAAAGGTCTTGGATGAGGGTAGAGAGGTATTTGGTAAGGAAGCAGTAGATGTGGGTAATGAGTTAGCTAGCGATTGAATGGCTTCTGTAAAATACTTATTAAAGGCTTCAGGGATCTGTGTAGCATTGTTGAGATGAAAGCCTGAAGGGGTAGGTGTAGGTGAATGTCCAGGTTTAAGAAGTTTATTAACACTTGACCAGAATTTTTGAGGGTTTTTTTGACTGCTTTGTTGAAGGTGAAGATAATATTCCTTTTTGTCTCTAACAGTATCTTTCTTGGTGGCATTTCTTAATTGTTTGAAGAGGAGGTGGTCAGATGCACATTTACTACCTCTCCATTTGGCCCAGATTTGATTTCTAAGGCTCATTGTTTCTTTTGTTTGCTTAGATAGCCATGGAGCAGATTTGGATCTTACTCTAGTAGAGTGAAAGGGGGCATGATGATCAAGGATTTGAAGAAAGGTTGTATTAAAGTAGGTCACTGCTTTATTAAGTTCAAGGTGAGTTAGTGGTGACCAGTCACATGCTTGCAATTCAGTAAGGAAGTTATCTGGGTTGAAGAACTTTTTTGAGCGGGATGTTCTTAGTTTATGAGTGTGTGGAATATTCACTTTTTGTCTTATCACATATGTAAGCATATGATAACTGATATTATCTGGAAGGGTTCCTGGGGTATAACTACAAGGATGGTTATTAATAAGGATCCAGTCAAGAGTTGTTTCTTTTCTATTTTGTTTATGGATTCTAGTAGGAGTTGTTATTAATTGAGAGAACCCATAGAGATTAATATGGTTAGTTGGGTGCTGGTTTGAACAGATTATCCAGTCAATGTTAAAGTCACCAAGTATTATGGTTTCTTGGGGTTGTTGGTTGGAAAGTGAACTAAGTAAGTTTTCTAGAGTCTGAGTATTATTACCAGGGGGAAGATACATACAAATTAAGTAGAATGATTTGTTGTTGTTAATCGGGAGTTTGGTTGATAATGATTCAGCTTTAGGGTCTATTAATGAAAGTTCATTATGGAGGGTAAGTTGGAGATTAGATTTATAGATGATGGCTACCCCACCACCTTTCTTGGTTTTGCGGTCGTATCTGAGTATGTTGTAGCCAGGAGAGGTTATTTCCTGGTCCTGAGTAGAGTGTTTTAACCATGTTTCTGTAAGACATAAAATGTCAAATGAGTGCAAGTCCAATAGTGCATGGAGGTGATGAACTTTGTTATTAATGCTTCCGATATTAAGGTGAGCTATTAGACGGGAGTTAGTTGTTTTAGTACATGGTGAAGGTAAAGGTGGAGGATTTCTATTTGTGTTTAGTTTAGCCTTGGTAGAGGGACCAGGGTTTGGGTGAATATCTCCATGTAGGAGGAGGTAATGATTGGAATAGGATAGGAATTTAAGGATTTTAAGCAAGTTATTACAATTCTTTTCGTTAACATAGAATGTCATATGAGTTGTTCTGTGGTATTTTGGTAGAAGATAATTAGCAGAGCAGGTTATGTTACTGTGATTAAGGGTACTGAGAAAAGAGGATGGTAGTGTTTGCTGGAGATGATGATTTTGTTCCTTTAATGAGTTGTTTTCAAAGAAGGTGATATAGTAAGATATAGAAAGAGAGGCTAAAACAGTGGTAGAGAGAAGGATGTATGTATGAAAAGGTTTAAGTGTTGGAGACATGGTATTGAGTAAGTGTTAGGACTGATGTAGTTTGTGAGAGTTGGTCAGTATAAGAGCTAGTAGGTATGTGTTAATTAGTAGAGTAGTGTATTATGAAGAAAGAAAAAACAAGAATAAAACAAATGGGAAGAGGTTGTCAATAACAGGTAGATACTAGGACAGTTAGCAGGTACAATGTGTAGCTAGGCCAGGTCAGGGAAGAAATTAGAAGATGGGGAATGAAGTAGATGAAATAAATAGGTGTAAAAGGAAACTAGAAGATAGTGTGGAGGTGGAGGATTAGAGATGGGTGGAGCAAGAGGAGGAGGAGAAAAGATAGAGAGATAATTGCTAAGGGGAGAGGTCTAGTGATAAGAAGGATGGAGATAGGGTAGGAGATATGGGGGGTGTGTCTAGAGAGCTATAAGGTAAGGACCTCTAGGGGTGGGTGGGATTTGGGGGTAGGGAGGGGAGCGGGACAGACACAAAATCAGGTGAGAGCAGTGGGAGAGAAAACAATCAGTAAGGTATAATTCAGTGGCAGGAGGCTGGCTAAAGGAGGGTAGCTAAGGGTAAAGTGGAGGATAGGGGAAAATAAAAGGATAGGTGAGGCTAAAGAGAAACCATTCGGGATAGGCTCAATGGAAGCCTAGAATAGTGTAGAGGTGGTGAAGGTGCAGCTTAGAGACAGGTTGAATAAGACTAAGGGACTGAGATGTGGTCAGGGCTCAGAAAGGAAAAACAACCAAGAAGAAAAGAGTCAAAGAGAGCACAAAAAACAATCAGTAAGGGAGGTAGAAGGAGAAACTAGAATGTCTTTAGGGGGGAGAGAAGAGCACAGGAGGTGGGAGAAGGGAATGGCAGGTACAACAAATCACAGATAGCTTAAGGGCTAGATAAAGAAGGTAAGGGTCTAGGGAAACAAAGAGGCAGTCTAAGGGATAGGATAATTATAGTAAACAGGGAGGGGGGTTCGCTGCTGGCAGTGACTGGCAGTAGTCTAGTACAAAAAACAAGAGTAGAGGACAAATACTAGCATAAGAAATACGCTTGATAAAAATCAAAAACACTGTGACATACAGTGATGTTTACTGAGGTGTTGTCCAGGGTGGTTTAGATAACCCAGGGGGGAAACCCAAGGCAGGATTTGGCGGGTGGGTATAGCAGGTCTTAGGAGTCCAAACACGAGCACTTCCAGGAGTTAAGAGAGTGGAGAAAGTACCTTATACCAGCTGGTAGAGAAACGATAAATAAAAAGACAAATATGAGCAGCATGTAATACACTGGAACTCTGACATGCAAATCAGACTTTACATAGGACTGACATATATATGCATTTACTAGGCAATAATAGCAAAGGTTCAAATATTTGGTAGCTAAGTGTTAAGATTAAAGTACAATTTCTTTTCTGCATGTACGCATCAGCATCATGTTACACAAAACACAACTGTAAAAGCAGAGGACAGAAACACAGTGCAGTAACAATAGCTTAATCTAAATGCAGTAATGTGGTACAACGCGCGCAACTTGCCAGAGGGAGTCTGACAGTGATAAGGCGGGAAAAAAGTATTCCTACAGCTTCAGTGCTATCCCCAAGTAGAACCCTCATTAAGCAACAGAGCCTGACACAGTTTAAGCTAAAAGTCAATGCGACATAGCCAGCACAAAGAAAAAACAAAAGTAGTAAAAGCTATTGTCTTTAAAATACTGTTACAGTTTAACCACTATCCCACAGTAAACTAGCAATAGACAACAGAGCCTACCCTATGAAAGCTAAACATAGATGCTACAAGGCCAACACGTTACGAAAAAAGGAATAACAGAAAGTACCTAAATCACAGATAATAGGAGTACATGGAGGTAGAGTTACTATAACACACCAATAAATCCACTAGAAGTCTGCCTTGCACATACAGGGGAGAAGTAAGTAAACAAAAAATGGTATCATCTTAAGACACAGGCAATGCATAGAGACTGGCGATGTAGAGCTCAAATCGCTAGCACCCCCCTTTTCTCAAGTAGCAATAAGGTTAGCGGTACCAAGACTAAATGTAAGGCTAGCCCAAAGGCTAAAGGCTACACAAAATAAGTAAATAGAATTACGTTACTAGAGATAGTGATAGCCATTTCAGTACATACTATATATACAACATAAGCACGCAGACAAACATTCCACACCTGAGGTTAAAGGGAAATTAAAGGCTCCAGGACTATTTAAATGGTAGTCCACAAATAAAAAATTACACCAAAACCAGCAATAACCATAGCGTTGCTCGACATCAGTAATAACCAGTGAAATACATACTAATTACCAATCCTAAACACGCAACCAAAGGTGCAATTAGCTGTAACGCGTCTAGTGAAAGCAGCGTTTCAGGTGCAACCGTTTAGGCGGCAAGCTTCTATGCTATTAATAAGTAAAAAATATACAGGAAAGAGTGAAATACAAACTAATTTTCAATCCTAAACACGCATCCAAAGGAGCAAGTAGCTATAACGCGTTTAGTAAGAGCAGCGTTTCAGGCGCAACAGTTTAGGCGGCAATCATCTGTGCTAATAATAAGTAAAAGTATCCAGGAAAAAGAACAGAAAAACGCTTTAAAAAAGAAATACAACACAACATAGGAGGTAACACTGCATAAGGTTACATTTAGTGTAATTCAGTAACAAGACAGATAAAGCTTTTGTTCAATAACTAGCTAAATTAACACAACATACAAGACTTACTATCTGATAACACTAATAGACACAACAGCTCAGTCAGCAGCCACGCGCAGGAGGGGAGAGTAAAGATGGCGCCCTTAGGAAACACACCTACATATAAGTTCACAAGCGGAAGTCAAGAGCTAAGGGGCGGGCAGTGTATTCAAGTAGCAAAAAGAAGGCAATAAGAGCAAGTGAAAGGTGGGAAGAAACAGCGGATACAGAGAAGAGGGAAAGCAGGAATTACAATAACAACAGTTGGAAAAAGGTAGCAATAGAAAGGAAATGTCCAGGAAAAAGAAAATAAATGGGCACAATACCTATTATGTAAACAGGTAAAGGTCATCCTCTAGAGATAGAGATCAAGACAGCAGTATGTGGAGAGAGGTATAGCAATAGGATACACCCAATAAGTAGGGGAGGACACAGTGAGGAGAGGATACAAAAAATGAAAGGGGTGAAAGCACGAAATAGAGAGGAAGGGACTAGTCAGAATGAAGAAACATAGAAGAGTGACCAGAGGTTCACAAATCAGGTGAGAGCAGTGGGAGAGAAAACAATCAGTAAGGTATAATTCAGTGGCAGGAGGCTGGCTAAAGGAGGGTAGCTAAGGGTAAAGTGGAGGATAGGGGAAAATAAAAGGATAGGTGAGACTAAAGAGAAACCGTTCGGGATAGGCTCAATGGAAGCCTAGAATAGTGTAGAGGTGGTGAAGGTGCAGCTTAGAGACAGGTTGAATAAGGCTAAGGGACTGAGATGTGGTCAGGGCTCAGAAAGGAAAAACAACCAAGAAGAAGAAAAGAGTCAAGGATAGCACAAAAAACAATCAGTAAGGGAGGTAGAAGGAGAAACTAGAATGTCTTTAGGGGGGAGAGAAGAGCACAGGAGGTGGGAGAAGGGAATGGCAGGTACAACAAATCACAGATAGCTTAAGGGCTAGATAAAGAAGGTAAGGGTCTAGGGAAACAAAGAGGCAGTCTAAGGGATAGGATAATTATAGTAAACAGGGAGGGGGGTTCGCTGCTGGCAGTGACTGGCAGTAGTCTAGTACAAAAAACAAGAGTAGAGGACAAATACTAGCATAAGAAATACGCTTGATAAAAATCAAAAACACTGTGACATACAGTGATGTTTACTGAGGTGTTGTCCAGGGTGGTTTAGATAACCCAGGGGGGAAACCCAAGGCAGGATTTGACGGGTGGGTATAGCAGGTCTTAGGAGTCCAAATACGAGCACTTCCAGGAGTTAAGAGAGTGGAGAAAGTACCTTATACCAGAGTGATGTTTACTGAGGTGTTGTCCAGGGTGGTTTAGATAACCCAGGGGGGAAACCCAAGGCAGGATTTGGCGGGTGGGTATAGCAGGTCTTAGGAGTCCAAACACGAGCACTTCCAGGAGTTAAGAGAGTGGAGAAAGTACCTTATACCAGAGTGATGTTTACTGAGGTGTTGTCCAGGGTGGTTTAGATAACCCAGGGGGGAAACCCAAGGCAGGATTTGGCGGGTGGGTATAGCAGGTCTTAGGAGTCCAAACACGAGCACTTCCAGGAGTTAAGAGAGTGGAGAAAGTACCTTATACCAGAGTGATGTTTACTGAGGTGTTGTCCAGGGTGGTTTAGATAAAAATATATGTAATAAAGATAGCACACACTAGTTGAATTTCAAGGGATAGAGTAGTAAGAACAAGTAAAGAACAGTAACATTTGAATGCAAACTTCAAACTGTATTGATAAAGCAAAACGGCCAAAGGCCTAGAACAAACCACTCTGTAATACTAACTGTAAGCTGGATTAACAAACAAAAATGGCCAAAGGCCTACAGCAAACCGTTTCGTAAATAATGTAGAGTAATACACCAATGAAAATAGAGGCTAACTGCCTAAACACCTTAGAAGAATTGACACTAAGCTAAATATCAACTTTTTAGAAAAAAACACTTTCAAAAACTAGGTCAAAGATAAAGAATTAAATTCTACTGGCCAGAGCTCTCCACAGCAAACTAGATCTGGGGTAGGACAGAGAGCATCATGGGATAGGGGCTTGGCCTCGAGCTATTCTGAGATCTTTAGCTAGTAAAGCAGCCGACTCAGAGCCGAACCCACGTGTAAGAATAAACAGTGAGATTTAACAACAGCAGCCAAACCCCAGGGAAAAAAAACCTTAGATCACAACAGCCCTTGGCGAAATTGAAGTGTATTAACCCACCACCAAGTTCGCGCAGGTATGGGCGTGCCCGCCATGATTGACATATGGGAGGGCGGGATTAACAATGGCAATGTGCCATGGTTGACACGCAATGCTAATGTAACGGTAAATCCATAGAGTTAAAAATGGAGCATTTAAGACACAGCAAACAAATGGAAAATAGCATATGACCACAGCAACTGTGGTTAAAAATTGAAAACTGTGTGTATTAGCGCTGCTGCACTTAAATCAGCTGAAGTAGCTTCCATGAGAATACTTTAGTTCAACCAGTACTGGCAGCAGTCAGACTGCTACCGAAGTATTTTGGGTACTTTTCCATTATCAGGGCAATACTTGTAACGTGCTAGCAGGTGCACAAAATGATCGCACAGCCATTAGCCCTGAACCGGCAGTTTTGAAACAGACTATGCTCCTAACTATCCTTGTTATCAACGCTTACTTCACTAAAAGCACGGTTATGTTTTTATTTCAAGATAATGTTATCCACATTTGTATACCTTCTCTGTCATCGTCTTGGATTCTTTGCAGTCTGTTCAGTCAAAGTTCCGTATTTGAGCAATAATACAGCCATCGTTCGTTGTTAAAAATGTTCCTGACTTTTTGAAAACTGCTTAATGAAATTGCATTTTCATGCAGTAGGATGCCGTATCTTTTATTATACCATGACCCCCCCCCAAAACGTGCACGCTGATTGGCCAGCGTGCCCGTTGTAAATCGAGTTATACTAATGGAAAAAGGTCCGTCGCCGGACTTTTTCCATTAGTATAACTCGATTTCAAAACACTGTCGCTATGTTAAATGGGTTTAACATGGCGAGACAGCTTTAAAATAAGCAACGGAACCGTTGCTTATTTTAAAGCTGTCTCGCTATGTTAAACCCATTTAACATAGCGAGACAGTGTTAAAAGCAACGGAGAAAGCAAGATCTCCGTTGCTTTTTAGCTATGTTAAATGAGTTTAACATAGCGAGACAGATTTAAAATAAGCAGCGGACATCTCCGTTGCTTATTTTAAACTGTCTCGCCATGTTAAACTCATTTAACATAGCGAACATAAAAAAGCAACGGAGATCTTGCTTTCTCCGTTGCTTTTACAACTCTGATGTACTGCGCAGGCGCGCAGTACATCAGAACTGCCGCGGATGCCAGACATCTGCGGAAGGGCAGCAAACAGGCATTATACTATGCCATTATTTAAGAAAAGTAATAGTTTCTTTTCTTAAATAATGTCATGATATAGCAATAACCACGCCTGGGTGGGTAATGCTAAATTACCCACAGTTGGCTTTGTTTGGTCCCTCGGGCTTTGCCCTCAGGACCAAACCACGCCAACCGTGGTAATTAGCATTACCCACACCGTAAGGTTATTGCTATATTATACCATGACCCCCAAAACGCACGCTGATTGGCCAGCGTACCCGTTGTAATCGAGTTATACTAATGGAAAAGGTCCGTCGCCGGACTTTTTCCATTAGTATAACTCGCTTTTAAAAC
The DNA here is from genome assembly GCF_019279795.1 of Protopterus annectens. Lineage (NCBI taxonomy): Eukaryota > Metazoa > Chordata > Ceratodontiformes > Protopteridae > Protopterus > Protopterus annectens. Next base: position 1,778,344,891 of record NC_056739.1, on the reverse strand, counting down.
ACTGTCTCGCTATGTTAAATGGGTTTAACATAGCGAGATAGCTTTAAAATAAGCAACGGAGATCTCCGTTGCTTATTTTAAAGCTGTCTCGCTATGTTAAACCCATTTAACATAGCGAGACAGTGTTTAAAACAAATGCAACGGAGAAAGCAAGATCTCCGTTGCTTTTTTTAGTGTCTCGCTATGTTAAATGAGTTTAACATAGCGAGACAGTTTTAAAATAAGCAACGGAGATGTCCGTTGCTTATTTTAAAACTGTCTCGCTATGTTAAACTCATTTAACATAGCGAGACACTAAAAAAAAAGCAACGGAGATCTTGCTTTCTCCATTGCTTTTGCCCACAGCTCTGATGTACTGCGCAGGCGCGCAGTACATCAGAACTGCCGCAGATGCCAGACATCTGCGGAAGGGCAATAAACAGGCATTATACTATGCCATTATTTAAGAAAAGTAATGGTTTCTTTTCTTAAATAATGTCATGGTATAATAGCAATAACCCACTTCTGGGTGTGGGTAATGCTAAATTTACCCACGGTTGGCTTTGTTTGGTCCCTCTGGCTTCACCCTCGGGACCAAACCACGCCAACCGTGGGTAGATTTGGCATTACCCACACCCAGGCGTGGGTTATTGCTATATTAGCGTACGTTAATGTAAAATTTAAAGGGGAATGGTGTGGGATGTTTTTCAGTTAGTGTGATGTTCCTCTTTCAAATGACAGGTTTTCACGCTTTCAGTATGTTTATACTTTTGAAGATGGTAGTGATTGTGTTGAGATGTATTATGAGCCGCAACATTTGGGCTCTGCTGCTGTTAAGTGTGTAGAGTCATTATCCTCCCCTCCAAAGGGGACAGACAAAAACCTTTTCTAAGGGTGACACTCTGGCGTCAAACCACTGCACACTAACACTCCTACCATAAAAATATATAAAATAAACAGTTATTTGTATTATCTCCATATCTCACTATTATTGCTTTAACAACTGCTTCAGGGCTGACAGCTGTGAGATCATTGAGCGTTAGAGCTGTTGCCCCGATAACGGAAAAGTACCGTTTTGGGTTTATCAGTTCAGTCAACAAACTCTCTCTAATAATGGACATGGGTAACCTGTAGGTGGTTAATCTCCCAGCCCCATGCTTACACTTATCAAAGGTATCAGAACTTGTCAGATCACAACAATCACACAAATAACTTGTGCTTCGAATATATTATCTTATGTTATGGTGGCATCTTTCAAACGGTGGGCGCACCGCCCGCAGGCGGGGTTTGCTACTGCGCATCTGGTGGGTTAATACACTTCAATTTCGCCCAGCCCTTTCCAGGGCTAACCCTATGGAAGTTCGAGCCATGCTCCCACACTCTTTCTAAGGACTAGCTCCTCAAAGGTGGGTCTATTTCATCTCAGGATAGCCACACTGGGCATCTGGTGGGTTAATACACTTCAATTTCGCCCAGCCCTTTCCAGGGCTAACCCCATGGAAGTTCGAGCCATGCTCCCACAGTCCTTCTACGGAATAGCTCCTCAAAGGTGGCTCAATTTCAAGAACCACCATCTGCCACTGACCTACGAACCAGACTAACGAAACAAACCCTGAGTGTGTTTCTAATTATTTTAAATGAAAAATAATCACCAAAAAAACTCACATCTGCTTTACTCTGCGAAGAAAACGAAAACTTTCGCTTACAAAAATCGCACACAAAATTCAACTTTTTTTTTCATTATTCAAAAAACACCCCGCTTCACGAAGAGTAAGCGGAGTTACAAAAATACAATATAGCTATCAGGCTATATGTGGAAATTTATGCTATCGATTAAGTTGATACTCCTTCTGTAAAGTTTATAAACTTTATTAGAACTTTGACGACTAAGTTTGCAACATATAGTTGTAAGAAAAATTGAAAGATATGACAAATGTTGTAATTATATCGCATACATCATGAATAATCAGCAAGAAGACTTATTAATTATTCCATTAACTACTACACAGCATTATGGGTATGCAGATGAGCTGTGGCATCACTTTCCGGGTAAATACCGTATATCACAATTGACAGGTCACCTAAAACTGATTTCTACAAAGCTTTAAAAAATTACAAAGCGAGGGCGGTTATATAGTTGTTAAATGTCCAGATTTTTGCTTCATATTTTGGTTATCTTACAGAGTAGTACCTCGCAGGATGCGCAGTAGCAAATCCCGCCCCGACACGCCCCCAGTCCGGGCTACCCCATGTTACCAAGTATCATCCTCATTTCAATTTAGATGAATGTAGAGTGGTCTCGGACTTGGTATATATATATGTTTTTGACCTGTTTTGAATAAAATTATGGTTTTCTATCAATTCACTGGCAAATTATTGAGACCGGAGTCAGAAAATAATGGCAGACATATGAATTTCGGACTTCATATCATTCAACAAAAATGCATTTATTTGTGTTAGATTTGTTTACCGGGAAAGTCTGACCGGGACGGAGCCCATTTTCAGCGGAAGCCCGGGGAGAAACGCTGCAAACGCATGGAGAACATGTTGCTGTGCGGTGACAACGCTGACCGCTGCACCGGTGCTAATCATGCTAATGCCAGGGCTGTTAGTCTGTCAACTTTCACTCTGTATGTTCGGAAAAGCAATATTTAAAAAAGTATCCTTATTTTATGTATTTATTTTACATTTGATTACTGGGAATGCCCGACTGGACACATGTCCCTTTTCAGCGGAGGCCCGGGGGATAAAGCTCCACACTGAACAAACAATTTACCAATACAGCAATTTAACAATGTGTGCAAATGTAGATAGAATATTAATTGTTTCAGTACAGACAATTCTGGGGCCTTTGTCTCTCATTTATTTTAGGCTTTGTCCATATTTCTTGCAATAACAACTTGAGAGGTATGCCTATAATAATCTCCCCAACCCCGGATTGCCTCAGATTGAGTTTGCCGGTGCAAATGCATGCAGGATGTAAACAATTCAAAAACTGTCTATCCAGGTCATACCAGGAGACCAAATTCTTCTAGTGGATGCAAGGAGAAGAGGGAGGGTAGGTTGAGGAAGCAGGCTGAATTGCTATGCTGATTACATAATCTTTGTATCTCATGTATTTTCCTCCACCTTTCAGACAAGATTATCCAGCTACTGTCAAACTACTGTTCTCATGGAAGGATGTTCTGGAATACAACAGAACTAAATGCTGTCCTGTTTCTAGAAAATAAGTCCAAACTGTAAAGAGCTACAAAAGTATGAGCAGTGGGCCAGGTACAGCAGCACAAATGTCATCTATAGAAGTTCTGCATAAGAATTAGAACTGGAGCCTGATCTTGTAGAATGAGCTTGTGGTGCTCTTGATAAAGACAATACCTTTAGCTCTGGAAGATGAAACAAACAATTGGTCTGACTTCCTGTAAGATTTTCTTCTATTAACATCTTAACCGCCTGTGTATGTCCAATAAATGAAGCATATGTTCCCCTTAGTGAAGATTTTTTGGAAGAACACTGGTAAATTAATGGGCTTGTTAAGGGCAAATTCAGAAGCTGCTTTTAAAAGGAAAGATGGGTTGGTGCTAAGAGAAATCCTGTCTTTATGAAAAATGATAAAAGGTGGTTCGTAAGACAAAGCCTGGACTTTTGAAACTGTTCTAGTAGAAGCAATGGCAACTGGAAAAATGATTTTCCAGGACAAATATCTTAAATCAGCCTTTGCTGTGGGTTTAAAGGCACACTGAGTTAAGGCTTGGAGAAGAATTGTCACAGGGGTCTTCGATAGGTGGTCTGAGCAAAAAAAGTACCTTTAAGGAAGGCCTTGCATAACCTAAGGGAGGCCAATGACAAATGATCTTTACCTACATGGAAACTGAAGACTGCTGCCAGCTGTACTTTGATTGCAGAGCATCTTCCTCCACCATGAACAATGGGAGCCAGGAATTCTAATACCACTGGAATGAGCACTGAAAAGGGGTCTATATTTCTCTTGTTAGCCAAGATAAAGAACCATTTCCATTGATGTTTGTATATCATCCTGGTAGAGACGTTTTGAGAAGAACTAAGGATGTGTAAAACCTGGGAAGAAAGCCTGGACTATCTAGCCATTATTGAAAGTGGAGAAACCATGTGATCAACCTGAGGGCTTGTTATGTCCTGATGAGGGATCCAGAACTCAAGGAGGGCATATCATATGAGGCCAGAAGAATGGGAACCACACTTGTTAAGGCCAGAATGGGGCAATGAGGATCACCTTGTTCTTCTGTTGATGAGTTTTCTTTAAAAAAATTGGTATGAGAAGTGTGGAAGGATAGGCCAGTTGTGGATCAGAGCATCCTTCAGTGACTCTCCCTCCGGTGAGATTAGAGTAAAACATGCTGCATTTGGAATTGTGAAGACAGGCGAACAGGTTAAAGCATGACTGGCCCCATTGGTTAAAAATGTACTCCACCACTGAAGGACTGACAGACCACTCATGCGGCATTAGAATAGATCTGCTCAGTTTGTCTTATAAAACATTGGACTTTAAAAACATTATTGGACCTTAAACTTTAAAGAGCACTTTAAAAGTCACTGGTCCTGCCACTGCACTCTCCCTCCTTAAACACCCCCTACTTCCCATACCTTAATCTACTTTCTGCCCTTAACTCACTCTTCTCACTAGCTCTCTCTAATCTTCCTTGACTGCTCTTTCTACTGTCTTCTAAAATCTGTTAAGCAAATCATCTGAGAGAAACATTCTATGGTAATTGTCTTGCCTTCATCCAACTACATTATGATAAAACTGGGTTTTTGTAACCACTTACTCCAAAAACTATATTCATCTTAATGATATATTATTGTTTCTTTTTATACATCGTGAAAGAGCTTTGCTATACTCCTGATTATTTACAATGTATAAGATTGTATTGCTGCTTGATGCCTTGTAATAATCCTGTAACATTGCTGTTTAATGCTAATGTATAATGAAGACTATATAATATGTTGGGGCTTTTCTTCCAGGACATCTGCTGAAAAAAGGCTCTTCAGCTCAGTCAGACAAACCCGGTCAACAAATGTAAAATAAATAATAAAAATAACTTCCCTAGAATGTGCATTGCTAAAAGAAAGTAGTTGGAAGAGATGAGCCACTGCCACCCGCTGACCTCTACATCTCTTCCTGATACAAGGGGTAAAAGGGGTAAGAACAGGTTTGTCCCTGTTTGTTGATATACCTGACCACTGACATGTTGTCATCTAAACTAAAATAGCCTCCTGAGGAAGAATGTCTTGAAATGCCCGCAACCCTAGAAGGAGTGCCCTTGCCTTTAGCATGTTTATTTTATTTATTTTATTTTACATTTGTTGACTGGGCTAGTCCAGCTGGATATATGTCCATTTTCAGTGGAGGCCCGGGGAGAAAAGCTCCACAATACAATAACACTAGCAAAATAGGACAAGACATGTATTTCAAGTAGACATTGGTACATTACAAAACTTTTATGATATCTTACGAGTAGGAATTTTATATTCTGTATCCAGTAGGAACAAAAGCTTGATGTAAAAAAGAGCTCGGTATCATAGTAGTTTGAAATAATAATGGAAATTATAACTAAGATGCTGTATATACTTTGGTCACACAAGAAGTCAGAAGATAAACACTAGTTTGAATGGATAGAGTGTACAAAAGCAAATAGCGGGATACAATAATCGTGTTTAGTCTCACAAGAGTTGAGGTGTGATAAAACTGCTAGGAAATACCACAGTATATACATATTTACATGAGGAAAGAATCCTCAGAAAGGTCAAGCGCACTGCAATTAGAGAGTAAACACAAGCTAGGAAATATCACAGTATATACATATTTACATGAGGAAAAAAATCCTCAGTAAGGTCAAGCGCACTGCTATTAGAGAGTTAACACAAGGATACATTCAAAAGAGGCTGGGAATCATGGGAGTCTTGAAGTGGGTATGTTGATGTGAAGGTTGCTGTCCAGGGGGGTGGGGCATGTGCCTTGGACTGTCTGTCCCAGGTAATGCCCCTCGCCCCAGCTGGGAAGCTTCTGTGGTTACTGTAGCCTCGGGCAATGGGAGAACAAAAGGGCAGCCCTGCAAAAAATTTGGTGTCTGGATCCACCATGATAAATGCTGTCAGCAGATCTTTATGATTCAAATGGGAGATGACATGACCCCAGAAGCTGAGGAACCAGCCAGGCTAGTAATGACTGAACACTGAGTAGATTCTTCACTTGAAGCTGTAACTTGGATAATCTGGACTGAGGAAACCAAGCTGCTTGAGAAACTGTATCCAGATGAGCCCCTATGAACTCCAGGTTTTCAGTGTGAAGGAGGTGAGATTTGTCATAGTGGACTGTGATGCCCAGGTGTAGAAATAAATGGAGCAAGTAGCCCCTGGTGAGTATCAGAAGATGTCTGGTGGGAGCTGTGAGGAGCCCATTGTTCAGGTAAGGAAACATCTGGAATCCCAACAATCTCTGGTGAGCTATAACCACTGCCACACATTTAGTGAACACCTGGGGGGGTGCTATGGTGGGACCAAAAAGCAGGGCCCTGAAATGAAAATGGTTGACTTCCATCTGGAAGTGAAGGTATCTCCTAGATTGTCTGTCAACTTTTATGTGATAGTACACATTTTGGAGATCTATGGAGCACATCCAATCAACCTTCCTCAAAAGATGGACAATGGACCATTTGGAACTTAATATTTGACAAATTGGTTTAAGTGGCTTAGGTCCAGTATTGGCCTGAGGTCCACATCTTCTCAGGCACCAAAAAAAAAATCTTGAATAAGTTCTGAATCCTCTTCGGTCTGGTGGGACCTCTTAAATGACTCATTTTCTTAACAACTTTTCTATCTCTGAGGCTGCTTCTTTTTTATGATGGGGTGGTACATCAGTAGTTTTTCAGGAGTGAATGGGTGGGGAAGGGAAAAGGGAATTTAATAACATCTGGTAATTATTCTCCGCACCCAGACATCATTGGTGAAGGATATCCAGAGTGTAGCAGTCAAGCAACCATTCAAGAGTGCTGGAAAGGCTTCTTGGAAAAGGGACCTGTGAAACCTTGGCTTTTAGTCTAACTCTGGCTCGTGGGTGACATCTACCATTAGAGTTCCCATCCCTACCATGGGGCATCTAGCGCTACAGCAGTCCTATGAAAACACTTGCAATTTCCAGAACCATATCCTTCTACCCCCTTTCTGGTTTCTATGGAAGGTCCTCTGAGGGGTAGAAAAATGTATCCTTATGGCACATGGGGCTTTCCCATCCTGTTCTCTCTTGGAGAGTATCTCTTTAACTTTGTGTCCAAATAAGGTAGCTCCATCAAAAGGTGCATTGATGAAAGACGTACTGTAGGGCTCTGCAAAGTCACATAGGCGCATCCAAGCCTGCCTTCTAATGGTAATACCTGAACCTGCTACTTTGGAAACACCACACCTTCTCTAGAATGAAAAATCAGATGCATAGAGGTGCTTAACAGTGATTGAAGGATGGCCAGTTGTGAGGAACTAGTCCTTTTATCCTTCACTGACATGGATTCTAAGAGAGATATGGTATGTTCCTTCATCAAATCCCTCTGAAACCTAGTGAAATGTACCATATAATTCAGCAACTGTAGGGCTAAGGTCGATGAAGCAAAAATACACTTTTTGAATCTGTCCAGCACTCTAGACTTCCTGTTACAGGGATGGACAGAGGGACTTTCATCAGCAAGTCCCTTTTGGGTGGTTGTGGTAACTGCCTTAGCATCAACTGATCCAAATGGGCATAGTCCTTAAATGCAATCAAGTACTTGTCTGAGTTCTCAGGGATAGGCTCTATCATCTTCAGATCCTTCCAAGCCTAACAGAAAATGAAGTCTATCATTTCATATGCTGGGGTTACCACTCAAGATGTAGCTGAGCTGGTTCCAAAAGCCTCCAGAAACACTTCCTCCTCCTCCTCCTGGGAAGGGGGGTTTGGAAGACCAACCACCTTTCTGTCTCAGAAGTTTGAGAATTTCTCTAAATGAGACATCCTCAAGGGGTGACCTGGGGAACCCCTCCCCTTCATTGAAGTCAATGTCTTCTGTTAAAGACTCTCGTGGGGAGTCAATGTGCCTCCTGTTGCATTTATGCTTCTAGGGAACTTCCTTGTGGGATGATCTCAGGAGGATCCAGAAGTGTGTGGGAGTCCTGCAAAAGGACTGTCTTGAGGTTAGAATGGACTGGCTTCCCCAATGGGACAGAATGAGCAGGCTGAGGACCCTGGGAAGACAGTTGTGGTGGGGAAGACCTGAGGAGGTAAGGATGTCCTGTCTTCATTCAGGTGCAGAGCTCCCTCCACTGCCTGGAATACAGATGCTGATGGGGAGCCTAGGTCCACTCCAGCAGGAGCCACCTATGTGTAGAAATCCAGAATTTTCACCTGACCATGCCTTGACACAGAGGCCAGAAGCAGACTACCAAGCTCCGAGGGGAAGGGACACATCTGAAAATCTCAGAGTCAAGCCCCTACCCTGGACCTTGCACCAAAGCTATGGCCCTGAGATCTGCTGAATCAGAGAAAATGGCCACTTCTTTGGATCCAACCCAGACAATCCTGGACTTCTCAGACCTTGAACCTCCAAAGCCAGAGGGTGGATCAAAGTAGGAGTTATTAACAGTATTTGGACTGGTATGAAACTCACAGGTCTGATGGGAGACAGAGACTTTAGAGGTCCCAATTGAATCTGGATCTTGAGAAGTTGCCTCATCAATCTTTCCATGTTAGCTTCAGACAGGCTCCTGTTCTACCTGAAGGAGGAGGATGGGGACCTGGAAACTCTTAAGGGGAGTTTTTTGTAGAAAAGAACCATGAAGTCTCAATGAAATTGGTGATGTTTATGAGAAGGGGACTTGTGTGGGGCCAATAAGATCCAGTTAGATGGAGGATCTTGAAGCCTTAACAAAAAAACAAAAAAATCCTTGTTTTTCCGCTTTTCTGAACTAGAATAGTCCAGTCTTCAGATTTTGCTGATCTCTGGGCTTTGTCTTAGTTCCTGTGCTATCCATATCTTTATTTGGACAAGAGGAAGCTTCTTTTTTCACCAGTGGGAGTGGGGAGCACTGAGCAACCTATTTGTCCCTAGAGGATTGGTTCCAGCCCAGCAACTTGTAGTTTATTGGTCATTTTTGGTCAATTCCTGGCTCTTTTCAACCCCCTGCTATAAAGCCCACTTTTGCGCGCTTTTTCACTTGTTAAAGACTCAGCACAGCTCCTCGTGGTGTCATGCAGAGTTCTACAAGCAGCAGAGAGTGAAAGAGTGACTTTCCTGGATTTATAAGTATTTTTTCTGGCTTTCGCTCAAATTACTGCATCTCGACTGCATTTCGCTTAAAAAACAGCTCTGCATATTGTTTTTACTGTACTTGTGTTGAATTCATACTTTTAGCACTTTAAACAGTTATTTTTTGTTTAATTTAATTGTTAGGCTAACACACTCAAGTGCGCTAGCCGTTTCATAGCATTTACTGTTTGTTACTGTATCTTTTTCTCCTTTCTCTGTAAAAAAAGAAAGAAAACAAAAAATATCTTTGTTTTCCCGCTTTTCTGAATTAGAATAGTCCAGTCTTCAGATTTTGCTGATCTCTGGGCTTTGTCTTAGTTCCTGTGCTATCCATATCCTTATTTGGATAAGAGGAAGCTTCTTTGTTCACCAGTGGGAGTGGGGAGCACTGAGCAACCTATTTGTCCCTAGAGGATTGGTTCCAGCCCAGCAACTTGTAGTTTATTGGCCATTTTGGGTCAATTCCTGGCTCTTTTCAACCCCCTGCTATAAAGCCCGTTTTTGCGCGCTTTTGTGCAAATTAGCGCAAAGTTGCTCATAGAGCAGCATTGGGCAGCGCTGGTTAATCAAGTTTAAACTATTTCTGGCTCCATAAAGTCTACTCTTCAATTTTTCCCTTAGAACTGCTCTACTTGCAATCTAAACAGCCTATTCTCTAACTGAAAAGCTCAGCACTTGCTCCTAAAGCATTTTTTATACAGGTAAAGCACTCTTAAACAAAAGAAAGTACTTCTTTCACCTAAATTCCCTTGAGTACCCATTTCCCTATAGATCCTTTCTGACTCAGTTACACAGCAATCTTTTTCACTATTCTGGTATGACGAAGGGTCAGTTGGTGGCATCCTCTCCTGTTCAGCTGGTGAATCTGGGAATCTTGAGGCAATGTTACAATTGCCTCATGTACACAGACAACCCTCTCCTCCTCCCAACAGATACAAATATATGTGAGAGATGCAACTATATAGCCAAACTGGAGGCTGAGCTCTCTCAACTCAGTACTGGCAAGACCAGGCAGGAGGAGAAGGTAACCACGCACACCACAAACCCAGTCTCACATAGAACTACCACAACTGCAAACCAAACACATAAACACACAAAAACATACTCGGAGGCACTGATTAAAAATCTACCAAAACAACAGAGGCCTCCAAAGCAGACACCCAAGCAACTGCCACCTCAAGACATAGCACATGCAACACATAGTTCACAAAGTCAGTGTGCTAAACAGTCACAGCCCTTAAGGCCAAACAACATGCCAGACACACTTGTAATAGGTGACTCCATAGTCAGACACACTGACGTCCCGCTCACCAGACTGAACAAGGATAAGGTCACAGTAAGCTGTCTGTCAGGAGCTAGAATCCGCCACATAACACAAGCACTCAGGTCACTCCACAGCAAGTACAAATATGACTCAGTCATTGTACATGCCGGTGTGAACAACCTGAGACGTACCTCCCTGGACTACATGAAAAGAGACATAGAGGAGCTCTCTAATTATGTAGCCCAGGCCGGTATGACCCTGACCCTGAGCAGCATCTTACCCTCACCAAGAATGATGCCACAGTACAAAGACAAAATGATCAGTTTTAACAATTGGCTTAATTACTGGTGTCATTCAAAGGGGATCCAATGTCTGTCTGCTTGGGATGATATGCTCGACAAGCCATGCTGCTTTGCAAGGGATGGCTTGCACCTGTCACCCCTGGGCTTCCGGATATTGGCCAAGTCTCTTGCCACCCCCATAGTGCCTTTTTTAGGCAAGGCTCAAATGACAAACCTACCTCCCTAGAAAACACAAGTGGAAAAAAAATAAGGGTAATGCTGCTCAATGCCAGAAGTCTAAACCTCAAGATGCACGCCCTCAAAGCCCTTTTCAGTATGGAGAACATCGATGTCTGTGCAGTGACTGAAACCTGGTTCAAGGCTCCTGAGAGCACCCCAGCACTATCAGGTTTTCCTCATATCATGCTTTCCGGCCCCAAAACTTGGACCGAACCACAAAAGGAGGGGGAGTATCCATATTCATCAAAGATACCCACACCTCCAGGTTAGTGGCAACGCACAAAGCATCGGAGACCATCCAGGTGCAACTAACCATAGGCAAAACTGCCTTACAATTTGTAGCATGCTACAGACCACCCTCTCAAACTCAGGAAACTCACACAGCCTTCCTGAAGACACTGGAGAGTATGAATGTCTCTCCAAATACCATCATATTGGGAGACTTCAACTACCCAAACATAGACTGGGAACATTACTCAAGCCCAAACACCCTAGCCCAAAGGTTCCTAGAATTCATAAACTCAAATGCGATGGAACAACTAGTCACCATTCCCACAAGAGGAGACAATATACTAGACCTGATCATCACAAACATGGGGACAAAATGCTCCACACCGGAAGTATATCCCTCATTGGTAAGATCAGACCATAGATTAATCTCACTGGAAATCCACATCCCGCCCCCACCCCCTGCACAAAAGACCACAGTGAAGAACTTCTCAAAAGCCAACTTCACACTTCTTAAGACTGAAGTGGTATCCTTCAAGGTCCCTGGGCCAGTGGAAACCACAACCCATACTGCTGAGTCCTTTGCAAATGCCTTCTATAGGCACCTTCAAGAATGCATGGATCATGCAATCCCAAATAAAACCAAGACCCATTCCCCCAAAGGCAGGCGCCTGGTCTGGTGGACCCCAGCCATAAACAAACTTTACAACAGAAGGAGGAAGCTACTACATGACAGAGCAAAATCCCTAAATGGGAAGGCATCTCTGATCAGTACTAGCAAAAAACTACGATCACTCATAAAATCATCCAAGGCCAACTTTGAGAGAAAAATCGCAAAAGACACAAAAGACAATCACAAGGCCTTCTTTAGCTATGTTAGATACCTGGGTGGAAACTCCCAGATATGCTCAGAGTTAGTCCAAAATGACAATAAATACACTGAACCCACTGACATTGCCAACATTCTGGCAGATAGGTTCAGTGCAAATTTCTCCTCCCCCAAAAGGAGAAATAACTATCCCAGCAGAGTGTAGCCTCCCTAACATCTCAGATGTCCAGGTGAGAGCCGCCCTCTCTAAAGCTAAAAACACAGCATCAATGGGACCGGATGGTGTCCCGGGCTGTGTGCTACATGAACTCCAAGAGGAACTAAACCCAAACATAAGGCTGCTGTTTAATCTTAGCCTTACTACAGGATACGTACCCAAAGAGTGGCGTACGGCAACAGTGGTCCCACTTCACAAAGGCGGTGTGTCTACAGACTCTGTAAATTACCGCCCCATAAGCTTGACGAGCCTGGTCTGCAAAGCTATGGAGAGGATCATTATGGAACTCATAAACAAAGACATTGGGGATCTACAGACATTGGATCCTACCCAATTTGGCTTTGTCAAGGGCAGATCCTGCCTTTTGAACTTGGTAAAGTTTTTTGAAACCATCACTAAGGCCATTGATGAAGGTAAGGCAGTTCACACAGCCTACCTTGACCTTGCAAAAGCCTTTGACACAATACCACACTCGGGCATCATGGACAAGCTCACCAGCTTAAATGTAAACCCATATGTCATGAGATGGGTTGCAAACTGGCTCAAGGACAGAACCCACAGGGTCAGAGTTGCTGGAGCTATGTCAGACTCTAAGCCAGTCACAAGCGGTGTCCCACAGGGCTCAGTCCTGGGACCCCTCTTGTTTGGCATTTATTTTTCTGAGGTACAAGCAAACATAGGAGGATTGTGGCTGACAAAGTTCGCAGATGACTGCAAACTGGGCGCCATAATTGATACTCCAGCGGACACAGACATCCTTCAGAGAGGATTCATAGAAATGGATAATTGGTGCCAGAGCCATGGCCTTAAGCTTAACGCCAAAAAATGTATAGTCATACCCTTTGGGAAAACAAGGTACCCACAAATTACCACATAGGTGGTAATTCATTAAGTACGGAAGAGGTAATCAGGGACCTAGGGACCCAGGTTGACAGTAACCTCTCTTTTGACACTCACATTGCCAAAGTGGTTAGGAAGACCTTCTATATTGCCCACCTTATCATGAAGGGTTTCACATCTAGATCAAGAGAGGTCATTGTGCCCCTGTACTCATCTCTTATTAGGCCAATGATTGAGTACAATGCCCCATTTGGGATGTATCTTACCCGACACCTACAGCAGTTGGAAAGATCCCAAAAGTTCCTCACCAAGAGGATAAAGGGTCTTAAACATATGTCATATGCTGCCCAACTGAAAAAACTCCAGCTCTATTCAGTCGCATACCGCCTACTCAGAGGTGACCTGTGCCTAACATACAAGGCCATGTCCAATCCGGAATTAACGGACATGCTCCACCTCACAAAATCCAAATCCATCAGAGCCACGAGAGCAAGAGACTTAAACCTCAACACATAAATAAATAGGACGTGCTGGAGGGATTCATAACCCAGAGGCTCCCTACACTCTGGAACAGAATCCCAATCCATGTTAGGCAGAGCCCCTCACTAACTCTATTCAAGAGAAGTCTTGACGAGTGGATGGGAGATCGTAGGTTTACCACGGGGGTCATCTCTGTGTCACTACTAGACAGAGGCACAGTAAACTAAACCCTAAATGGGCATAGTATTCTCATCCTAAGGGGTGGTGAAAGCCACACACACTCTGGCTAGGCTTATAAATGCCCTAGGGCAGATAGCCTAGTACGAACCTATGAACCTAACCTATGAACCTATTTTAAAATAAGGGTAATGCTGCTCAAATTGCCAGAAGTCTAAACCTCAAGATGCGTTCCTCAAAGCCCTTTTCAGTATGGAGAACATCGATGTCTGTGCAGTGACTGAAACCTGGTTCAAGGCTCCTGAGAGCACCCCCAGCACTATCAGGTTTTACCTCATATCATGCTTTCCGCCCCAAAACTTGGACCGAACCACAAAAGGAGGGGAGTATCCATATTCATCAAAGATACCCACACCTCCAGGTTAGTGGCAGCACAAAGCATCGGAGACCATCCAGGTGCAACTAACCATAGGCAAAACTGCCTTACAATTTGTAGCATGCTACAGACCACCCTCTCAAACTCAGGAAACTCACACAGCCTTCCTGAAGACACTGGAGAGTATGAATGTCTCTCCAAATACCATCATATTGGGAGACTTCAACTACCCAAACATAGACTGGGAACATTACTCAAGCCCAAACACCCTAGCCCAAAGGTTCCTAGAATTCATAAACTCAAATGCGATGGAACAACTAGTCACCATTCCCACAGGAGACAATATACTAGACCTGATCATCACAAGCATGGAGACAAAATGCTCCACACCGGAAGTATATCCCTCATTGGTAAGATCAGACCATAAATTAATCTCACTGGAAATCCACATCCCTACCCCCACCCTGCACAAAAGACCACAGTGAAGAACTTCTCAAAAGCCAACTTCACACTTCTTAAGACTGAAGTGGTATCCTTCAAGGTCCCTGGGCCAGTGGAAACCACAACCCATACTGCTGAGTCCTTTGCAAATGCCTTCTATAGGCACCTTCAAGAATGCATGGATCATGCAATCCCAAATAAAACCAAGACCCATTCCCCCAAAGGCAGGCGCCTGGTCTGGTGGACCCCAGCCATAAACAAACTTTACAACAGAAGGAGGAAGCTACTACATGACAGAGCAAAATCCTAAATGGGAAGACATCTCTGATCAGTACTAGCAAAACTACGATCCTCATAAAATCATCCAAGGCCAACTTTGAGAGAAAAATCGCAAAAGACACAAAAGACAATCACAAGGCCTTCTTTAGCTATGTTAGATACCTGGGTGGAAACTCCCAGATATGCTCAGAGTTAGTCCAAAATGACAATAAATACACTGAACCCACTGACATTGCCAACATTCTGGCAGATGGGTTCAGTGCAAATTTCTCCTCCCCCCAAAAGGAGAAATAACTATCCCAGCAGAGTGTAGCCTCCTAACATCTCAGATGTCCAGGTGAGAGCCGCCCTCTCTAAAGCTAAAAACACAGCATCAATGGGACCGGATGGTGTCCCGGGCTGTGTGCTACATGAACTCCAAGAGGAACTAAACCCAAACATAAGGCTGCTGTTTAATCTTAGCCTTACTACAGGATACACTCCAAAGAGTGGCGTGCAACAGTGGTCCCACTTCACAAAGGCGGTGCGTCTACAGACTCTGTAAATTACCGCCCCATAAACTTGACGAGCCTGGTCTGCAAAGCTATGGAGAGGATCATTATGGAACTCATAAACAAAGACATTGGGGATCTACAGACATTGGATCCTACCCAATTTGGCTTTGTCAAGGGCAGATCCTGCCTTTTGAACTTGGTAAAGTTTTTTGAAACCATCACTAAGGCCATTGATGAAGGTAAGGCAGTTCACACAGCCTACCTTGACCTTGCAAAAGCCTTTGACACAATACCACTCGGGCATCATGGACAAGCTCACCAGCTTAAATGTAAACCCATATGTCATGAGATGGGTTGCAAACTGGCTCAAGGACAGAACCCACAGGGTCAGAGTTGCTGGAGCTATGTCAGACTCTAAGCCAGTCACAAGCGGTGTCCCACAGGGCTCAGTCCTGGGACCCCTCTTGTTTGGCATTTATTTTTCTGAGGTACAAGCAAACATAGGAGGATTGTGGCTGACAAAGTTCGCAGATGTCTGCAAACTGAAGCCATAATTGATACTCCAGCGGACACAGACATCCTTCAGAGAGGACTCATAGAAACGGATAATTGGTGCCAGAGCCATGGCCTTAAGCTTAACGCCAAAAAATGTATAGTCATACCCTTTGGGAAAACAAGGTACCCACAAATTACCACATAGGTGGTAATCCATTAAGTACGGAAGAGGTAATCAGGGACCTAGGGACCCAGGTTGACAGTAACCTCTCTTTTGACACTCACATTGCCACAGTGGTTAGGAAGACCTTCTATATTGCCCACCTTATCATGAAGGTTTTCACATCTAGATCAAGAGAGGTCATTGTGCCCCTGTACTCATCTCTTATTAGGCCAATGATTGAGTACAATGCCCCATTTGGGATGTATGTTACCCGACACCTACAGCAGTTGGAAATACCCCAAAAGATCCTCACCAAGAGGATAAAGGGTCTTAAACATATGTCATATGCTGCCCGACTGAAAAAACTCCAGCTCTATTCAGTCGCATACCACCTACTCAGAGGTGACCTGTGCCTAACGTACAAGGCCATGTCCAATCCGGAATTAATGGACATGCTCCAACTCAAAATCCAAATCCATCAGAGCCACGAGAGCAAGAGACTTAAACCTCAACACAGAAATAAATAGGACGTGCTGGAGGGACAGATTCATAACCCAGAGGCTCCCTACACTCTGGAACAGAATCCCAATCCATGTTAGGCAGAGCCCCTCACTAACTCTATTCAAGAGAAGTCTTGACGAGTGGATGGGAGATCGTAGGTTTACCACGGGGGTCATCTCTGTGTCACTACTAGACAGAGGCACAGTAAACTAAACCCTAAATGGGCATAGTATTCTCATCCTAAGGGGTGGTGAAAGCCACACACACTCTGGCTAGGCTTATAAATGCCCTAGGGCAGATAGCCTAGTACGAACCTATGAACCTAACCTATGAACCTATTTTAAAATCTTTTGAGGCAGAGCCGAAGTCCGGGCTGAGTGAGAAGAATGGTTGGGGGAGCACTTCCTTGAATCTTTAGACTTTTCTTTTGGCTTGTCCTTGGACTTATCACCTTTGTCCCCTTCAGACTTTTCCACAGGTTATACTGTAGAATCTGAATAAGATGGCTGAAAACCTTTTAAAATAAACTTGTTTCAGCATCTGATTAGAGCTCTATGGTTGAAGCCTTAACAAATATCACATTTGACTTCAAAATGGGTGGCCTCAAGGCAATATACAGTAGAGAGTCAATTATCTGAACTAACTGGGACCTAGGGTAATTTGGATAATCAAACATATAATTGAACTGGATACAAAACTTCTAAAATCTTGTTTTTTCCTGCATTCAGGGAATACTTTTTTCAACCATTCATTGATGGTTCCAGTGGACAATAAATAATATTTTTCATACACAAGTGGGCTACAAGCTCAAAAAACACACACAAGTGAATATGTATAGTGCTTACATATTCAGACTTTATGATTTTTCCTACCCAAAAACTTTGGAAGGCTGCATTCGTATAATCGATGTTTCAGATAATCGACATTCAGATAATCGACTCTCTACTGTAGACGCTTGGAATGGGCATCCAAGTTGGGAATTTTATGCCCATGAGAACACAAGAAGAGCATTTCTTAAACTCAGTAGGTTTATCTGTCAACCTGACACTAAAAAAGAAATAAACATCTAACAAAGACACTTACGGAAAGAGAAGAACAGGATACCAGTGATGGTACCAGGGAATTCCCACAAACTTGGGAAGAAAAATACAAACAATGATGCCAACATATACTCAAAAGAGTAAGTAAGAAGAGAGAAATGACTTAGACAAAGGCAACAACCACAATACAATCTAAATTGAAGTATAATATTATTTGTTTATCTATCTATCTATCTATCTATCTATCTATCTATCTATCTATCTATCTATCTATCTATCTATCTACCTTGGGGAAGCAGGAGAGAAAAACAGACAAAGGTGAAAGAACACTGACAAGAAGGTTAACTTAATCAAAAAATCAGCTATAGCTCACCAAAAATGCTTGAGCTATTTGAAACCATGTCTGTCCCAAAAGCAGCAAATAAGATCTGAGGAAATCTGGGGCTTGGGAGAGGATTATGGGTAAGGGAGGAGCTTGAGCTATGGATCCAAAGTCTATGAAGTGGCCAAAATCAGATCTGAGGTTGGATTCAAAACCCAAAGGTTGAGGAGTGGATAAAAAAGGCAACATTGGATCTAAAAAAAAGCGTTCTGCTCAGTTTGAGATCCGGTTGTCAGGGAAACTGACAAGGATGTATCTTGAACGTGAATTAAGGAGCTGATACTGTCCTTTTTCATCTGAGTCAATGAATGGGACTTGGATCTGACTTGGCTCAGATGTTGACACCTTTAAACCTAAAGATCCAGGGCTCTGACCTCTCCCCTACTCATAATTCCCTTGCTATCTTCAAATTATCACAGATCTCGTTTGCTGCCTGAATTGAACGGTCATAGAAGCTCTGATCTCCACTTTGGAATAACTGTTTTTGTCCACTTTCCTAGAGATTTATAGATAATTGCCTATACTTAAAAGCCTCTTTCTACTTAGCTGTATTTTTTGCAGTTTTTCACCCCCCAATCCTATATTATATAAAAAACGGATATATCTCTTCTATAGCCCTTGTTAAAATTTAGTAGTTCAATAGTTTATTGTTGGTTTTTGATATGGTGGTAAATGTTTCTAGTCACTGCTGTTTGATAATTTTTAGTAGTTGGCTTGTCTCTTCACTCTTCCTCTGTTTTCTCCTCCCATAAAAATATCTATCTATCTATCTATCTATCTATCTATCTATCTATCTATCTATCTATCTATCTATCTATCTATCTCTCTATTTGTCTATCTATCCCTATAACTTTGAGTAGTTATAGTTTTGGTAGAATTGTTATAGTTATCTAAACTTATCTTTTTACTTGTGTGCTGTTAGTTAGAATAGGGTTTATTACTTATCTTAAATTTGTAGAACATCCCGACATCCTTTACCATGTCAGATGAAAGTTTCAAGAAGTTTGGGAAGTGTGGGTGCAAGATTCCTCCACAATACCCCCATTCCCTATGCATATACTATTTAGGAGCAGTGCACTTGGGTAGGGAATGTGAAGCCTGTGCTTTGTTTGATTATAAAGCTCTTCAGAGAAGAAGGCACAAATTAATATTGAAGAGACTCCCTTTATCTCTTTCCGGGTCGTCTGTTGCTTCCCCACAGCTTCTACCCTGAGAGAGAAGGACAAAGAAAGAGATAAGGACGTTCCAAAGTCGAAGGAACCATCTAAAGATAAGACTCCCAAGAAGGGCTTGAAAAAGCCACGAAACAGCCCACGGATCCCACAGTCTGCGGGTCCAGCACTGAAAATGTAAAAATCTTTGGATCCAAAGCCTCAGATTTATTCTCTATCACCATTGTGTCTTCTCACACCGGGTCTGGTCACTCCATGGATCTATTCTCTAATTCTGTGACCAGATTCCAGGGTGTCATCAGTTGTGTCTTCTAGGTCTTCCTGTTCTTTGAGGAGTCTCATCGAAGCCAACACTGACAGGATGATGCAGAAATTCCTCCAGATGCAAATACAGTTGGGTGTCTTCTTGGCTCTGTCCCCTCTGGTAGAATCAGCAACATCACCATGGACCCTTCCCTGTTTGACTCTGTTGCAGGCTTATCCTTCAGAACTGAAGCCCCCAGATCCAAAGATTTCCAGGGCACCTATGTCTACAGTGATAGTAACATCCATTTTGTCTCCAAATACTATCCAGTCTGTCTAGACTCCAAACCTCTCAGAATGAGATAAGAGTCAGAGTTGAAGCTTAACAGCTGATGTCTGGGGAGAGGGTTCAACTTCAAAGTTGTCAGAACCATTCCTTCTCCTCAGGCCAGTGGTTGTGGATAGCTCAGCTCCAGTGCCGACCTCAGAGCCAGGAAGCATATGTGCTTTGGGATCTCTTTCTCTGCAAGCTTGTATGGAGACTTCCATGGCTCCTGTCTCTTCCTTGGCTTTTGAGGTCTTCCATGGGGTCCCCTCTCACTCGAGAGGAGAGGCGCCTCCATCCTTTTTAGATTCAAACCAACCTCAAACTAATTCTGCTCTGGAATCCACTCATTCTCATTGACAGGGACAGGCAGTCTCCAAACATCTTGGGGAAGTACTCTCTTTGAGTTCTCAGTCTGACTCAGACCCATCACTAGATATACCCCAACTACAGGTACATAAAAAGCAGACATTCAAGTGGAAGTACTTAGATTCAACACCAGAGTCCATCACAGAAGACACAGATTTGGAGGAAGGCTCCATTAGATTCTCCTTTGGGGGTGTCTCCTTTCAAAAATTCTAGAGTTGGTCAAGTGGGAAAGGGGTTGGGCCACAGTTACAACTTTCCCAGAAGAATCTGTGTTCCTGGAGGCGTTTGGAGCTGGCTGTTCATCATCCAAAGTGGTCCTTCCCATGATGCCCTGCTTGACCTAGTAGTTCAGCAAGCCTGAAAGGAGCCTAATACAGCAGAGCCTATACAAAAAAAATATGACAGGATTCTGGTGGCACCAAAAGACAGACTTTGTCAGAGTAAGGGTCCCTTCATGGGGGCCATGATCATAGCGGCAGCTACAAAGAAGCAACTCTCAGTGGATAATTTGTCTGTCCATTCCCCTAACAGGGAGCCCAGGGCCTTGGCCAGATTTAGAAAATGGCTGTATGATTCAGCAACTTTTTCCTGAGAGCGCTGAACTACGTGACCCATATTACTTGGTTTCAAAGAGGTTTGACCAAATAAATCACCAATTCTCTTTCAGGTAATTTGCCAGCAAATATCCATAAGATAGTGGAATCCCAGCTTTCTACCTTATCTTATGCTTTCTAATGCATCTGATGGGACAGCCAGAGCATCATATACTGGTACAGCCTTACACCTCTATGCCTGGATGCAATTGTGTGATTTTGTGGAGAGCTTTAAGACGTCCTTCATCAGTGCTCCTTTTGATGGTGCTACATTGTTTGGCCAGAAAGTTAAGGACACAGTAATGAGAAACAAACAAAATGGTAAGGCTCTTTCTGCCATTGGAATCCATTTCTCCACTCCAGAGAACCTTCTCCAGGAATCAGAGAGGAGGAAGGAAAATGTGGATCCACCAGTTGCAATGTCCTACCCAGCTTCGTCAGACAGACTTCTCCACAGCAGAGGAGGAGGTAATTTCAATGCATGTTGCCAAAGAGCCAGAAGAGGACCACAAAAACAAGGATTTCATGGACCCTTTTCTGAAAAATCTTCCCAGTACTCCAGAAGGGTTGCCCATCTCTCACACTTTGGAGGCAGTCAAGGGCACCTATCCCTACCCTCTCAAACTTGGCAGGCCATCAACTCAGATTCTTCGATGCTAAGTGTAATACTCAGAGGATACTCAATACAATTTCTAACAATGCCCAAGACAAGAATGATTCCCTTAGTACCCCCCAATCAGTTACAATCCACAACAGCAGAAGTAAACAAGATGCTGGAAAAAGAACAATCCAGCAGGTCCTGCCAGACCAGATAGGATCTGGTGTGTACTCAAAGTTCTTTTTAGTGCCAAAGAAGACAGGGGACCTATGGCCAATACTGGACCTAAGTCATATAAACCAATATGTGAAATGGACAAAATTCTGGATGGTCACAATTCAGTCCATTTTGCCTCTACTTAGAAAGGATGACTGGATGTACTGTATCAATCTCTAGGATGCCTAGTACAACATAAAGATCACAGGCACTCCACGCATTTTCTCTGTTTCTGGCTGGGAGCCAATCATTATCAATTCAGAGGTCTTCATTTAGGACTCACCACATCCCCCTGGTGTTTCCCAAATGCATGGCAGCAGTAACAGCCTATCTCAGACTGCAAGTGTTCCAGGTCTTCCCGTACTTAGGTGATTGGCTCCTCACTGCTGCAACCTAGGATCTGCTAATTCTTCAAAGGGACCTCTTACTCCAACTACTGTGCCATCTGGGGATTATGGTAAGCAGACAGAAGAGCAAATGGCTTCTGATTCAAAATCTGGAAATTATCTGATGCCAGTTAGAAACCACAACTCAGATAGCCACCTTATCTTTGCATGGGGTTTATTCAGTCCACAGAATAGCATAGGTTCATAGGTAGCTACTAGGCTATTGGCCCTGGGGCCTATACAAGCCTAGCCAAAAAGGTACTCTGGCTTTTGCCACCCAAGAAAATTATTTTCCTGTGCCACTGTCGAGCAGAGCTACAGAGGTGATCCCCGGGGTGAATTTCCTATTTCCCATCCAATCATCAAGATTTTTCTTGAAGAGTGCTAATGAGGAGCTTTGTTTGATATAGATAGGTAGTTTATTCCAGAGTATGGGAAGTCTCTGGGACAGGAATCTATCCCTCTGGCATGTTCTGTTTAATGTGGTGACAAGGTTTAAGTCCTTAGAGCGTGTAGCTCGGAGGGTTGGGAATTCTTTAAGTGGAGCATGTCCAACAGCTCTGGGTTTGATATATGCTGTATGATTCAGCAACTTTCCCTGAGAGCTGAATCGGACAAACTGGTTTCTAAGAGGTTTGACCAAATGATCACAATTGCTTCGGTAATTTGCCAGCAAATATCCAAAAGATAGTTGCATCCAGCTTTTACGTTACTTAGCTTCTAATGGATCTGTACAGCCAGAGGGTCATATATGGTACAGCCTTACACCTTATGCCTTTGGGAAATTGAATTTTGTGAGAGTTAAGGCCCTTCAAGGCTCCTGTTATGGTGCTCATTGTTTGGCCAAAAGTGGACACAGTCACTGTGAAACAAGGTCTCTTTAACTTTTCTGCCATTGGGAACCCATTCCTCCACTCCAGAGAACCTTCTCCAGGAATCAGGAGAGGAGGGAAGGAAATGTGGATCCACCAGTTGCAATGTCCTACCCAGCTTCGTCAGACAGACTTCTCCACAGCAGAGGAGGAGGTAATTTCAATGCATGTTTCCAAAGAGCCATGTGTTGACCACAAAACCAAGGATTTCATGGATCCTTTTCTGAAAAAATCTTCCCAGTACTCCAGAAGGGTTGCCCATCTCACACTTTGGAGGCAGTCGGGGCACCTTATCCCACCCCTCTCAAACCTACAGGCCATCAACTCAAATTCTTTGGTGCAAAGGGTAATACCCAGATGATACTCAATACAATTTCTAACAATGCCCAAGATGAGAATAATGATTCCCTTAGTACCCCCCAATCAGTTAGAATCCACAACAGCAGAAGTAAACAAGATGCTGGAAAAAAGAACAATCCAGCAGGTCCTGCCAGACCAGATAGGATCTGGTGTCTACTCAAGGTTCTTTTTGGTGTCAAAGAAGACAGGGGACCTAAGGCCAATACTGGACCTAAGTCATATAAACTAATATGTGAAATAGACAAAATTCTGGATGGTCACATTTCAGTCCATTTTGCCTCTACTTAGAAAGGATGACTGGATGTACTGTATCGATCTCTAGGATGCCTATTACCACATAAAGATCACAGACACTCCACGTATTTTCTCTGTTTCTGGCTGGGAGCCAGACATTATCAATTCAGAGCTCTTCATTTAGGACTCACCACATCCCCCTGGTGTTTACCAAATGCATGGCAGCAGTAACAACCTATCTCAGACTGCAAGTGTTCCAGGTCTTCCCATACTTAGGTGATTGGCTCCTCACTGCTGCAACTGACGATCTGCTAATTCTTGAAAGGGATCAATTACTCCAACTACTGTGTCACCTGGGGATTATGGTAAACAGATAGAAGAGCAAATGGCTCCTGATTCAAAATCTGGAAATTATCTGATGCCAGTTAGAAACCACAACTCAGATAGCTACCTTATCTTTGGACGGGGTTTCAAGAACCAAGAAACCAAACTGGAGGATGCAAAAAAAACAGAGTAAAATCCACATGATATTAGCATAATAAAAAACGTTTTTTCCATGCTTTCATAACCAAACTTCTACAGAATAAAATGTACATTCCCTACACCATGCTTAAAAACAGTTTTGAAGTACCTCTGCACCAAAGAACACATCTTCCCACTTAAACAATTACACAATTAATCAATAAAATTTCAGAGATTTACAATCCATAGTGGGGTTTGTATATAAAAATCAAATTAACTTAAAAAATATTTTAGAAAGAGAGAGAAACAAACTTGTTCTTTGTCCCAACATCACACAGAAAAGACGGGGCATGTATAAGTCTGGGAACTGTAACATATGTAGATACATTTTTGAAGGTCCCTTAGTTAATTTAGAACATTTGCCTTATACTTTGAAAGTTCCAGGGCATTTTAACTATAAGAGTAAAGGAGTTGTATACATTGGTATATGTGCACACTTGGTATGACTACAAGAGCCCTATGCACCAGAATAAAGGAACATTATTATAATATCAGAAAACAAGACAAGCCAAATGCTTTTTGCAAGCATACTATTACCTGTCCCACATACAAAACAATTGTGTTTTCTGTGCTGGAGCAAGGAAGCCATGATTTTAGGGGTGGCAATTTTAAAACAAATCTTGAACAAAAGGAGGCTTTATGGCAGATTAGATTAAATTCAGATAAAAAACTTGGTATAAATGACACTGTTAAAATTAAATGTTTTTTTGAAAGACTGTAGAGTCTATATAAGGAATTAACTTCCTGAACTTTGAAATGTTATTGATTAACTGTGTAATTGCTTAAGTGGGAAGATGTGTTCATTGGTGCAGAGGTATTTCAAAATTGTTTTTAAAAATGGTGTAGAGAATGTACATTTTATTTTGGAGACATTTGGTTACAAAAGCATGGATTAAAAGTTTTTTATTACGCTAATATTGTGTGGATTTTACTCTGTTTTTCTGCATCCTCCCATTTGGTTTCTTGGTTCTTGTGGTCATTCAGGAGCATTTTTCATTTTTTTTGCATGGGGTTTATTCAGTCTATAGAATAGCATCTCAAACACTAGACAGTCCCTCCCCTTCACCTTGCTTAATTCAAAAACTCCTAGGTCTGATGGCTTCGGACATCATTCTTGTTCCCTAGTTCGTCTGATGGCTTCGGACATCGTTCTTGTTCCATGTCCAGGTCTGATGACTTCAGACATCATTCTTGTTCCCATGTTCAGATACCATATGAGGGTTCTGCAATGCACTGTCTCAGTCCAGTGGTCTCAATGTCATCACTTCTTCAAGTCACGAATCAGGTTGACTTCAGTATGCAGAGCCCAGATAGAATTGTGAATCATGTCATCAGCATTGACAATAGGTCAGTTTGCTCCATTTTTTCCAACAGCAGTAGTTACCATGGACACTTCCATTTTAGAGTGGTGGCATTTTGAAGGGAAGACAGTTCAAGGGACATTGACACCCTTAGCGACCAATCTACACACCAGTATTCTGGAAATGAGAGCAGTCCTTTAGGTGCTGCAAGCATTTCAAGACTGTCTTCTAGCAGGAATGATAACAATCCAGACAGACAATATGTCAGTGATCTGGTACATCAACAAACAGGGTAAACCAGGTCTTACCCATTACATCAAGAAGCCATGAAACTTTGGCAAGGGGTGACGTCTTCCCATTGATTTCTAATAGCAACCCACATCCCGGGACTCCCAGTGTACTAGCAGACAAATTGAGCAGGCACATTCTTTTGCCTCACAAGTGGTCCCTCATTACAGCAGTGGAGAATGAAATCTTCAGCCACTGGGGCCAACCTTGCTGTGACCTGTTTGTGTCCTACCTGAACAACAAATGCAACAGTTACTTTGCCCTGAGATCCCTCCATAGGGTCAGTCACCGACCAATGCTCTGATCTACAAATGGCCCCAGGTCTCCTTTATGTATTCTTTGTGATCCCTCTAACCACAAAAGCATTCAAAAAATCAGAAGGATCAAAGGCAAAGTGATCATCACCACCCCTTACTGGCCTTGAAAGGTCTGGTTCCTATATCTTTGGTCTCAACTGCTTAGCCCACCCTGGACACTGGCTCACAGGCTGGACTTTATCTCTCATGATTTTTCATCCTTACAGGCACCCTCTTTCTGACCTACACTCCCTGAAACTAACCACCTGGTTACTCCATTTCTAACAATGACCAGAGATGCCAGGTTCACAGAAAATGTTGGTCATATTCTTTCTGCTTCCAAAAATCTAGCACCAAAGCACTGTATCATAGTAAATGGAAACAATTTTCTTATTGGGCTATAGAGAAAGGCTTGGACTCATTTTAAGGCCCCATTCACTCTATTATAGAATTCCACAAATGTTCTAGTTTCTCAGCCAAAGTTCCACTGGTAGCCATTTCTAGTTTTCACACAGGCCATAACAAGACTAATCTAGCTTCATTAAAGGTGTCTAAGGCTTTCCTTAAAGGGACTTTACTTATTTACCCTCCAGTGTGAGATCCTGTCCCTCCATGAGCCATCAGGGTGATACTTCAGGCTATCAGATCAGTGGATATTAAGTTCTTCACATGGAAAGCAAGCAGTCTTTTTGGTAGTGATCACTTCTACTAAAAGGATTTCAGAACTTCAAGGTCTGCCACGTAAACCACCTTATTTAATTTTTCATAAGGACAGTTTTTCTAAAACCAAATATGTCTTTCATCCCTAAGGTGACATCTGAATCCAGCATAAAGCAGACTATCAGTTTGCCTGCATTCTTTCCAAAACACTCTTAACAAAAGAGAACACGCATTACAACTACTTGGCATTCATAGAGAACTTAGATTTTATTTACATAGAACTAAGAACTTTAGGAAGTCAGACCAACTATTTATTGCATTCTCTAAATCAAAGCTTTGACAGGGAGCCTCTAAGGTCACCCTTTTAAGATGCCTGTCAAACTGTATATCCTTTGTTTATGAAAGGTTGGGTCGAAACCTCTCTAAAAACTGATGTCTCATTCCACAAGAGCGGCATCAAAGTCTACAGTTTTTCAACACCAGTTTCCAGTTGATGAGATTTGTACAACTGCTGCATGGTCTATAGTGCATACCTTTGTATCTCATTATGAAATGGATGTATACTCCAGAGCTCATTCCTCCTTTGGCTCTGCTGTTCTTAGGAATACCCTTACATAAGTCAACCCAGGAAATCATACAGCTAAGGAATCTGTCTCAAAGGTTGAATCAGATGAAAAGGGACATCAGATATACATGTTATTTACCTTGCCGCCTCACAGCAAGAGGTTTTCCGGTTCAATTCTCGGCTGGGGTGCCTTCTGTGCGGAGTCTACATGTCCTCCCTGTGGTCACGTGGGTTTCCTCCAGGTGCTTCTGTTTCCTCCCACATCCCAAAGACATGCTGTAGTGGATTGGACACTCTAAATTGGCCCTAGGTGTGAGTGTGTGCATGTGTGTGTGTCTTCTGTGGAAGGTTGGGTGCCGGGTTAGCAACCCAACACCATAAAACTCCACTGCCAATCATGAGCAGACAGGTGATCCGCTGTGGCGACCCCTAACCGGGAAAAGCCAAAAGAAGAAGAAGAATGGTAGATCTGTGTTGTCCTATTTTCATTTGGTTTGACATCCCTCACACCATCCCCCTTCCAAATGTTCACCTTCAACTCCTTGGAGATCGGGTAGAATATATGGGAGCCTGCTCACCTTAACCTCAACAGGTTAGTTAGCGTACTATCAGTCTGGTATTCTTGTCCCTTTATCTAATTTAATTACTTTGTTTTACTTATCACACACACACACACACACACACACACACACACACACACACACACACACACACACACACACACACACACACACACACACACACACACACACACACACACACACACACACACACACACACACACACACACACACACACACACACACACACACACACACACACAACGGTGGTGCAGTGGTTAGCATTGTCGCTTCACAGCAAGAGGTTCTCCGGTTTGATCCTCGGCTGGGGTGCCTTCTGTGTGGAGTCTGCATGTCCTCCCTGTGGTTGCGTGAGTTTCCTCTGGGTGCTCCGGTTTCCTCCCACATCCAAAGACATGCTGTAGGTGGATTGGACACTCCAAATTGGCCCTAGCTGTGAGTGTGTGCATGTGTGTGCCTTCAGTGGAAAGTTGGGCACTGGGCTGGCAACTCAACACCATAAAACTCCATTGCCAATCATGAGCAGACAGGTGATCCACAGGCTTACTCCCAACCGGAAAAGTTTAAAGAAGAAGAAGATTACCCACACACACAGACACACACTTTGTATATGGGTCTACTGTAAAAAAAACACTTTTATTTTGTCGTCTATTGTAAAAGACCGAAAATCCACTTGTTTGAAAATGAACAGTGGTTGAAACAATAATGCAAAGTGCACTCCTGCTTAAAGTGCATCTTCCCTAAGAATGGTCCAACAAACCATTAAGGGAAACAGGTGCCGAAGCCCAGTGGGGAAAGGAAATTTACGTGTTTCTCCACTTTAGTGAGATTGTGGAGTTGGTATATTTAAGTAGAGTGTGTGTGAGGCTTGCCCCCCTGCAAAAACAATGTTTTTTGTGTTAAAAGACAAAAAATAAATGGTAATGGCAAACAGTGCCTCCAGCCAGCAGTCAATTCATAAAAGTAGAAAAAGGAGGCACCAGACCACGGCTGAAAAATAACATAAAACACTTTTTAATCCAAGACAAACAACAGCTGAGCGCTTTTGTGGACTAAGCCACTTCATCTGATCTGGTCTGGTGCCTTCCTTTTTTACATTTACGAATGTTTTTGTGTTGTTTATCAGTTCGTTGAACCGATGTTTGCAGAAGTGCACTTTCGCTTAAGTGCACTTTTGCGTAACCATGGGTCTACTGTTTATTTTCGAATAAGTGTGTTTTCGATCATAAACAGTAGACCCATATATATATATATATATATATATATATATATATATATATATATATATATATATATATATATATATATATTTAATCATGCAGAATTGATGTGAGGTAATTTGATAGTTGGGGGGAATTATTGGCGGGGAGGAGTCATAGCCCTGGATCCAAAGGTTTGAAGATGCAGAGGCCAGATCCGAGTGAGATCTGAGTCCCATAGTTTGAACCAGATGAAAATAAGGCAACAGGGAAATATCGTTATGGTGAGTCCATAACTATTGTTTATGTATTCACCATAATAATAGATCTGTGTTGTCCTATTTTTCTCAGGTTCACCCTCCCTCCTTCTGTCCCCCTTTCAAATTGTCACCTATAGATCCTTGCAGAATGGGGAGTTTCTGTGGGAATCTCTATATTTCTGACCTCGATAACTTTACAGAACCCTTCATCTTCCTTTTTCCTGGTCATTCATGTTTTATTTAACTGCAAGTGTTATCTCCAGTTACATGTATTCTTGTATTAGGCAAACTTAATCTGAAGTAATCTGAGGATGGTAAAGGAATTAAGGATAGGGAAGGAGTCAGAGCCCTGGATCTGAAGGTTTAATGGTGCCGAGACTGAATCTGAGTCAGTTCTGGTCCCATTCATTGAATCAGACTAAAATAAGCAAGCAAGCTCTATCGTTATGGTGAATACATAATTGTCGTATATCCTGCTTGATCTGATGTTGCCTTTTCCATCTGTTCCTCAATGAATGGTCTTGGATCTGACCTCAGATCCAGCCACTGCCACTTACAAACATTGGATCTGTTGCTTAGGCTCCTCCCCTATCCATAGCCCCTATGAAGAGAACAAGCAACCTCCGATCTCATTTCCTGCTTGAAAAGCTACAGCAGGTCTTGGTGCTCAGGAGAGTCTAGCATAAAGCTTTTGAGGATTTTTTTTCATTTTAAATAAGTAATTTTTTCTCCTTTCCTTTTTTTCTTATAGTTATATCTATATTGATATCTATATATCTATATCTATAGCTATATCTTTATCTATCTATTTATATATTTACACACACACATTTATATATATATGTAAATATATCTATATATGGTTTACTATCAAAATGTCGAGTTGACTTACCCATTCACATCCCTGACCTGGAACAATGAAAAAGAATTATGATGATTACATAGAACACTGTTGTTGTGTCTTTCGGCTTTTCCTGGTTAGGTTTTCACAGCGAACTCTGGGTCCGCTACCCACATCCTGACCCAGTGTACTAGCAGACAAATTGAGCAGGCACATTCTTTTGCCCTTGCCAAGTGGTCCCCTCAGGTACAGCAGTGAGAATGAAATTGTCACTGGGGCCAACCCTGCGGTGACCTGTTTGTCTCCTACCTGAACAGTAAATGCAACAGTTACTTTGCCCTGATCCATCCATAGGGTCAGTCATCGACCAATGCTGTAATCTACAAATGGCCCTATAGTCTCCTTTTTATGTATTCTAGTTCCTCTAACCACAAAAGCATTCAAAAAGTCAGAAGGATCAAGGGCAAAGTGATCATCACCACCCCTTACTGGCCTTTAAAGGTCTGGTTCTCATATCTTTGGTCTCAACTGCTTAGCCCACCGTGGACACTGGTTTACAGGCTGGACTTGATCTCTCATGATCTCTCATCCTTCCAGGCATCCTCTTCCTGACCTACACTCCCTGAAACTAACCACCTGGTTACTCCAATTCTAACAATGACCAGAGATGCCAGGTTTACAGAAAATGTTGGTCATACGTTTCTCTGCTCGCTGTAAAAAATCTACAATTGTGAACACTGTATTACATTAAATGGAAAAAAAAATCTTATTGGGCTATAAAGAAAGGGTTGGGCTCATTTTAAGACCCCATTCACTCTATTCTAGAATTCCACAAATGTTCTAGTTTCTCAACAGCCAAAGTTCAACTGGTAGCCATTTCCAGTTTTCACACATGCTTTAACAAGACTAATCTAGCTTCATTAAAGGTGTCTAAGGCTTTTCTTAAAGGGACCTTACTTATTTACCCTCCAGTGTGAGATCCTGTCCCTCCATGAGCCATCATGGTGATACTTCAGGCTATCAGATCAGTGGATCTTAAGTTCTTGACATGGAAAGCAAGCAGTCTTTTTGGTAGTGATCACCTCTACTAAAAGGATTTCAGAACTTCAAGGTCTGTCACGCAAACCACCTTATTTAGTTTTTCATAAGGACAGTTTCTCTAAAACCAAATCTGTCTTTCATCCCTAAGGTGATATCTGAATCCAGCATAAAGCAGACTATCAGTTTGCCTGCATTCTTTCCAAAACACTCTTAACAAAAGAGAACACGCATTACAACTACTTGGTATTCATAGAGAACTTAGATTTTATTTACATAGAAGTAAAAACTTTAGGAAGTCAGACCAACTAGTTTATTACATTCTCTAAATCAAAGCTTTGACAAGGAGCCTCTAAGGTCACCCTTTTAAGATGCTTGTCAAACTGTATATCCTTTGTTTATGAAAGGTTTGGTCAAAACCTCTCTAAAAACTGATGTCTCATTCCACAAGAGCGGCGTCAAAGTCTATAGTTTTTCAACACCAGTTTCCAGTTGATGAGATTTCTGCAGCTGCTGCATGGTCTATAGTGCATACCTTTGTGTCTCATTATAAACTGGATGTATAATCCAGAGCTCATTCCTCCTTTGGCTCTGCTGTTCTCAGGAATACCCTTACGTAAGTCAACCCAGGAAATCATACAGCTAGGGAATCTGTCCCAAAGGTTGAATCAGATGAACATGGACATTAGATATACATGTTATCTACCTACCATAATGATAGATCTGTGTTGCCCTGTTTTCATTTGGTTTGACATCCCTCACTCCACCCCCCCTTCCAAATTTCACCTTCAACCCATTGGAGATCGGGTAGAATATATGGCAGTCTGCTCACCTTTAACCTCAACAGGTTAGCTAGTGCACTGTCAGTCTGGTATTCTCATCCCTTTATTTAATTTATTTTTTTTTACTTATTACACACACACACACACACACACACACACACACACACACACACACACACACACACACACACACACTTACACACACACACACACACACACACACACACACACACACACACACACACACACACACACACACACACACACACACACACACACACACACACACACACACACACTCACACACACACACACACACCCACACACATTATATTGACACACACACAAATATATATATATATATATATACATATATATGTGTGTGTATAAACATTTTTATAATCATGCAGAATTGATGTGAGGCACTCTGATTAGTTGAGGGGGATTATTGGTGAGTCAGTCTGGATCCAAAGGTTTGAAGTTGCAGAGGCCAGATCTGGAGTGAGATCTGAGTCCCATAATTTGAACCTGATGAAAATATAAACAGGGAATATTGTGCCATGGTGAGTCCATAGCACGTTTATTTACTCACCATAATAATAGATTTGTGTTGTCCATTTTCCCTAGGTTCACCTTCCAATTGTCACCTATATCTTTGAATGGGAGAGTTTTGTAGATTCTATATTTCTGACCTCAATAATCTCTTTACAGAACCCTTTCCATCTTTTTTCCTGTTGATTCATGTTCTATTTAACTGCAAGTACATTCTAGTTACATGTATTCTGTATTGGGCAACTTAATCTGAAGTAATTTGAGGATGGTAAGGACCATGATAGAGAAGGAGCCAGAGCCCTGGATCTGAATGTTAATGTTGCTTTAGGTTGAATCTGAGTCGTTCTGGTCCCATTCATTAAACCAGACTAAAATAAGACATCTCATTTCTATTGTTATGGTGAAGGCAACGCTATATGTCCTGGGCTTGGATCTGATGCTGCCCATCTGCCACCTCATCGAATGGTCTTTATATCTGACCTCAGATCCAGCCACAATGTTACCTTATGCTTTGAATCTGTTGCCAGGGCTCCTCCCCGTCCATAATCCCTAGAAGAGAACAAGCAAATTTCAGGATCTCATTTTGCTTGAAAAAGTTATGATAGGTCTTGTGCTTCAGGAGTCTAGCACAGCTTTTGATAGATTTTTTTTCATTTTCAATAAGTATTTCATTATCTTTTCCTTCTTTCCTTATAGTTATCTATCTATCTATCTATCTATCTATCTATCTATCACCATCTAAGCCCATTCAATTCAAGGCTCCATTCCATCTATCTATCTATTCATCTATCTATCTATCTATCTATGCCTCATCTATCTGTCTATCTATATCTTACCATTCATATCTATCTATCTATTCATCTATCTATCTATCTATCATCTACATTCATCTATCCATATATCTCTCATCTAATTCATTCATCTATCTATCCACATCTCCATTCATTCACATTCATTCATCTCATATATCCATCCATTCATCTATCTATCTATCTATCTAATTCATTCATTCTATATTCATCTGTATTCATCTATTCATTCATTCATCCAAGTATTCCATTCATTCATTCATTCATCTATCGGCATTCATTCATTCATTCATCTATCTATCTATCTATCTATATTCATTCATCTATCTATCTATCCATTCATCTATCTATCTATCTATCTATCTCTCACTATCTATTCATCTATCTATCTATCCATCTATCCATTCATCTACATTCATCTATCTATCTATTCATCTACATATTCATCTATCCCATCCATTCATTCATCCATATCCATCTCATCTATCTATCTATTCATCTAACCATCCATCTATCCCATCTCAATTCATCTCATCCATTTCCATACACACACACAATAACAATAACACACACACAACACACCCTGAGGTAAAAGAGTTCACACAAACCCAATATCAGATTAATCTCTGAGAAGGCTGGCACAGGTCTCCTCCGGCCAGCCCCTTCTTCCCAGACTACACGCAGTATCAGCCACCACCCACCAAATATTTCACTGTGCCACCAAAGGCACCAAAGGGTGTCTTATTATTACCGCATTATCCAACTGTGCGGACTAAACAGTCAAGGCTTATTAGAAGACTGTGTACTGATCACTATACACATGTAATGTACTTAGAGCTTAAACTATTCCCCAGCACAAACAGCCACAGTTAAAAAGGATTTGTAAAGACATTAATAATAAATAATTAAAAACACAGAGAATACTTCTTTTTACTTTTGCTACAGTGCTAGTCAAGAATTCAAAGATCACAGAGAAATACCTAAAATAATTCAGTAGTACAGTTCTGACATCACAGAAAATACTTCTTGTCTAACCTTCTAGTTTCTAGCTATTTCAAAGAGAAACACAAGTCTTAAGATAAACTTACATAGAGCAAAAGCAGAGTTGATGAATTGATGACATCTAGACAAAAATGCTTAATGCTCTGATACTCTCTGTTTTAAAATCACATTCCTGGTTCACATTACATCATTCTTTGTCCACCTCCCAGGCTAGTTAACTATACATTTACATTCTTCACCTCTAGGTAGAACCAGAGCACAAACACATTTGTGCATGCAATTTGAGCCATTAACCTGGCCTTAATACAATAGTAAGAATTCCTTCCATCTATACTGCCAGATTGTGTTTACATCAAAGGGTCACAACATGTTTTAATAGCAGAGTGCACTGTTGTTACATTATTTTCCAGTTCCACATGTAACACTGTTTTTACCATTTAAGACATCAAGCCGGTGGTTTACATTAATATTTACAAATGACAGAATTATCTTATAAAATTCTAGCTAGCTAGGCTGGCAGCCTTCATCTACCTTTACCAAATCTTCACAACACCAATGCTCCAAAATGCAAACACAATCTCTGTATTGACATTTCACAGTCGATAGGAATTGTGTTCACAGTTTTGCTTCTCTGCCGCTCCATGTTCATCCTTCTAACTGTCGAGGTAAGCCAGCTTGAAATTTTGATTGTAAGGCTATGTATCCCAACTTCCAGAAAGATTTGACCAAGGAGATTGCCCAGTCTCTTCCAGGGACCATGTGGAAGAAAGAAAGGCTATTGATGCACAACTGGCTACACTACAATCCCTTTCCAATGCCTCTTTGTGCCTTATCTTTAATGCTAGAAGGGTGCATCTAGAAAAAAACTAGTACAGGCACTTCCATCAGGAGGCACACCTGGATGCATTTTTGCAACTCTGAGCAACATTTCAAGATGTCCTTCATCAATGTCTCTTATGGTCAACCTTGTTTGGTCCTGACGTCAAAGAAACTGTCTCCAGAAGTAAGAAGGATGCTGTACGGATCAAATTTTGATCTCCTTAACACACCTCTAGAAATCAGAAGGAGGGTAAGAGGATGTGGTTTTGTAAGTCCTAGGGGTTTGCATCAGACACTTCTGGTAAAAGAGCTCC
The DNA here is from genome assembly GCF_019279795.1 of Protopterus annectens. Taxonomy (NCBI): domain Eukaryota; kingdom Metazoa; phylum Chordata; order Ceratodontiformes; family Protopteridae; genus Protopterus; species Protopterus annectens. The sequence goes on along the minus strand of NC_056739.1, from coordinate 1,778,309,683 downwards.
CCAAGGCAAAGGGGAAACTCTCATAATGGATGTTGCCCAATAGGAAGTGTTTGACAAAACCAGGGCTTCAGGGAACCTTTCTCAGAGAAGCCTTTCCAGCATTCCTGAAGGTTTGCCTGACTGTCGTACTCTGGAGACATTTGGGGGGGGGGGCACTTTTCTCTGCACTCAAGAAACTGGACACATCACTCAAGACAAATGGGTGCAGAGAGTGGTAACCAGAGGCTACATCATGCCTGTCCATACTTCCTCATCATTCAAAAAAGAATTCCCCATGTTCCATCCTCACAAAGGGAAGCAGCCACATCAGAAATAGAGAAGCTGCTAAGGAATTGAGTTATCCAAGAGGTCCCACCAGACCAGAAAGGATTTGGAATTTTCTCATGATTC